>NC_138770.1:227377089-227739589 GCF_965119305.1 Pelophylax lessonae | reverse complement strand
TCAGGGACAGGCTGGAGAGTGGAGAGATTAGGCAGGGACAGTCTACATCGATTTTGCTGTGTGGGGGGTGGTGCAGTGAACAATCTTTTTGCCCTTTTTGCCCTCACTTGAGCCCACTGAGGAGGAGGAGGAGGAGGGAGAAAAAAATCTATTTTTATCAGTCAGTTGTGTGCAGCATTCATCAGCTATATTTTACTACAAGTTAAAGGGGAATTTTTTTTTCCCCCCTTCATAGCCTGCTTGCTGCTGACTCTCTCTGAGCTGACCGTGACATAAGACACTGCTGTGTTGTTCACATGTGCTATTGAGTGATTTTTAATTTTATACACTATTCAATATACATATATTCCACTATTCAATATACACCCTTTTGGGTTAAAAAAAAATAAATTGTGGCATAGGCTCTACTAATCTATTTAAAAATTACAAACTTAAAGGGGAATTTTCTTTTTTTTTCCCTTCATAGCCTGCTGCAGAACTGACCGTGACATAAAACATAAGACACTGCTGTGTTCACATGTGCTATTGAAAAATCACCAATTTTATATCATATTTTCTATTCCGCTATTCAATCTACACCCTTTGGGGTAAAAACAATTAAATTGCGGCATAGTCTGTATCGGTACGTGTGAGATACACCTTTCCAATTTTTTGGGCGCATCTTACACCGCCGAGGATTGCAGGGTGCTTCAGTTTGCCTCCTGCCTGTTCCGAACTCCTCCTACTCCTCATCCTGCCTTTAGGGTAAAAAAAATAGTAATCAGGGCCTAGTCTGGGTCTGTATGTGTGAGATAGATACACCTTTTGATATAATATTTTCTATTCCGCTATTTAATCTACACCCTTTGGGGTAAAAACAATTAAATTGCGGCATAGTCTGTATCGGTACGTGTGAGATACACCTTTGCAATTTTTGGGCGCATCTTACACCGCCGAGGATAGCAGGGTGCTTCAGTTTGCCTCCTGCCTGTTCCGAACTCCTCCTACTCCTCATCCTGCCTTTAGGGTACAAAAAATAGTAATCGGGGCCTAGTCTGGGTCTGTACGTGTGAGATAGATACACCTTTTGATATCATATTTTCTATTCCGCTATTCAATCTACACCCTTTGGGGTAAAAACAATTAAATTGCGGCATAGTCTGTATCGGTACGTGTGAGATACACCTTCCAAATTTTTGGGGCGCATCTTCCACCGCCGAGGATTGCAGGGTGCTTCAGTTTGCCTCCTGCCTGTTCCGAACTCCTCCTACTCCTCATCCTGCCTTTAGGGTACAAAAAATAGTAATCGGGGCCTAGTCTGGGTCTGTACGTGTGAGATAGATACACCTTTTGATATCATATTTTCTATTCCGCTATTCAATCTACACCCTTTGGGGTAAAAACAATTAAATTGCGGCATAGTCTGTATCGGTACGTGTGAGATACACCTTCCAAATTTTTGGGGCGCATCTTCCACCGCCGAGGATTGCAGGGTGCTTCAGTTTGCCTCCTGCCTGTTCCGAACTCCTCCTACTCCTCATCCTGCCTTAGGGTACAAAAAATTGTAATCGGGGCCTAGTCTGGGTTTGTTCATGTGATATACACCTTTTTATATCATATTTTCTATTCCGCTATTCAATCTACACCCTTTGGGGTAAAAAGAATTAAATTGCGGCATAGTCTGTATCGGTACGTGTGAGATACACCTTTTCAATTTTTGGGGCGCATCTTCCACCGCCGAGGATTGCAGGGTGCTTTAGTTTGCCTCCTGTTCCGAACTCCTCCTACTCCTCATCCTGCCTTTAGGGTACAAAAAATAGTAATCGGGGCCTAGTCTGGGTCTGTACGTGTGAGATAGATACACCTTTTGATATCATATTTTCTATTCCGCTATTCAATCTACACCCTTGGGTAAAAACAATTAAATTGCGGCATAGTCTGTATCGGTACGTGTGAGATACACCTTTCCAATTTTTGGGGCGCATCTTCCACCGCCGAGGATTGCAGGGTGCTTCAGGTTGCCTCCTGCCTGTTCCAAACTCCTCCTACTCCTCATCCTGCCTTTAGGGTACACAAAATAGTGATCGGGACCTAGTCTGGGTCTGTACGTGTGAGATAGATACACCTTTTGATATCATATTTTCTATTCCGCTATTCAATCTACACCCTTTGGGGTAAAAACAATTAAATTGCGGCATAGTCTGTATCGGTACGTGTGAGATACACCTTTCCAATTTTTTGGGCGCATCTTACACCGCCGAGGATTGCAGGGTGCTTCAGTTTGCCTCCTGCCTGTTCCGAACTCCTCCTACTCCTCATCCTGCCTTTAGGGTACAAAAAATAGTAATCGGGGGCCTAGTCTGGGTCTGTACGTGTGAGATAGATACACCTTTTGATATCATATTTTCTATTCCGCTATTCAATCTACACCCTTTGGGGTAAAAAGATTTAAATTGCGGCATAGTCTGTATCGGTACGTGTGAAATACACCTTCCAAATTTTTGGGGCGCATCTTCCACCGCCGAGGATTGCAGGGTGCTTCAGTTTGCCTCCTGCCTGTTTCGAACTCCTCCTACTCCTCATCCTGCCTTTAGGGTACAAAAAATAGTAATCGGGGCCTAGTCTGGGTCTGTACGTGTGAGATAGATACACCTTTTGATATCATATTTTCTATTCCGCTATTCAATCTACACCCTTTGGGGTAAAAAGAATTAAATTGCGGCATAGTCTGTATCGGTACGTGTGAGATACACCTTCCAAATTTTTGGGGCGCATCTTCCACCGCCGAGGATTGCAGGGTGCTTCAGTTTGCCTCCTGCCTGTTCCGAACTCCTCCTACTCCTCATCCTGCCTTAGGGTACAAAAAATTGTAATCGGGGCCTAGTCTGGGTTTGTTCATGTGATATACACCTTTTTATATCATATTTTCTATTCCGCTATTCAATCTACACCCTTTGGGGTAAAAAGAATTAAATTGCGGCATAGTCTGTATCGGTACGTGTGAGATACACCTTTCCAATTTTTGGGGCGCATCTTCCACCGCCGAGGATTGCAGGGTGCTTCAGTTTGCCTCCTGTTCCGAACTCCTCCTACTCCTCATCCTCATCCTGCCTTTAGGGTACAAAAAATTGTAATCGGGGCCTAGTCTGTGTTTTTACATGTGAGATACACCGTTTTATAAAATTTTTTCTATTCCGCTATTTAATATACACCCTTTTGGGGTGAAAAAAATTAAATTACGGCATAGTCTGTATCGGTACGTGTGAGATACACCTTTTAAATTTGTTTGGCGCATCTCCTTCCACCGCCAAGGATTGCAGGGCGCTTCAGTTTGCCTCCTGTTCTGAACTCCTCCTACTCCTCTTCCTCATCCTCCCTTTAGGGTACAAAAAATTGTAATCGGGGCCTAGTCTGTGTTTGTACGTGTGAGATAGATACACCTTTTGATATCATATTTTCTATTCCGCTATTCAATATACACCCTTTTGGGGTGAAAAAAATTAAATTTGCGGCATACTTTGCATATTTGACTGTGAGATACACCCGTTGTATTTGTATACTGTTTTTCTATTCCGCTATTTAATAAACACCCTTTTGGGGTAAAAAAAAATTAAATTGCGGCATAGTTTGCATATTTGACTGTGAGATACACCCGTGCGATACTGTTGTTGTTTTGTTCCGCTATTCAATAAACACCTTTCTAGGGCAAGATCATAAATTACAGAAATATGAGGAGGCCGTCAAATAGGGGCCGTGGCCTGGGTCGTGGTGCTGCTGGTAGAGCTCCTGTTGCAAGGAGAGGACGTGGTCGATCTGTGCCAGCTACACGCACAAGTGAAACACCTTCCTCAAGTGTGAGTAGGCGACAGAACCTGCAGCAGTATTTGGTAGGGCATCATGCGCCTCTAGAAGTGATGAGGCCAGAACAAAAAGAGGCGATAGAAGATTGGTTTGCTGCTGACAGTGCCTCCAGTTCCTTCACATTGTCTCCCACCCAGTCTACTGCAGAAAGGTCAGAGTTGGCACCTGCAGCCGATGTCCAATCGTCTTTCACCTCACCCCCTTGCAAATCAGGCAAGCAGTCTGAACCCCAAGTCATGCAGCAGTCTCTTCTTCTTTTTGATGACTCTGTCAGCAGGGTTTCCCAGGGCCATCCACCTAGCCCTGCCCCAGACCTGGAAGAGATTGAGTGCAGCGATGCCCAACCACTTATTTCTCAAAATGAGTACATGGAAGGACCATCGCAGCACTTCTCCAGTGATGACGAAACGCAGGTGCCAACTGCTGCGGCACTCAGAATTGTGGAGACCGACAAGGAGGGCAGGGGTGAAGACTGGGTGGAAGATGATGTGGAGGACGATGAGGTCCTCGACCCCACATGGAAGGAAGGTCATGCAGGTGACCTGAGTAGTTTGGAGGAAGAGGCGGTGGTCGCACAGAGCCACCAGCACAGCAGAAGAGGGAGCAGGGTGCAGAAGCGGAGCGGCCGTGCCCTAGACACTACGCCTGCTACTGCCCAACGCAGCAAGGGACCAAGCGCACCAAGCCAGCTCAAAGGAGTTCTCTAGCGTGAAGTTCTTCAGAAAATGTGCTGATGACAGGACACGAGTGGTTTGCACCCTGTGCAATCAGAGCCTGAAGCGAGGCATAAACCTTCTCAACCTGAGCACAACCTGCATGATCAGGCATCTAAGTGCAAAGCACGAGCTGCAGTGGAGTAGACACCTTCAAAACCAAGAAAGGTCTCTGGCTCCTCCTGCTTCCTCTTCTGCTGCAGTCTCGGCCTCTTCATCCACCTCTGTAGTGATACCGGCACCTGCCACCCCGCAAACAAACGATCTGTCAGCAACACCACCACCTGGGTCACCAAGCATCTCCACAATGTCCCGTGGAAGCGTTCAGCTTTCCATCTCCCAAACACTTGAGAGGAAGAGGAAGTACCCCCCTACCCACCCGCGATCCCTGGCCCTGAATGCCAGCATTTCAAAATTCTTGGCCTTTGAAATGCTGTCATTCCGTCTGGTGGAGACGCACAGTTTTAAAAGCCTTATGTCGGTGGCTGTCCCACAGTACGTCGTGCCCAGCCGCCACTACTTTTCCAGGCACGCCATTCCTTCCCTGCACAACCAAGTGGGGGAAAAAATCAGGTGTGCACTGCGCAACGCCATCTGTGCCAAGGTCCACCTAACTACCGATACGTGGACCAGTAAGCACGGTCAGGGGCGTTATATCTCCCTAAAGGCACACTGGGTAAATGCAGTGGCGGATGGGCCTAAGGCGGATAGCAATTTGGCGCATGTCCTTCCACCACAGAGGATTGCAGGGCGCTTCAGTTTGCCTCCTGTTCCTAACTCCTCCTACTCCGCTTCCTCATCCTCTACCGCCTCCTCATCCGGTCAGCGTAACACCTTCATTACCAACTTCAGCACAGCCAGGGGTAAACGACAGCAGGCAGTTTTAAAACTTGCCTGTTTGTGGGAAAAATTACACACCGCACAGGAGTTGTGGAGGAGCATGGAACAGCAGACAAATGAGTGGTTGCTGCCAGCGAGCCTCAAGCCCGGCCTGGTGGTGTGCGATAACGAGCGAAATCTCATAGCAGCTCTGGGCCTAGCCGGTTTGACGCACATCCCTTGCCTGGCGCATGTGCTGAATTTGGTGGTGCAGAGGTTCCTTAAAAATTACCCCGATATGTCAGAGCTGCTGCAGAAAGTGCGGGCCGTCTGTGCGCACTTTCGGCGTTCTCACCCTGCTGCTCGCCTGTCAGCGCTGCAGCGTAACTTCGGCCTTCCCGCTCACCGCCTCATATGTGACGTGCCCACAAGGTGGAACTCCACCTTGCACATGCTGGAAAGACTGTGCGAGCAGCAGCAGTCCATAGTAGAGTTTCAGCTGCAGCACGCACGCGTGAGTCGCTCTGCTGAACAGCACCACTTCACCACCAATAACTGGGCCTCCATGCGAGACTTGTGTGCCTTGTTGCGCTGTTTTGAGTACTCCACCAACATGGCCAGTGCCGATGACGCCGTTGTCAGCTTAACTATCCCCCTTCTATGCCTCCTTTTAAAAACGATTCGGGCGATGATGGAAGAGGATGTGGCACAGGATGAGGAGGAGGAGGAGGAGGATGAAGAGGTAACATTTCCAAGGCTTTCAGGGCAGTCATTCGCAAGTGGCTCCGAGGGTGGGTTCCTGCACACACAAACGCCAGGGACACAATTGTCCAGCAGGGGCACAGTTCTGGAGGATGAGGAGGATGAGGAGGAGGAGATGGAGGAGGAGATGGAACCATGTTCACAGCAGGGTGGCACCCAGGCCAGCTCATGGCCATCACTGGTGCGTGGCTGGGGGGATACAGAGGAAACAGACGATACACCTCCCACAGAGGACAGCCTTTCGTTGCCTCTGGGCAGCCTGGCACACATGAGCGATTACATGCTGCAGTGTCTCCACAACGACCGCCAAGTTGCCCACATTCTAACTTGTGCTGATTACTGGGTTGCCACGCTGCTGGATCCCCGTTACAAGGACAACGTACCGTCCTTAATTCACTCGCTGGAGCGTGATCGCAAGATGCGCGAGTACAAGCGCACGCTGGTAGACGTGATGCTGCTGGCATTCCCACCTGACAGCAGGCCATAGTGGAAGCACAAGGCCAAGGCAGAGGAGGAGGAGGAATAGGTCGCCAATGCAACCAGGGCACCACCAGCACCTCAGAAGGCAGGGTTAGCATGGCCGAAATGTGGAAAAGCTTTGTCAGCACGCCACAAAAAACAGCAGCACCAGCAGCTCATATGGAACGTCTTAGCAGGAGGCAGCATTTCAGCAACATGGTGGAATAGTATATGTGCACACGCCTACATGTAGTGAATGACGGGTCTGCCCCCTTCAACTTCTGGGTCTCCAAATTGGGCACATGGCCTGAGCTTGCCCTTTACGCCTTGGAGGTGCTGGCGTGCCCTGCAGCCAGTGTATTATCTGAACGTGTATTTAGCACGGCTGGGGGCGTTATCACAGACAAGCGCAGCCGCCTGTCCAGAGACAATGTGGACAAGCTCACGTTCATTAAAATGAACCAGGCATGAATCCCACGGGACTTTTCCGTACCTTGTGCAGAATAGAGATGGATACCGACCTTACCCAGCCATTGTTATATTTTTGATCTTTCTCACTCTTTTGGGGTGTACCCTAATTTAAAATGACTGAAAAAAAGCAGTGTTGGCTACCTCGTCCCCCTCCACCGCCGCTTCCACCTACACCGCCACATCCACCTCCACCTCAACCTCCCTCCTACTCCATATGGGCCTCGTCCTTCACAGATGAAGAAAATTGTTTTATTTTTCTGTTTTTTTTTTGTTGTTTTAAGTTATTTCCCTATCCACATTTGCAGCACTCTAGCCCTTTCCATTGGTGTTTTAGAGCCATTTTAGTGCCTGAAAGTTCGGGTCCCCATTGACTTCAATGGGGTTCGGTGTCCGGCTAAAGTTCGGAAAAAGTCCGGGACACGGACCCAGACTTTTTTTTCAAGTTCGGCCGAACCCGCCGAACACGGACATCCAGGTGTCCGCTCAACTCTAGTCAGAACATGTCATTACAAGTGCATTTAAACTTTGGTTTCACTTTTTAAACTTAGCGGCACTGTAATCTCACAATACCTCGTGAGATTACAGGCAGTCCACCCAGTTATACATGGATCTCGGCCGTTTTCAGAGGAAAAACTTCTCCTCTGATCACCCTGTGAGAAGTGAAGTTCTCCACCTTCTAAACTGGGTGCCAGAGGAGATAATTTTTCTCTGAGAACTGCTGAGAAGTGAACTGAGAGAAAACTTCTCAGTTTATTAAACGAACACCTCAGTGTGCTGTCAATTCAAAGCACAGTCCAAATGCACTGGTGATGTCACTGTCTGCTTCAGGTCTGAATATCTCCTAAACACCGCAAGTATAGGGGACATTCACTGTATCTACAGGTAAGCCTTATTATGGGGCACTATTAAAAAACAGTGTTTACTACTGCTTGTAACATTTGCAGCCTAATACAGGACTTCCATGCACCTACAGCCAAGCGACAATGAACTTTGAACCATTCTGATAGAGCGCCACCATTCACATTCATTCATTTTTTACATCAGGCTTGATGTAAAACAACAGTAGGTAGCATGCAGTAGGTTTGTATGGGAATGATTGTCTTGGATCACAAGCAGGAAGTCTCAGATTTATATATTACCAATAAGGCTAAGGACATACAGGTGACTCTGCCTCGAGCGATCCTGCCTCTAACACTCTGTCAAAATTAGCAGCAGCAGGATCGCTAGAGGCTTCCTTGTTTTATCCCTCTGTAACTGAGGCAGTGTGATGCCACTCCTATCACTAGCAATCAATATTCAGAAGTGTTAATCCCACTGACAAAGCAACATCTTGCTGCTTGTGGCTACAAAGGGAGTGATTCTATAGGGACACACGGGCAGCCTTTTTATCCCTTCGCTGCCAATTTGTCTCTGACAGCAGGATCTCTTATGTGTCATCAGAATGAAAGGGAATGTGGTAAACTGGTGCGCTACAGCAAAACCCAGATCAAAAAATTACTTTTATGACAATTACAGCGTTGAATTTATATAATTCAATGATTTATAGAAAGTTAAATAATCCATTATGGACTAGACCAACATTTACATGTCATTTAAATACCTATTGATTTAACAAGAACATTGGCGTTATTTAAGATAAAACCAGATGAATATTTCTTCATGAAATATTTCATTTTCTATGCAGATTTAAAGTGGTTGTAAAGGCAGAAGATTTTTTACCTTACTGCATTGCATGCAGCTGCCCCTGAAGCCCCCCTAAATACAGACCTGAGCCCAATCTCAAACCAGCGATGTGCACAAAAGCAGAGGCTCTCTCACTTCTTGCGCTTCTCATTGGTTCAGATACAGCAACAGATGCCATTAGCTCCAGCTGCTGTCAATCAGAGCCAGTGACAAGGGAGCAGGGGCGGGACCAAGCGCCGCTCTTTGTGTCTTATGAACACACAACAGGGCCTGGGAGCGAGCACACATAAGTGCCCTCATAGCAAGTGGCTTGCTATGGGGGCACTCTGAGGAGGAGAGGAGCCAGAAGCATTGGCAGGGGGACCTAAGAAGGGGAGGATCAGGACTGCTCTTGGCTCCGTCCCCCCGACCGCTGCTGCCTCGATCTTCAATGAGAGAGAGCCACTGCTCTTGGGCACAGCACTGGGTTGAGATCATGCTTAAGTAAGTATGAGGGGTGCTACGCACAGAGGTTTTTTTTTTTTTTTTTACCTTAAAGCAGACCTTCAGTCATTTTTTACAGTTTTTTTAGTATAAAATGTCTGCCCCTCCTTTACTACCTTTGCCTAGGTATGGTCATGAGAGGCCCCTGGCTGCTTGTTTACATTACAAAAGTTGGAGATTTGGGTGGACGAACTGGCCAGTTTGGCACAAAATGTTTGGCAGGCCTGCAAACAAGTTAGGTTTGCCTCGAACCAACAACATATCTCTATTTAAAATTTTACTAAAGCATAGAAACGGTGTAACGGATCGCCTGGCACCCCAACTGGGTACCCCAGTTGACGGATGCTCCTAGTGCTTCCCGAGGGCTCCAAGCACTCCACCAGACACCATAACCACTGCAGACCCACAAACTGCCACAGCCTGGTTGGGGGTCTAACCATCTCCTGCCCACCCTGGACCTACGACAAGGCTCCAGGTTCCAGTGGGTGAACATCTCTTTCCCCAGAGAGTGAAGCAGGAACAGGAACAAGCTCTTACAAGAGCTTAGTGATTATTCAAGGGAGTATGAAGAGCATAGCAATCCCTTGTAGCAGATATCCCCAATAAGAGACAGGACTCTAGATTGTGGATGAAGTAGAACTCAAGGTTTAATGGTACAGCTGCTCTTTTATACAGTTTTCCTCCACAAGGTTACTGCCCAGGTGGACCTTGTGGGGAGCAGACTGTATAAAACAGCAGCTGTACCATTAAACCTTTAGTTCTACTTCACCCTCAATCTAGAGTCCTGTCTCTTACTGGGGGAATCTGCTACAAGAAATTGCTATGCTTTTCATACTCCCTTGAATAATCACTAAGCTCTTGTAGGAGCTTGTTCCTGTTCCTGCTTCACTCTCTGGGGAAAGAGAGGTTCACCCACTGGAACCTGGAGCCTTGTCGTAGGTCCAGGGTGGGTAGGAGAAAGCGAGACCCCAACCAAGCTGCGGCGTGGGGTCTGCCGTGGTTATGGTGTCTGGTGGAGTGCTTGGAGCCCTCGGGAAGCACTAGGAGCATCAGTCAATAGAGGTACCCAGTCTGGGTGCCAGGTGATCCGTTACATTGGTGGCAGCAGTGGGATTAAATCTTCATATTTCTTGAGAGATATTGTTGATAAATAATACTCTCCCATTTGAAGTTATCCAAACCATTTTCTAAGTGTCCCTTAAGTATCTGCCTTTCACTCCCAGTGAAGGTGAGTACCATCACAAACGGGTTTTACATGTGTGCAAGTTTTTTAAATGTCCTCCAATGTGTGTAACATACAGTGAGGAAAATAATTATTTGATACCCTGTAGATTTTGCAAGTTTTCCCACTTACAAAGAAATTAAGGGTCTAAAATTTTTATCATACGTGTATTTTAAATGATAGAGACAGAATAACAACCACTATATGGTCACATCTCTGCCTTTAAAAAAAAAAAGTAAGAATTGGAGGAAACCTTTGTTTTCTCTGTATAACTGCAACAACTTATTAAAAGCTTTATAAATTATTTGAACTGAGTCGCAGGAAAACAGCCATCCCTGATTCCCAGTTGCTTTTACAGAGTAATAACACAGTTGATTTGGAAAAAAAACAACTTCAATAGAGTTTAGTCATTGTTGCACAACTAGCCATATATGGCTTCATTTTCTCCAACAATGGGATCACGCTGGAAAAGAGTAGTGACATTCTCATAGTGTATTGTTTAAAGTGGAACTTTACCCACAACAACATAATAACAAATTATGTTCTTTAGCAAGAAACATACATTTCATATTAATTATTATGCTACCAAAATTAGCATGTGCTGTAAATTGCCTTTAGCATTATTCTTGTTCCTTCTTGCTGAAAGCTGCCATTTTGCTGAAGCCCAAAGAATCTTTAGTCTTTCAGCAAATCAGCCTCTAGTGGCTCAGAATTTTGGCACAGTGCCACAAAATAGAGAGCAACTGAGCATGTGCAGAACAGGGTGAGACAGGGTATTACTGAATGTTAAACTCTTCACGCCAACACAACACAAATTTTCAGCCCCATTAGACTGGGCTTTTTCCCATGGGGTTTTTGCGTATCTCCCTTAGTGGTGGGAGCACACCGCACCGTGAGCCCCGGGGCCTGGGCCACCGTACTAACGATCAGGACCTGGAACTCACGATTCTGGCTCACCTGATCACTTTGATAGCCTCTGATTGACTTTTACAATGATTAGTCATTGTGAATAGGGTTGAGCGAACACGGACTGTATTATTCGGGTCCGTACCGGATAATTGGATTTTTGTTACCTGGACACGGACCCGAAAACTTTACTGTATATTCGGGTTTAAAATCCGTATTCGGTAATTTTATTTCCTGTTTTGCATGTAATGGCGTGGTTTTAATGGCGTGGTTTCAACAGCCAATCAACAAGCGTTTAACTGGTGTGCCATAGAAGCCATCACAGCCATGCCTACTAATGGCATGGCTGTGATTGGCCAGCTGAAGCATGTGACCCAGGTCTTTATAAGCTAGAGACACAGCGCGGTGCGCGTCAGTCTGTTCTAGTGTAGGGAGAGAGCACACACAACGGTGCTGGCTGCTGCTGATTAGGGACAGAGACAGGAAAAAAAAACATTGTGTCTGAAAAGAATGTAGGGACAGGTCGGAGTGTAGGCAGGGAAAGATAGAAAAGCATTTTAGGGACAGGCTGGAGAGAGTAAGCAGGGAGAGATTAGGAGACACAGGACAGAACAATCGTCCGTTATCGATCTACATCGATTTTGCTGTGTGGGGGGTGGTGCAGTGAACGATCTTTTTGCCCTCACTTGAGCCCACTGAGGAGGAGGAGGAGGAGGGAGAAAAAAAAATATTTTTATCAGTATGTTGTGTGCAGCGTTCAGCTATATTTTACTACACAGTGCTGTTCTAATCTGCTATTTAAAATTACAGATTTAAAGGGGAATTTTTTTTTTCCCTTCAAAGCCTGCTGCTGACCGTGACATAAAACATAAGACAACATAAGACACTGCTGTGTTCACATCTGCTATTGAAAAATCACCAATTAAAGTGAAAAATAATTATTCATTTTTTCATTCATACGTTACTGTGACATACAGCCTTTACGCACAGTGCTGTTCTAATCTGCTATTTAAAAATTACAAATTTAAAGGGGAGTCTGTGTTTGTACGTGTGAGATACACCATTTTATATACTTTTTTCTATTCCGCTATTCAATATACACCCTTTTGGGGTGAAAAAAATTAAATTGCGGCATAGTCTGTATCGGTACGTGTGAGATACACCTTTTAAATTTGTTTGGTGCATCTCCTTCCACCGGAGAGGATTGCAGGGCGCTTCAGTTTGCCTCCTGTTCCGAACTCCTCCTACTCCTCTTCCTCATCCTCATACTCCCTTTAGGGTACAAAAAATTGTAATCAGGGCCAAGTCTGTGTTTGTACGTGTGAGATACACCATTTTCTATACTTTTTTCTATTCCGCTATTCAATATACACCCTTTTGGGGTGAAAAAAATTTAATTGCGGCATAGTCTGTATCGGAACGTGTGAGATACACCTTTTAAATTTGTTTGGCGCATCTCCTTCCACCGCCGAGGATTGCAGGGCGCTTCCGTTTGCCTCCTGTTCCGAACTCCTCCTACTCCTCTTCCTCATCCTCCCTTTAGGGTACAAAAAATTGTAATCGGGGCCTAGTCTGTGTTTGCACGTGTGAGATACACCGTTTTATATACGTTTTTCTATTCCGCTATTCAATATACACCCTTTTGGGGTGAAAAAAATTAAATTGCGGCATATTTTGCATATTTGACTGTGAGATACACCCGTGGGATACTGTTGTTATTTTGTTCCGCTATTCAATAAACACTTTTCTAGGGCAAGATCATAAATTACAGAAATATGAGGAGAACGTCAAATAGGTGCCGTGGCCTGGGTCGTCGTGCTGCTGGTAGAGCTCCTGTTGCAAGGAGAGGACGTGGTCGATCTGTGCCAGCTACACACACAAGTGAAACACCTTCCTCAAGTGTGAGTAGGCGACAGAACCTGCAGCAGTATTTGGTAAGGCATCATGCGCCTCTACAAGTGTTGAGGCAAGAACAAGTACAGGCGAAAGTAGATTGGGTTGCTGACAGTGCCTCTAGTTCCTTCACATTGTCTCCCACCCAGTCTACTGCAGAAAGGCAAGCAGTTTGAGCCCCAAGTCATGCAGCAGTCGCTTCTTCTTTTTGATGACTCTGTCAGCAGGGTTTCCCAGGGCCATCCACCTAGCCCTGCCCCAGAAGTGGAAGAGATTGAGTGCAGCGATGCCCAACCACTTATTTTTCAAGATGAGTACATGGAAGGACCATCACAGCACATCTCTGATGATGACGAAACGCAGGTGCCAACTGCTGTGGCACTCAGAATTGTGGAGACCGACAAGGAGGGCAGGGGTGAAGACTGGGTGGAAGATGATGTGGAGGACGATGAGGTCCTCGACCCCACATGGAATGAAGGTCATGCAGGTGACCTGAGTAGTTTGGAGGAAGAGGCGGTGGTCGCACAGAGCCACCAGCACAGCAGAAGAGGGAGCAGGGTGCAGAAGCGGAGCGGCCGTGCCCTAGACACTACGCCTGCTACTGCCCAACGCAGCAAGGGACAGAACCAGCTTAAAGGAGTTCTCTAGCGTGGAAGTTCTTCAGACAATGTGCTGATGACAGGACACGAGTGGTTTGCACCCTGTGCAATCAGAGCCTGAAGCGAGGCATAAACCTTCTCATCCTGAGCACAACCTGCATGATCAGGCATCTAAGTGCAAAGCACGAGCTGCAGGGGAGTAGACACCTTCAAAACCAAGAAAGGTCTCTGGCTCCTCCTGCTTCCTCTTCTGCTGCAGTCTCGGCCTCTTCATCCACCTCTGTAGTGATACCGGCACCTGCCACCCCGCAAACAGACGATCTGTCAGCAACACCACCACCTGGGTCACCAACCATCTCCACAATGTCCCGTGGAAGCGTTCAGCTTTCCATCTCCCAAAAACTTCAGAGGAAGAGGAAGTACCCCCCTACCCACCCGCGATCCCTGGCCCTGAATGCCAGCATTTCAAAATTCTTGGCCTTTGAAATGCTGTCATTCCGTCTGGTGGAGACGCACAGTTTTAAAAGCCTTATGTCGGTGGCTGTCCCACAGTACGTCGTGCCCAGCCGCCACTACTTTTCCAGGCAAGCCATCCTTTCCCTGCACAACCAAGTGGGGGAAAAAATCAGGTGTGCACTGCGCAACGCCCTCTGTGGCAAGGTCCACCTAACTACCGATACGTGGACCAGTAAGCACGGTCAGGGGCGTTATATCTCCCTAAAGGCACACTGGGTAAATGCAGTGGCAGCTGGGCCTGAGGAGGATAGCAATTTGGTGCATGTCCTTCCACCACCGAGGATTGCAGGGCGCTTCAGTTTGCCTCCTTTTCTTCCTCATCCTCTACCGCCTCCTCATCCGGTCAGCGTAACACCTTCGCCACCAACTTCAGCACAGCCAGGGGTAAACGACAGCAGGCAGTTTTAAAACTTGCCTGTTTGGGAGAAAAACCACACACCGCGCAGGAGTTGTGGAGGAGCATGAAACAGCAGACCGATGAGTGGTTGCTGCCAGAGAGCCTCAAGCCCGGCCTGGTGGTGTGCGATAACGGGCGAAATCTCATAGCAGCTCTGGGCCTAGCCGGTTTGACGCACATCCCTTGCCTGGCGCATGTGCTGAATTTGGTGGTGCAGAGGTTCCTTAAAAATTACCCCGATATGTCACAGCTGCTGCAGAAAGTGCGGGCCGTCTGTGCGCACTTTCGGCGTTCTCACCCTGCTGCTGCTCGCCTGTCAGCGCTGCAGCGTTACTTCGGCCTTCCCGCTCACCGCCTCATATGTGACGTGTCCACAAGGTGGAACTCCACCTTGCACATGCTGGAAAGACTGTGCGAGCAGCAGCAGGCCATAGTGGAGTTTCAGCTGCAGCACGCACGCGTGAGTCGCTCTGCAGAACAGCACCACTTCACCACCAATAACTGGGCCTCCATGCGAGACCTGTGTGCCTTGTTGCGCTGTTTTGAGTACTCCACCAACATGGCCAGTGCCGATGACGCCGTTGTCAGCTTAACTATCCCACTTCTATGCCTCCTTCAAAAAACGATTCGGTCGATGATGGAAGAGGATGTGGCACAGGAGGAGGAGGAGGAGGAGGAAGAGGGATCATTTCCAAGGCTTTCAGGGCAGTCATTCACAAGTGGCTCCGAGGGTGGGTTCCTGCACCCACAAACGCCAGGTACACAATTGTCCAGCAGGGGCACAGTTCTGGAGGATGAGGAGGAGGAGATGGAGGAGGAGATGGAACCATGTTCACAGCAGGGTGGCGCCCAGGCCAGCTCATGGCCATCACTGGTGCATGGCTGGGGGGATACAGAGGACACAGACGATACACCTCCCACAGAGGACAGCCTTTCGTTGCCTCTGGGCAGCCTGGCACACATGAGCGATTACATGCTGCAGTGTCTCCACAACGGCCGCCGAGTTGCCCACATTCTAACTTGTGCTGATTACTGGGTGGCCACACTGCTGGATCCCCGTTACAAGGACAACGCACCGTCCTTAATTCACTCACTGGAGCGTGATCGCAAGATGCGCGAGTACAAGCGCACACTGGTAGACGCGATGCTGCTGGCATTCCCACCTGACAGTGGGGCCACAGTGAAAGCACAAGGCCAAGGCAGAGGAGGAGAATGAGGAGGAAGAGGTCCCCAACGCAACCATGGCACCGCCAGCACCTCAGAAGGCAGGGTTAGCATGGCCGAAATGTGGAAAAGCTTTGTCAGCACGCCACAACAAATAGCAGCACCAGCAGCTCATATGGAACGTCTTAGCAGGAGGCAGCATTTCACCAACATGGTGGAGCAGTATGTGTGCACACGCCTACATGTAGTGAATGATGGGTCTGCCCCCTTCAACTTCTGGGTCTCCAAATTGGGCACATGGCCTGAGCTTGCCCTTTACGCCTTGGAGGTGCTGGTGCCATGCAGCCAGTGTATTATCTGAACGTGTATTTAGCACGGCTGGGGGCGTTATCACAGACAAGCGCAGCTGCCTGTCCAGAGACAATGTGGACAAGCTCACATTCATTAAAATGAACCAGGCATGGATCCCACAGTACTTGTCCGTACCTTGTGCAGAATAGAGATGGATACCGGCCTTACCCAGCCATTGTTATATTTTTGATCTTTCTCACTCTTTTGGGGTGTACCCTAATTTAAAATGACAAAAAAAAGCAATGTTGGCTACCTCGTCCCCCTCCACCACCGCTTCCACCTACACCGCCACATCCACCGCCACCTCAACCTCCCTCCTACTCCATATGGGTCTCGTCCTTCACAGATGAAGAAAATTGTTTTATTTTTCTGTTTTTTTTTGTTGTTTTAAGTTATTTCCCTATCCACATTTGCAGCACTCTAGCCCTTTCCATTGGTGTTTTAGAGCCATTTTAGTGCCTGAAAGTTCAGGTCCCCATTGACTTCAATGGGATTCGGTGTCCGGTGTGCGGGACACGGACCCAGACTTTTTTTTCAAGTGCGGCCGAACCCGCCGAACACGGACATCCAGGTGTCCGCTCAACTCTAGTCAGAACATGTCATTACAAGTGCATTTAAACTTTGGTTTCACTTTTTAAACTTAGCGGCACTGTAATCTCACAATACCTCGTGAGATTACAGGCAGTCCACCCAGTTATACATGGATCTCGGCCGTTTTCAGAGGAAAAACTTCTCCTCTGATCACCCTATGAGAAGTGAAGTTCTCCACCTTCTAAACTGGGTGCCAGAGGAGATAATTTTTCTCTGAGAACTGCTGAGAAGTGAACTGAGAGAAAACTTCTCAGTTTATTAAACGTACACCTCAGTGTGCTGTCAATTCAAAGCACAGCCAAATGCACTGGTGATGTCACTGTCTGCTTCAGGTCTGAATATCTCCTAAACACCGCAAGTATAGGGGACATTCACTGTATCTACAGGTAAGCCTTATTATGGGGCACTATTAAAAAACAGTGTTTACTACTGCTTGTAACATTTGCAGCCTAATACAGGACTTCCATGCACCTACAGCCAAGCGACAATGAACTTTGAACCATTCTGATAGAGCGCCACCATTCACATTCATTC
This sequence comes from Pelophylax lessonae, assembly GCF_965119305.1. NCBI lineage: Eukaryota > Metazoa > Chordata > Amphibia > Anura > Ranidae > Pelophylax > Pelophylax lessonae. The sequence goes on along the minus strand of NC_138770.1, from coordinate 227,722,186 downwards.
ATTTTTTACATCAGGCTTGATGTAAAACAACAGTAGGTAGCATGCAGTAGGTTTGTATGGGAATGATTGTCTTGGATCACAAGCAGGAAGTCTCAGATTAATATATTACCAATAAGGCTAAGGACATACAGGTTACTCTGCCTCGAGCGATCCTGCCTCTAACACTCTGTCAAAATTAGCAGCAGCAGGATCGCTAGAGGCTTCCTTCTTTTATCCCTCTGTAACTGAGGCAGTGTGATGCCACTCCTATCACTAGCAATCAATATTCAGCCATGCTCTTAACTAAATGTTGCTGCCATTTGCAGCACTTTAGCCCTTTCCATTGGTTTTTTAGAGCCATTTTAGTGCCTGAAAGTTCGGGTCCCCATTGACTTCAATGGGGTTCGGTGTCCGGGTCAAGTTCGGAAAAAGTCCGGGTCACGGACCCCGACTTTTTTTTCAAGTTCGGCCGGACCCACCGAACAGGGACATCCAGGTGTCCGCTCCACTCTAATTGTGAAGCCCACCCTTGTCTTTTCCTTCTCTGTGAATGGAGAAGTCAAATGCATCGTATCTCTCTCTCTCTTTGCATAGAAAAAAAAGTGTCTGTAAAAAAAAAAAAAAAATAATAATATTAATAATAATATCAATAAAAATAAAAACAAAAAAATACCTACATCAAGGTTTGGGTCAAGGTCCGGGTCAAAGGTGGGAGTCAGTATTTTTTTGGGGACAGGTGATTTTTTTTAATTAGTATCAGTGTCAGTGTGTTTTAGGTATTATAAAAAAAGCAAGATGTGCACTACTATTTCTGGACTGTACTACAGGTACATACAACTAAGATACACATAAGTACTATTGCTGCGATCTTCAGGAGCAGGAGAATTTAATTTGGGATGTTCTCTTGTGGAAACTTATGGCAGCAGTAAGAAAGATACAGCTAAATTTAACCTCCCTGGCGGTATTCCCGAGTGTGGCTCGGGGTGGAATTTCATTTCCATTAGCGGTAACCCCGAGCCACACTCGGGGTACCGCCAGGGAGCATCGATGGATCCTGAAAGAGAGGGTACTTATCTTGTCCCCGTGATCCTGCGATGTATTCCTGCAGCATACGGCGGCTCGATATTCCGCCTGATGCTGTGAGCCCTGGCTTCCGTCTCCTGCGAGCGTCACGTCGCAGGGGGTGGAACCGGTGGCAAATTCAAAACGTTAAAAACACAAACACACTGATATATTGTAATCCTATCAGATTACATTACTAAAATAAAATAAATTGACCTTAGTATGCCCCCCATTGCTTTCTCCAGTGCCCTCCCTGCATTTTTCCTGTACTTTGTGTCTGGAAACTGCAGAGCGACCATGGCATCAAAAAAGCGTGCTGCCACCTCAAAAGTGGTATATGACCTGCTGGAAAACAGCGACAGCGATACAGAACCGCTTGCAGAATGGAGTGATAGCGATTCGTGGGGAAGTTTGTCATCTGACACAGAAAGCGATTTCACCGATGATCCTGCGACTGTGCCCAGCGATGTGCGGACTTGGTGCTCGCTTGACTGCGGTACGGAGCACGTAGCGTCCCCAAGGTTCTTGTTTACTGGGGCACCTGGTATCAAAGTGGATGTTGAGGATGACAACCCCTTGGCATACCTCCAACTCTTTTTGATCGTGCTATATAGGATCACATGTCTCTGTGATTATCTCACAAGCCCAACCCCCCCCCCCCCCACAGTTAGAATCACTCCCCTAGGCTTACATTTAACCCCTTGATCACTAATAGTATTAACCCCTTACCTGCCAATGGCATTATTACAGTAACAGTGCATATTTTTAGCGCTGATTACTGTAGTAATGTCACTGGTACCCCCAAAAGTGTCACAAATGTCTTTTTGACCGATGAGGTTATTGAAAAGAGTGTTATGGAAACAAATCGGTACCAGGAGCAACAAGCTGCTGCGCATCAGAGGTTTTCAAGGAGCAGAATGTGGGAACCAGTGACCAAAGAGGACATCTGGAAGATTCTGGGCCTAATTATTCTGCAGGGAGTGGTGGGAAAACCCCTGCAGAAGTGGTATTGGACCACCAACAAATTACTAGCCACTCCTTTTTTTGGCACGGTCATGTTGGAATACAAATTTTCGCTCATTATCAAATATTTGCATTTTGCAAATAATGAAGAATTTGATGAGACTTCTCATCCAGCTCCAAAACTCAAAAAGATTTGGGAAGTTTATCAAATTATTCTGAAAAATTTCCAGCAGACCTATGTACCAGATAGAGACATTTGTATTGACGAAAGTCTAATGGCCTACAAAGGAAGACTCAGATGGATACAGTATATAGCGTCAAAGAGAGCCCAATCTGGCATAAAATCATTCATGCTATGTGAATCCAGCACTGGTTACATATGGAATTTGTATATTAAAAAAGAATAGCGCGCAAATGCAAAAGAAATAACTACCAAATCTGAAGACAATCCATAAATAAAAATGGGGGTTTGGTCCCACCATATGGCCATATCGTGCTCAAGCCCACTACTGCGTCACATATGGAATTTGGTCCTATACACTGGGAAAGGAACCAAATTCAATGAAAGATTCAGCAGTTATGGAATGACAATCGCTTCGGTTCTTACGTTGATTGAGCCATTGCTGAATCAGGGGTACTGTGTAACCACAGACAATTTTTATACGTCTCCAGAACTCTATGAATTCCTTCTTCACAACAAGACGGATGCATATGACATTTTATCCAGCAATGCGGAAACAACAAAAAAAAAAATATTACAAAAAAATCTTCAGACATCTTCTTGAACAATGTTTGTGGAAAGCATTCATTCTACTAAAAAAAAAAAGAGTGACAGGCCTGTGGTTCATGCGGACTTTGTTTGTAAAATTGCCAAACGGTTGTAAATAGATCCGGACGTCGTGCTGCTGGTGTTGTGAACCCCGAGCGCCTGACTGTTCGTCACTTTATGGACCACATTCCGCCAACGGAAAAGAAGTCTGCACCCACAAGGAGGTGTGTGTGATTTGCTGCTGTAAACATGACGACACTGGAAGAAAAATCCGTAAAGAAACGCGATACTATTTTCCTGATTGTGACGTCAGACTTTGTGCTGTACCATGTTTTAAAATTTTCCATACCCGGGACGTTTACTGAAGCAATATGACTACTAATATTGCATCCTTGTTTGGCCAAAAAAAATGTCAGTGTTTTTTGATAATGTTTTTTACTACAATTTATTGAATAAAACGTATTATTATTATTATATTATTATTTGTTATTATTTATAGTTATTTATTATATTATAATTTATGATTTTGTGTTTCAAACTTTATCATACCCAAGATGTTATAAAAAAGAATGCACAGTAAAAAAAAAAATCATATGCAAATAGTTGGTTTGGGCTGCTCGTCCTTAAAAATTACATGCAAAATAATGGTACCGCTTTCAGCACCTAAAATCTGAAATAATCATACCCCCAGGGAGGTTAAAAACAAATATTTTTTAACTTTTTTGGACCAGTTTTTCTTTGATAATAAAAAAAATATCAGGAGATATTCTTTACCATATACCACCAAATGAAAGCCCAATTTGTCCTGAAAAAACTTGGTATAATCCACCTGAATGCACAAAGTAGCTGTGATAATATGTACGGTTTTAGTAACACATGTCAAAGTTGAAAAATTGTGCTTAGGCATTTAGATGTGTTTTACCATTAGGCACGTAGGGGTTAAACAGTATAAGCACTCTATTTTAGTGTTTTGAATAGCTATACCTGCAATTTTTTGACTAAAGTTCCACTTTAAATTAGCGACATTGAGCTCTTGGATTTGTAACTCCTATGCCTAAAAATCTTTGCAATCAGTTAAAATGGACCTAGCATTGGATTTATTTTATCATTTTATGTGCATGCATGCAACCAATGTGTAAATGTATGACAGCCATTTATTACATTGAACAACGAAGATTTTTTTTTTTTCCCCTGAACACTTTTTGGTGTATCTTATACATTTTTGGCTGCTAATCATGAAAGTAACCTTTAATTTAACCTATCATGTACTGTTTGAACGTTTGTTTTTGCAATTTGTAATGATCTATTGGCTACTGTATGCTGTACAAATGAAAGAAACATGCAAAAATATGGAACTGCTAATGAAGCACGCCTAGTACACCAAGTACAACTGGAATATCTGTGAAGATCTAACAGTAGTGGCTTTACTGCTTGACCTGTAGCTCATATATACCAAGTACTGTTGTCACTTATGCGAATGGGACAGATACACAAGAGAGTCACATTGCAATCAAAAGAAATGGCCACTCTGAAAGAGATGTGAGGACAGCACAATGACTAGATGGTTAGCAGCGCTGGGGGTTATCAATTCAAATCCCAACCACTGCACTACTTGTACAGAGTTTGCATGCTCTCCCTGTGCGGGTTTCCTCTGGGTATTTCAGTTTCCTCCCACCCTACATGCTGGTACATTATTGGCTCTAATATGTGTATGAGTAGGAGTTAGGGGCCTTAGATTAATTGATGGTGCTCTGTAAGTACCAGTAATAAATATATACATTCGGTTCCAGGACAGAAAAAAGTGACACATGAACCACTTGTTGACCAAACAAAAATATTTTTGCCGTCACTTCACATAAAATTCAGGAAGGTAAAGGTTTACGTTATTCTTGGATATTTTCAAAAACAGCTGATGCCAAGATTGATAGTATGGTGCTTTCGACAGCCAACTCCGACTTTTTTGGCTGGCAAAATCCTGATGTGCAGGCTATATAATTTTTGTCGTCTGTAATACAACGTCCGATTTTCGTCTGATTAGTACAGATTTCGACGGAAAAAAATCTTAAGAGCAAGACTAGGCATGCTCAGAGATGAAAGAACACATACAAAGCAATCCAACACATGACATCACTTCTGAAGAAGAATTCTGTCGTACGGGAAAATTCGTATGAAAATAACCTCTTCACTTTCCACATCAGCATGCCACAAAAAAGACAGAACCCCCCTACACAGAAGTTCAGATGTTATGCCTGCCTCCAAAGACGCCCAAAAAATGCCCAAAAAACGCCTGCAACAAAAACGCCCAGGTGTGTTGTTGCAGGCGTTTTTTTTGGGCGTTTTTTGGGCGTCTTTGGAGGCAGGCATAACATCTGAACTTCTGTATAGGGGTATATATACACACACACTTATATGTATTTATACACATACACATACACATATATAGGTGTGATAGGAGCGAAGCCCTATGCCTGCAAATCATTTCAATAGCGCAGGCATAGGGTTCTGCTACTTTCACACCTATATATGTGTATGTGTGTATATATATCCCTACACAGAAGTTCAGATGTCATGCCTGCCTCCAAAGACGTCCACAAAAAAGCCAGATAAACGCCTGCAAGAAAAACGGCCAGGTGTGAAAGTAGCGAAGCCACTATCCTGCTCTACTGCAATTCTAATACAAACACTCTTTTTTCTATGGCGGTCACCCTGACATGGAAGAGTTTGGTCACCCTGCCATAGCAGTCAGAGTCAGTTAACCCTACACTACACTACGGTCACCCTGACACTTAACACTTTCCCTACAGAAACTAGATTATTAAATCTAACTATAGTGGAAAATAGTACCTTAACTACACTAGATATCCCTTTCCTCACACTAATAATTGCTAAATGACAATTTTGCAACAGGAGTAACAGAACTGCTTCCACTCTCTTCCACATCCCTGTATTACAATGCTAGAGATTTGGCGGGGCTATCTTATATACTGAGGGGCGTATTCACTACTGATTGGCCTCTGGACCCCCTAGTCACTCCAATCACATTCCTAGCATCCTCCTGCCCCCTCAACTGGCTTTTACTGATGGTTCTGGTCCAATCACGGGCTTTTAAAGCCCAGTTCCTGTCCCATTGCATTTTGGTTGGTTCTGGTTGCCGAATTCCGAACTTTTTCAGCAAAAAGTTCGGAATTCGGCCGAATTTCGAACAGTCAATGTTCGGGTCGAACTGATGGTCGACCTGAACCGTTCGATCACCCCTAATGACAACCCAAAATTTGGGATTTTTTTTCAATTTCAGCGTCAGTGATAATGGTCACCAGGGCAAATAGAGAGGGTGAACCTCAACAATAGGGACACAGACAGCAATAAAAACCTGATGGGTGTTCTAATCCCTCTCCACTCTATCGAAAAACAAAGAAAAAAGCTTAATCTTTAGTATATCTCCAAAGTTTTTGAGATAGGAATGAGGGACACCTATTAGCTAAAGTATGTATGCATAGGACACACCTCCTGCCACTCCCTCATAAAGGAGAATTATACAGAAAATTATTAGTTAAACCCACGAGTACTTTTTTTTTTTTACCACTACTATTCCTTTATAATGGCATTTGAAATTTGAAAATGTAGCAATTTAGAAATTTGATGAAAGGTTTAGCACTGGGAAACACTTTTTTGAAAGATAAAAAGTGCATTTTAAATACAACTATATAGATCAGACTAAAATGAGAGAATAATGAGGAGAAAATAGGGACAGAAGGACTTTGTTCCAAATCAGGGACAGTCCCTCAAAATCTGGGACAGTTGAGGTTTAGGCCCCTTTCACACGGCTCAGTTCCATCGACGGAGCCGTTCTGCTCAGCGGGGGATCGATCCTCCGATCCCGCTGAGCAGGCAGATGACAGCTCCCTCTCCGCTCTGTGTGCGTAGACGGAGGTGTCAGATCCCTGCTGTCTCCTATGGGGGAATCGGATGAGAACGGACTGCCTTTCCATTCTCATCAGATCCCATCCGCCAGACAGATGGAAAATAGAGTTTCCATCCGTCTGGATTTGATGGACAGGATTGGACTGGATGTCAGCGGACATGTCTCCGCTGACAACCGATGCCCCATATAGATGCATTGGGGAATCCGTTCAGATCCGCCTGAAAAACCGACAGGCGGATCTGAGCGGTCCGCATGTGTGAAAGGGGCCTAATGCTTTAGTTATACTTTAAATGTGAGGATAATTGTAGGTGTCAGAGATAGCTGTTAGCTGGCAGGGAATGTGTGATTTAGGTTTGCTATAAGGACCTATAAATAATGTACTGCTGTCCTGTTTAATGTCAGCTACATACTTTGGCCCACTTGCAAGCATTCAAGACTCATGATTCTCCTGAGGCCTGTTCAACACTTTGGAATGCATTCAGTATATGTCCCAGCAACACCAGGTTCCCATACTATGCATATGTACAGTATGCATCCCTGGCACAACCATAAATGCCTTTAATTCTCTGATTAGCTTGTAGCTCTAAGATGCAATATATATAACCCATTCTTCTAGTCTGGGATTTGGCCCTGTACTTTAGAAGGTATACCGGTTTTACAGTCAGACGTTATGTGCATGTACATTATATTTGGTACATATTTAGGTAGGTAGGCATTTAATTTGATTCAAATGTATTCTTATATGTTCGAAAACTGTGTTCTTTCATAACCATCAATAGTACAGTGCAAATCAGCCCCCTAGTGGAAAGAGGGTGTTACAGCCTTATAATGTTATTCCATGGCTACAATACTGGGGGCCCAGGAAAAGCTATGCATAAGCCTACAGCAAAGTCTTGGATTAATATACAGTATAGGAGGCCTTGGTTGCAATGATCTCTTAGCTCATCTGTTCTATATACATATATATATATATAAAAAAAAAAAAGGGGGAAAGCATGAATCAATGTTTAGACCAACAATACATATGAGCTGACTCCAATAAGATCTCCTCTAGTACTGGAAGAGAAATAATTGAATTTCTGATGCTGAGATCTGTATTCCATTTCTGCTGACATGCTGATTTTGATGGGACTGACGTGTAAATTGGCCAAGTAATTGGGTAACCACCTGTGAGGTTATGAGAGATGGTTAGGTAGAATATACAAAATAACACTAACACTTGCTGTGAAACTTTTGATCTTTTTATAAGGATTATTTCAGAAGTCAGATTGTTGATTTTGTATTTCATGAGGTACCAGAGACATTTATGAACATTTAGTTAAGTCAGAGCTCTGAACTGATGTGACCCATTTCAAAACTATTTTCACTGCTGTGTTATATGGCACTGGATCAGACACTGGACTGACTAAAAGACAGAGCGACATCTGTGATAACATATGCACAGTATGCTAGCAGTCAGATATATTAGCGTAGAGCAGCAGATGTAGATCAAGACAAACTTATTGTTCCATGCATAACATATCAAACACTGTTTGTGAGTAAGCCCTACTCATTTGGCTTTAACACAATAAAGTTGGTACTCAAAATTAATGGCCTTGTCTAAAAGCTAAATATTTGAACACTGAACATTTCCTAATGTAGCAGAACTGATGTTACATGCAGAGATGAATTCTTCTTTTAGTGGAATGATTGTTCCAGGCTGCTTCAAATAGACTACTGTCTATTATGGTGTTAGGCCTGGAGACAGAGGAGTGGCATTAGGTCTGGAGACCTAAGAGTCACATTCGGTCTTGAGACCTAGTAGTGGTAGTGGCCTTAGGTCCTGAAACCTAGGAGTGGCCTTAGGTCTGGAGATCTAGGAGTGGCCTTAGGTCTGGGGACCTAGGAGTGGCCTTAGGTCTGGGGACCTAGGAGTGGCCTTAGGTCTGGGGACATAGGAGGGGCCTTGGGTCTGGGGTCTTAGGAGGGGCCTTGGGTCTGGAGACCTAGGAGTGCTTTTAGATCTGGAGACCTAGGAGTGGCCTTAGATCTGGAGACCTAGGAGTGGCATTAGGTCTGGAGACCCAGGAGTGACCTTTGGTCTGGGGACATAAGAGTGGCCTTAGATCTGGGGACTTAGGAGTGGCCTTAGAATGATAATCTAATTTTTCTTCTATGACTCAGGTCTTTCAGGTCACAGCCCTCTTTACATTAGTGTCCTCAGTCCTCGTTTTCCCATCACAGCCCTCTTACATCACAACCCCCTTTCACATCAGAGCCCCCAACATTACAGCCCTGCTTACATCACAGCCCCCCTTGCAATCACAGACCCCTCTTTCACATCACAGTCCCCCTTGCAATCACAAAACCCCACATAACAGCTCACCCACTCGTGACATCACAGCCTTCCTCCTCACATCTCAGCTCTCTTATATCACAGCCCCCTCTCACATCACATAACCCACCCCATATCATAGCTCCCCTCCCTTTCACATAACAGCTCCCCCATATCATAGCTCCCCCTTCTTACATCACAGCCCCCATATCACATCACAGCTCCCCTCATCACAGCTACCTTTTCTCACATCACAGCCCCCCACTTCACAGCTCTCCCTTCTCACATCACAGTTCCCCCTCTCACTCTTCATACCAAGATCCTAAAACTGAGCTGCAGCACAGTGGCCAAGACCATACAGTAGTTAAACAGGACAGGTTCCACTCAGAACAGGCCTTGCCATGGTCAACCAAAGAAGTTGAGTGCACGTGCTTAGTGTCATATCCAGAGATTGTCTTTGAGAAATAGACATATGAGTGCTGCCAGCATTGCTGCAGAGGTTGAAGGGGTGGGGGGTCAGTGCTCAGACCATACACCGCACACTGCACTGCTGTAATGGTAAGGGGTACTGAGGTGTACTGGAGGGTCGATTGATGCTGACTGTTGGGGATCTATTGTTGCTGGAGGGGATCTAGTTTTGCATTGAGGTCTGTTGTTGCTGGGAAGGTCTATTGTTGCTGGTTTGCTGGAGGGCGGGCTTATGTTGTTAGGGGTCAATTGTTGCTGGAAGGGATCTGCTTTTGAGGGAGGGGTCTATTGATGCTGACTGTTGGGAGATCTGTTGTTGCTGCTCAAGGTCTTGGGTTGCTGAGGTGGCATTTTTTTGCAGTGGTCCATTGTTGCTGGAGAGGGTCTATTGTTGCCGGAGAGGGTCTATTGTTGCTTTCTGCAGGGGGTCTATTTTACTGCTGGATGGGGGTGGAATCAAGAACGGTTACTCAGAGGTGGATAGGGGCAGAGACAAGCATTGACTGACAAAGGGGGAGTTCCTGCACCTATTCATTGAGAAAAAAAGCCCTGACTGGAACCATGCCCTGTGGTCTGATGAGACCAAGAAAAATGTATTTGGTTCAGATGATGTCAAGCGTGTGTGGCGACAACCAGGTGAGGAGTACAAAGACAAGTGTGTCTTGCCTACTGTCAAGCATGGTGGTTGGAGTGTCATGGTCTGGGGCTGCATGAGTGCTGCTGGCGCTGGGGAGCGACAGTTTATTGAGGGAACCATGAATGCCAACATGTAATGTGACATACTGAAGCAGAGCATGATCCCCTCCCTTCGGAGACTGGACTGCAGGGCATTATTCCAACATGATAACGACCCTAAACACACCTCCAGGACGACCACTGCCTTGCTAAAGAAGCTGAGGGTAAAGGTGATTGACAGGCCAAGCATGTCTCCAGACCTAAACCCTATTGAGCATCTGTGGGGCATCTTCAAATGGAAGGTGGAGGAGCACAAGTTCTCCAACATCCACCAGCGCTGTGATGTCGTCATGGAGGAATGGAAGAGGACTCCAGTGGCAACCTATGAAGCTCTGGTGAACTCCATGCCCAAAAGGGTTAAGGCAGTGCTGGAAAATAATAGTGGCCACACAAATTTTGGGCCCAATTTGGACATTTCCACTTAGGGATGTACTCAGTACACAATGTATCTTAAATAAATGCAACTGTTTTTTTTTTTTCTCTCATAATGGGACTTCTTTGTCTGTTGTAAATTTAAACTCAGTTTTTTTCTATATTTTTAAACCTTAATAAAACACAATTGAAACAAATAAAAAAAGGATTTTTAATAGAGAAATGTTGGTTTACTGAAAAGTATGTCCATGTACAGTATAGTATGCACTCAATACTTGGTTTGGGCTCCTTTTGCATGAATTACAGCATCAATGCGGCATGGCATAGAGGCGATCAGCCTGTGGCACTGCTGAGGTGTTAGGGAAGCCCAGGTTTCCTTCATAGCGGCCTTCAGCTCGTCTACATTGTTGGGTCTCATCTTCCTCTTGACAATACCCCACAGATTCTCTATGGGGTTTAGGTCAGACGAGTTTGCTGGCCAATCAAGCACAGTAATACCATGATCATTAAACCAGGTATTGGTACTTTGGGCAGTGTGGGCAGGTGCCAAGTCCTGCTGGAAAATGAAATCAGCATCTCCATAAAGCTGGTCATCAGAGGGAAGTGGTCTTGAATTTCCTGGTAGAGGGCTGATCTGACTTTGGACTTGATAAAACACAGTAGACCAATACATGCAGATGACATGGCTCCCCAAATTATCACTGACTGTGGAAACTTCACACTGGACATCATGTAACTCCGATTCTGTGCCTCTCCACTCTTCCTCCAGACTCTGGGAGCTTGGTCTCCAAATGAAATGCAAAATTCACTTTAATCCAAAAAGATAGGTTTGGACAACTGAGCAACAGCCCAGTCCTTTTTCTCCTTAGCCCAGGTAAGACGCTTCTGACATTATCTCTGGTTCAGGAGTGGTTTGACACAAGAAATGTGACAGTTGTAGCCCATGTCCTAGATACCTTTGTGTGTGGTGGCTCTTGAAGCACTGACACCAGCCATAGTTCACCCCATATGTATTTCCCACACATTCTTGAATGGCCTTTGCTTCACAATCCTCTCAAGGCTGTGGTTATCATAGGTGCTTGTTCATCTTTTTCTACCACACTTTTTGCTTCCACTCAACTCTCCATTAATATGCTTGCATACACCACTCTGTTAACAACCAGCTTCTTTTGTGACTTGCCCTCCTTGTGGAAGGTGCCAATGACTGTCCTTTGGACAACTGTCACGTCAGCAGTTTTCCCCATGATTGTGTTACCAACTGAACCAGACTGGGAGACCATTTAACCACTTAAGCCCCGGAAGATTTTACCCCCTTCCTGACCAGGGGGTATTTTGCGATTCGGCACTGCATGATTTTAACGGACAATTGCGCGGTCGTGCGACACTGTACCAAAACGAATTTGACGTCCTTTTTTCCCCCCACAAACAGAGCTTTCTTTTGGTGGTATTTGATCACCTGTGCGATTTTTTGATCATGCGCTATAAACAAAAAAAGAGCGTCAATTTTGCAAAAATAACAATATTTTTCACATTTTTTTATATGAAATTCCCCAAAAAAAATTTAAAAATCAAAATTTTTTAACATTTTAGGCCAATTTGTTTTATGCTACATATTTTTGGTAAAAAAAAATCGCCAAAAGCGTATTTTGATTGGTTTGCACAAAAGTTATTGCGTTTACTAACTAAGGGAAAGATTTTTGTCATTTTTGTTGTTTTTTTTTTTAACGCGTAATGGCGGGGATCTGCAATTTTTTTTTGCGGGACTGCAACATTGCGGCGGACAGATCGGACCCTTGACTGACATTTTTGACACTTTTGGGGTTACCAGTGTCATTACTACAGTAATCAGTGCTATACATATGCACTGTTACTGTAAAATGACACTGGTAGTGAAGGGGTTAACTTTTTTTTGAGAGGGAGGGGTGGTGTGTGTCCCTAGGGGCGTGATTCTAACTGTGATTGGCTGTGGCTTGAGGTGTAGGAACAGTGATCAACGGTCCTACATAGTAGAACCGTATGATCACTATTTCTACACAGGGGAGAATGACAGGCGGCTTGTTTACATCAGCCGCCTGCCTTTCTCCCGCTGTCACGGACGATCGCGAGTGCCCGGCAGACATCTGGTCCGCCGGGCACACGCGCGGGGGGGTCCGTGAGCGAGCGGGAGCGCGCCTCCGGCAGCACGCGCTCGCTCCCCAGAGCCTCACAGGCTAGTGACGTACCCATACGCTAAACACAGCCGTCCGTCCTTCTCCCTGCAATGATCACAGAGACTATGTGATCCTTCTATATAGGATCACAGGTCTCTATGATCATTTCACAAGCCCAACCCCCCCCCCCCCCAGTTAGATTCACTCCCCTAGGCTTACATTTAACCCCTTGATCACCAACAGTATTAACCCCTTTCCTGCCAATGGCATTATTACAGTAACAGTGCATATTTGTAGCACTGATTACTGTAGTATTGTCACTGGTACCCCCAAAAGTGTCAAAAATGTCAGTTAGGGGTTCGATCTCTCTGCCGCAATGTCGCAGTCCCGCAAAAAAACGCAGATCGCCGCCATTATTAGTAAAAAGAAAAAAGAAAAACAATACAAATTACAAAAATATTTCCCGTAGTTAGTAGACGCAATAACGTTTGCGCAAACCAATCAAAATACGCTTATTGCGATTTTTTTTAACAAAAATATGTAGCAGAAAACAAATTGGCCTAAAATGTTAAAAAATGTTTATCTTTAAATTTTTTTTTGGAATGTTATATAGCAGAATGTGAAAAATGTTGTTTTTTTTTTCCAAAATTGTCTCTATTTTTTTGTTTATAGCGCAAAAAATAAAAAAATCGCACAGGTGATCAAATACCACCAAAAGAAAGCTCTATTTGTGGGGGGAAAAAAGGATATCAATTGTATTTAGGTACAGCGTCGCACGACTGCACAATTGTCCGTTAAAGTAACGCAGTGCCGAATCGCAAAATAGGGCCTGGTCATTAAAGCGAAAGTATCGTCACTTTTTTACCTTTTACCTACAGGTAAGTCTATAATAAGGCTTACCTGTAGGTAAAATTAATATCTCCTAAACCTGCAAGGTTTAGAAGATATTCGCCCTTCATGCAGCCGCTGAAACCAGCGGCGCATGCGCTCTGAAGGTCCGGTGGACCTTTAGAGCTCTTTGCCGGCTCCTTGCCAGAAAGTGAACTCCTGCGAGCATGAGCGGGAGTGACGTCATCATGGCTCTGGCCGCCGAACCCGGAAGAGACGCAGAGGGAACATGACAGCTCCCTCAGCGGTGTCTGGGCGACCTTGTCGGGGCTTCGTTTTAAGGTAAGTATTTTATAATGAGCTAGTATGCGATGCATATTAGCTCATTATGCCTTTGTCCTGCAGGGTTCGTTTTTTTTTTTTTTGTTTTTTTTCGGTGAGGATACAACCACTTTAAGCAGGAAAATCTTGCGGTCCAGAAGTGGTTAAAAGAAAGAAATGCTTGAAATATATCACTGTGTGTGTAATGGATCTATATAATATATGAGTTTCACTTTTTGATTAAAATGACTGAAATCATTTTTGTAATACTTTTATAATTTTCAAATATTTTGAGATGCACCTGTATACTTTGTGGTGCCATTTTCTAAATAAATGGCAGCATATTATCTAAATAAATGGTTGCACACCACAGCGCACATATACCCTATATATTAACATGTACAGTACATTGAATGCAGCCTTAGGATTGTATTTTCCATAGAGCCCTATAATGGGGGAAGGATATAACTTCTTATGCACTTCCAGGGCATTTTAGTTATGTCTCTGCACTACACAGAGTAATTCAGAAGAGAAATTGATAAAAAACTGTAAAATTCATCCTTATGTTACTTCATTTCTGTTGCAAAAAACCTTCCATTATAATACTAATGAATGTGTTCTATACTTTTTATTACAGCCCCCCCCCCCTCCCCAATTGCCTATATAATTATTACCCCTAAACCAATAATATAATTGTCTTTATTTTACTAGGTATAGACTTTGCTGTTTTAGCAAGAAGTAACATAAGACAGTTTGTCAGACTCATCCATTTAAGTTAGGTTGGAGGAAACCAAATATTTGTTCATCTCCCTCTGATGTCTGCTGTCTTAATGGTTTCTATATATATATATATATATATATATATATATATATATATATATATATATATACAGTATATATAATTTGCTTTATGAATAATGTAGAATTTTTGAACTGTACAAACCCATACAGATGAATGTTGCTGTTCAGCATTGTATCAGTAGATGGCGTTGTAGTGGTAGATTTCATCCCAGTATCCTGAGCTGCAAGTACCTACACTGCTGGGAGCTAGGTCTAAAATACTAAAATTGGCATTTGGTCTCCAAAGCAACTGTACAATTTAATACATGACTTGTCAGGCTCCCCAGTGGATCACCTGCATTCAAAAATGTTCCTTGCCAATTTACATGGATACAGAAGAACTCACACGCAGCGGGTAAACCCCACTGTTCTGTGTTCTCACTGCCTATAGTGCCTTGCTTTGCATACATTCCTTCTGTTTTTGTTGCCATTCATAGACACTCAGGACAGGACTCAAACAAGCACAGCAAACTGGGTCTTTCTCATCTTTTTTTTATACATTTACCTAGTTTACTTTGTCACAGTGAAGAAGCATATTGAAGTATTAGCTTTTCTATATTATTGACAGCATATGCCTATTGTTTTGCCTAAGGTGGTACAAGTATAGACAATTAGATTGACGCAGAGAAAATGTCTGGAGCTATGGTATTGTAACAAAAGTATATAAAAAGAATAAATTACCACAGCATATTATTTATACAGTTAAAGAGATACTAAAGGCGGAGTGCAAAATAGGAATTTCGGTGAGCATAAGCAAAGTTGGGGGTCTTTATGTTTTCCAAAATTAACTGAATACCTAAAACCACCAACTGCTTAGACATCTTTCTTAAAGCGGAGTTCCACCCTGGAATTTTTTTTTTTTTTAAAAATACCCCCGGCACAGTCAGGGCTAGTGCATTCCACAATGGCTAGCCCCTGATCTGTCCCGGGTTGCACTTACCTGTTAGGACAAATACTTACCTTGAAAACGTCTTGTCCAGCGCTGCCATCTCAGATGTGGGCAGCTTGAAGCCAGCGAGATCCTCTTCGGGGTCCTCTTCCGCCTTCTTCGGTCCCACGATGCCCTGCGCCGGCCCCGACGTCACTTCCGGGTCGCGCGCGTCATCCCTCCACAGCTTCTGGGCATGCCCAGAAGCTGTTTAGAAGGGGATGACGCGCGCGCCCCGGAACTGATGTCGGGGCCGGCGCAGGGCATCGTGGGACCGAAGAAGGCGGAAGAGGACCCCGAAGAGGATCTCGCTGGCTTCAGCTCCCAGGAATCATTGCAGAGCCAGGAAGTGACGACGGGCCGTGGCCGAGGAAGGAGGAAGAAGGAAGTAAGGTAAGTATATTTTCTTCGCTACGAGGTAAGTAAAAAAAAAAAAAAATGCGATTATCCATTTCTTTTTCAGGTGACCTGGAGCGAGAAGATGGAGGTAAGTATAAAATGAGGGTGGAACTCCACTTTAACCCATAAACCAAAAGTGAAGTCCAGCGTGAGGCCACAAGAATGTAGTAAGCATATTCATACTCATAAGGCACTTCTAGATTGTAAGCTCTAACGGAGCAGGGCCCTCTAATTCCTCCTGTATTGTAACTGTATTGTCTTCTTTCATATTGTAAAGCACTGCGCAAACTGTTGGCGCTATAGAAATCCTGTATAAAAATAATAAGGAACTTCTTAGCCAGCGTGCATTTCTTAGGAGTTCATGGAGTTCACTTGCTGCAGGAGAGACAGAGTAAGGCTAACCATACACATATACACTATATTGTCAAAAGTATTGGGATGCCTGCGTTGGGTTCAAAATTGAGTTGGCCCATCCTCTGCAGCTATAACAGCTTCAACTCTTCTGGGAAGGCTGTCTACTAAGGATTAGGAGTGTGTCTATGGGAATGTTTAATCATCCTTCCAGAAGCAGATTTGTGAGGTCAGGCACTGATTTTGGAGAGAAGGCCTGGCTTGTAGTCTGCGCTCTAACTCATCCTAAAGGTGTTCTATCAGGTTGAGGTCAGGACTCTGTACAAGCCAGTCAAGTTCCTCTATCCCAAACCCACTCATCCATGTCTTTATGGACCTTGCTTTGTGAAGTGGTGCGCAGTCATGTTGGAACAGGAAGGGCCAGCCCCGAACTCTTCCCACAAGGCTGGGAACATGAAATTGTCCAAAGTGTTACCTTCACTGAAATTAAGGGGCCAAGCCCAGCCCCTGAAAAACACCCCTGCACCATATTCACCCTCCACCAATTGATTCGGAGCAGTGCACAAAGCAAGGTCCATAAAGATTTGGATGAGCAAGTTTGGGGTGGAGGAACTTGACTGGCCTGCACAGAGTCCTGACCTCAACCCGATAGAACACCTTTGGGATGAATTAGAGCACAGACTGCATGCCAGGCCTTCTCGATCACATCAGTGCCTGACCTCACAAATGCGCTTCTGAAAGAATGGTCAAACATTCCAATAGACACACTCCTAAACAGGAGTGTGTCTATGGGAATGTTTCCCAGAAGACTTGAAATTGTTAAAGCTGAAAAGGGTGGGCCAACTCAATATTGAACCCTACTTACTAAAACTGGGATGCAATTAAAGTTCATGCGCATGTAAAGGCAGGTGTCCCAATACTTTTGACAATATAGTGTATATGTATAGGGTTAGCCTTACATGGTCTCTCCTGCAAGAACTGGGCTCCTAGGAAATGCATGCTGGCTGAGAAGTGACTTATGAGGCAGGTGTCCCAATACTTTTGACAATATAGTGTAGATCTTATGGATTTCTCCACTAGATGGATGGAGGAATCTCACCTGCAAGCTATTGTATTCTGACACCTGCGGCATAATACCACAACAGTGATTGTATCTGATTGGATGCCGTCAGTGTTCAGTCTGCAGTTTTCCATTCCATTCTTCAAAAGTCAACATGGCACCAATCCATGGCTTGTGGTTGATTCAGCAGCACTTGACTTCACTTTAAGAAAATGTAGTCTGGCTGTCATGATAATACAATGGATTCATTACTCTCTGAATCACTGACTTGAACAAATATATACGGGTCGTAGGAATGCATGTGAACACTTCAATATTTTACCTATTAAAAAATGATAAAGCAGTATTTAGCCCAGAAGCAAACATTTATTATAATGCAGCGTACCAATTCTTGGGTATGATGGCTGCATTCCTTTTCCTTTTTAGGCTTCCCCCCTTATTTTCATCTAACGATCCAGTAGAGCTGCACGATTAATTGTTAAAAAATCAAGATCTCAATTGACCCCCCCCCCCCCCCCTCACGATCTTAAAATGGCATTTCCTCGATTCATACAGAGCAGAGCTGTTCACTGCTCACTCACAGCTGTCAAAAAAAAAAAGCATCTCTGGCAAATGTTTATCAACATTGCTAGGGTCGGGAGATAACTATAAACAAAGTATCATTTGGCTCTTTTAGGTCAAAGAAATAAATTTTGGTCTGTAAATGAGGGCAGTTTAATCAATAAGAGCCGGTTCACACTGAGGCGATCCACTTCGGGGGGCGACCTGTGAAGTCGCGTGCACCGCTGTGCACCGCGACTTCGGCGTGACTTGCAGGGACTTCACATAATGGAAGTCTATGCAAGTCGCTCCCAGGTCGCCCCAAAGTAGTACAGGACCCTTTATCTAAGTCGGAGCGACTTGTGTCGCTCCTATTAGAACGGGTCCTGTACTACTCAATGGACTGCGACCTACCGCGACTTGTCAGGCTGACAAGTCGCCTGACAAGTCGCGCTAGTCTGAATGGGCTCTTAAAGACTAAGGCTTTTTCTGACACTTGTTGTTTACAAGTTAAAATCAGTATTTTTTGTGAGAAAATTACTTAGAACCCCCAAACGTATATATATATATATATATATATATATATATATATATATATTTTTTTTTTTTTTTTTTAGCACAGACCCTAGGGAATAAAATGGTGGTTATTGCAATATTTTGTCACACTGTATTTGTGCAGTGGTCTTTCAAATGCAATTTTGGGAAAAAAATACACTTTAATTAATTAAAAAAAAAAAATAGTAAAGTTAGCCCAATTTTTTTGTATAATGTGAAAGATGATGTTACGCCAATAATCGTGAGAGAATCATGATCTATATTCTAAGCAAAAAAATTGTGATTCTCATTTTATCCAGAATCGTGCAGCTCTACCGATCCAGCCAGTAAATTTGTTAAACAAGTTATCCTGCATATGTAGCAGTTAGAGTGTTAAGGCAAACCATTTACCACTGACAGGGGTGCTTACAATGATCAGCTTTAATTTATTCATGTAAAACCTTTATCCTAAAAGGAAAAAACAGTTTGCTCTAATTGATTATAAAGTGTGAGCTAGAGTTTGGCTTCAATTTGTCAGTGTATCTAAGTTTGTTTGTCCATTGAAAACTCCCCTCTGACAATGCTGCTCTCCAAAGGTGCCCCCTGTGTTCCTCCATCCAGGGTGGAGGCACTCTAATACAGGAGATGTGTTACTGGCAAGATCACCAGGTGAAAACAGGGGGGAAAAAACTGAAAAAAGTAAAGAAAACAAATGCAGCTACCACATCTAACGATTAATAAGCTGTAACATGCCACATTTTTGGTTTTGGGATTAATACTGCTTTAAATCCAATGGAAAGCCTCTGGGTTTTACTTTATAGACCTGTACCACTGAAGGTTAAGATATGTAAGTGATTTTCATTTGAATAAGCCTTAAAATACTTTTTTCACTTAGGCTCCGTTCACATGTGAGCGTATGGATCGCGGGCAGAACCGCCCGCGATCCGGAGATTTATGCAAATCGCGGGACGCCTAGCGTTGCCCGTTGATTTGCAATGGCCCCCCAAACGCCGAGCGATGTTGCCGCGATTTCCGCCTGCCGAATCGCGGCAACATCGCGCAAACAAAATCGCGGGACGCAATACACTCCAGAGAAGCTCTTGTACTTTTTTGGAGCGTATTGCGTCCCGCGATTTTGTTTGCGCGATGTTGCCGCGATTCGGCAGGCGGAAATCGCGGCAACATCGCTCGGCGTTTGGGGGGCCATTGCAAATCAACGGGCAACGCTAGGCGTCCCGCGATTTGCATTAAATCTTCGGATTGCGGGCGGAACCGCGGCGATTCTGCCCGCGATCCATACGCTCACATGTGAACGGAGCCTTAGTGGAAATTGACCTGTCTGCCCACTCTAGAATGCCATTTGATGACTTTGGCTATTTATTGTTAAATTGGGTTTTACAACACATAATTACCCAAACTGAACACTTTTTTTTTCTTCCATAAACAAGTTTTTATTTTATTGATTGAAAGCAAGATATAACATGAAATGAATACAGTCAAGTACATTGAAAGTCAATGAACCCACATAATAACAGGACATAACACGTGTGGAAGCTTATGAAATTGCATATTTACAGACATATGAAGGCATCTCGCTAAGCGTATGATTAGAGCATTTTGCTAGATAAGAGAGTTGCAATGAGCAAGAAAAAAAAAAAAAAAAAAGAAACAGAAATGTGCTTCTTTAGGATGTCTGTAATAAGGATGCAGGTTATTCTTGGTAAATAAAATCATTGGGGGTGCAGGGGAATAATTTGATAAAGAGAAAGATAAGAATAGATAAATTAGAGGAAGACAAGAGAAGAGAGTGAGAGGGGAAAGGGGAAAAAAGGAGAAAGAAAAAAAAAAAAAAAAAAAAAAAAAAAAAGGGAAAGGGAGAGGGGGGGGGGTGGGAAGGACTAGGGGGGGGGGCAGTAGGGAATGTAGTATTTTAGTAACAAAACTCATGAGACCAGGTTATGGAACACACATGATGGACTTGTATTCATCTGTCTCCTTGTATCGGAGCCAGTCCAGCCATTCCGCAGAGAACTTGGATATGTCATCTCTTGAAATGGCTATCAATTCCTCTATTTCTTCAGTTCTATTCAGTCTGCGGAACCACTCTGTGAGTGTGGGGATTGCTGTTGAACGCCAATGACAAGGTACACAAAGTTTAGCAGCGTTCATCATGTGACGGGCAAGTACAGTTTGTAGAGAATTGGGTGTTCTAGGAGAGAAGTTCAAAAGGAACTTCTCAGGAGTGAAGGGAATCTCACTTGATGTGACTTTTTTTATGATATCATGGACTTCCTTCCAACACCAAAACCTATTTTGCGTGAACCATCAAATATTGAACATACCAAAGCTTGGCTTTCCTGACAGACTCCATGGCAGCACACGTATGGGTAGGCTCCGCCTCCTCTCCTACCCTATAGGACCCCGCTCCCATAAATTTTTGCTCCGAGCCAGGAGCCGTGTTCCTTTTTTGTCCTCCTTCCGCAAGAGAAGTCTTACCTTATAGGATGCGTTTTCTTACATACCTGGTGGCGTGTGGCTTTCCTGGATGATGCCTTTCTACCTTAGTCCAGCAATCTCAGTACTACTGGGTGGACCCGGGCAATTTGAAATGATGCCGGAAGATGCCGTAAATCCTGAATGAGAGGTGGGCTGCATCACTTGGCCAAACGTCCTTGCTACTAGCGGGAGGCCCTTATGCCCTGATGCACACGCCAGTCTCCGGTTGAGGAGCGTTCCAGGTCCTTCTGTCAGTGTTGGTGGTAATGTATTGCTTACTTTTATATTTTGTATCGTTTTGCTTCCTGGTTAGTATGGCGGCTGGAGCGCTCCTGCGTTCCAGACCGTCGCTCTCGGCTCCTCCCCCTGCCTCCTGAATCCTAGTTGGGTGTTCAGTGTGAGGCTTGGTTTCCAAGTGGTCTGCGCATGAGCGCACGCCATTTCCGGTCCTCCATGACGCGGCGGCGTCGGGGGGGGGGCGTGGCCTTACGGCTCCTGGGAAATTTAAACAGCTGATGGAGCTGTCATTCTTGGGATGTCTGTGGGCTTTTGCGGCGGCCTCCCCACGCTGTGTCTCTGCCTGTGTTTGGTAAGTCCTGTGCTGGGTCAGTCCTGCTTGAATGGGGGAGGGGAAGGGCGGCTATGGGAAGGTAAGATTGAGTTCTTACATCCTTCCTATTGCAGGTTATCTCGCTGTGATTTGCAATGGATACCTCACCGCCCCGGTGGCCAGTCCCTGCGCAACAGGTGAGTTTTTGGCTTTAAACTCTCGCTTGTCTGCCAGCTGGCTTACTGTAGCCTGAACTTTCTTTCCTTTGTTTTTCAGCCCATTTAGGTCTGACCAACGTCCTGCATCAGGATCAAAGGATAGATCACCTTCAGGCCATCACCATGCATCATCCAAATCCAGGCACCGTAGATCCAGGTCTAGGTCTAGGCGCCATGAAGATTGTCCAAGCAGGTCTTCCCGCCATACTGACCGCCCCGCACGCAAATCTTGCTGGAGTTGTAGGGCTGTAGTCCCTGAGGATAGATCCTTGTGTGATGCCTGCTATTCTCGGGCAATCAAGGAAAAACAGGTCCCAGATCAACCAGTGGAAACCCTGGTCAGGCGGATCGTACAAGAATCCCTAAGGGATTGGGATCCCAGCCGGCTGTCTGGTCATACAGCTGATACTCCAGTTCCCCCTCAGAGGGAAGATGTAGAGCCAGGCACTTCCCAGCCAAGTCGCTTCTCGGATTCCTCTGAAAGTGAAGATGACCTAGAAGACCAAAGTTAAGGCTTTGATTTTGCCATGATCTCTCCGCTAGTGAGAGTGGTAAAAGAGGCGTTAAAATGGGAAGAGCCAGCAGATTCCCCTGCAAAACAGAAGAGATACTTTAAACACCTCAAGAAAGAACGGGATCATTTCCCTTTCCTGAGTGAGCAGGGGGAAATCATTACAGATGAATGGCAAGGAGTTGAAAGAAAGAATTCCTTATCGTCCAAGTTTTCCAGGTTATATCCTTTTAAGACCGACAAAGTGAAACATCTTGATTCGGCACCTACAATTGACGCAGCCTTAATGAGGCTAGTCAAACACGTTACCCTGCCTTTGGAGGATTCCGTCTCATTTAAAGATGGTCTGGATAGACGAATTGATACGGATCTCAAAAAGATCTATCTGTTAGCTGGTATGACCTGCAAGCCAGCCCTGGCCCTAGCAGCCACATCCAAAGCTATGGAGGCTTGGGTAGATAACGTGGAGACCACACTGCAAAGTGTCTCAGAGGAAGCAGCCAGAAACTCGGCTGTGTATGAACTAAAGTTGGCAACGGCCTTTTTGGGAGAGGCTTACATTGATATCATTCGCCTGGTGGCGCGGGTCATGCTCTCTTTTGTCACAGCCAAACGTGCTTTGTGGTTACGTCCCTGGCTGGCCGATCCTGCTTCCAAACAAGCTTGGTGCAGGATCCCGTTTGAGGGTGCGTCCCTTTTTGGCAACAAACTGGACAGTGCCATTACCCGTGCCACTGGTGGTAAATCGGGTTTCCTCCCTCAAGATCGCCGTTTGCTTGACCGCAGAAGATTTCAGCACAAACCAAGTTCAGATCGATCCAGAGAAGCCCGCTCTTACAGGCCTGGGCGTGAGTTCAGAAGAATTGGAAAAGATCTCAACCTACAGGTCAAAAGTTTAACAAGGGGACACCTTCAAGTGGTCGGGAAAACACAAAGTCTTTTTGCTCAAGCGTTGCGAGTAGGTGTTCGTCTACGTCAGTTTGCGCACGTTTGGGCAGCCTCGATTACAGACCAATGGACCGTCAAGACCGTGTCTCATGGTCACGTTTGGTTTTTCGAAGAAACTCCAATTCTGCGGTTTGTTCATAAGGCTCTACCTCGCGTAGAAGAAAAGAAGTCAATTCTTCTGTCATACGTAGATTCCCTGATCTCTCAAGGTGCTGTCATCCCAGTTCCGGCCGAAGAAAGGTTTCAAGGCCTTTATTCACCTCTATTCATGGTTAGTGTTGAGCGAACACGGACTGTATTATTCGTGTTCGTACCGAATAATTGGATTTTTGTTACCCGAACACGAACACGGACACTTTACTGTATATTCGGGTAAAAATCCGTGTTCGGTCGTTTTATTTCCGGGTTTTGCATGCTTTGGCGCTCTTTTCATGGCGGGCTTTCAACAGCCAATCAACAATCGTTTAACTGGTGTGCCTTAAGCCATCCCAGCCATGCCTGCAAATGTCTCAGTAGCTGTGATTGGCCGTCTGAAGCATGTGACCAAGTCTTTATAAGTTCGAGGCAGCCGCAGCGGCGTCATTATGCTGCTTAGATCAGGGACAGAGCACACATCAACGTGCTGGCTGCTGATTAGGGAAAGATAGGCAGGAAAAAAACATTTGTGTCCGGATAGAATTGAGGGACAGGTCGGAGTGTTTAGGCAGGGCGAGTTGTAGGCATTTTAGGGATAGAGTCTGCTGAATTATAGGGTCAGTGTGTTCTACAAACTACAATCGATATTGCTGTGTGGGGTGGGGTCTGCACTTAGTTCTCCTGATCTACGATCTCTTCTCAATCCTGTTAGGGACAGAGTCTGCTGAATTTTAGGGAAAGTGTGTTCTACAAACTACAATCGATATTGCTGTGTGGTGTGGGATAGGAGATAGGCAGGTGTCAGTGATCCACATCCATTTTTCTGTGTGTGGGCTGCAGTGAACACAATCTTTTTGGGGTGCAGTGAACACAATCCTTTTGGAGTGCAGTGAACAAAATCTTTGGGGGGTACAGTGAACACAATCTTTGTGGGGTGCAGTGAACAAAACCTTTGTGGGGGTACAGTGAACACAATCTTTGTGGGGTGCAGTGAAGACAATCCTTTTGGGGTGCAGTGAAGACAATCCTTGTGGGGTGCAGTGAACAAAATCTTTGGGGGGTACAGTGAACACAATCTTTGTGGGGTGCAGAGAAGACAATCCTTGTGGGGTGCAGTGATCAAAATCTTTGGGGGGGTACAGTGAACACAATCTTTGTGGGGTGCAGTGAACAAAACCTTTGTGGGGTGCAGTGAACACAATCTTTGTGGGGTGCAGTGAAGACAATCCTTGTGGGGTGCAGTGAAGACAATCCTTGTGGGGTGCAGTGAACAAAATCTTTGGGGGGTACAGTGAACACAATCTTTGTGGGGTGCAGTGAACAAAACCTTTGTGGGGTACAGTGAACACAATCTTTGTGGGGTGCAGTGAACAAAACCTTTGTGGGGGAGAGTGAACACAATCTTTGTGGGGTGCAGTGAACACAATCTTTGTGGGGTGCAGTGAACAAAACCTTTGTGGGGTGCAGTGAACACAACCTTTGTGGGGTACAGTGAACACAATCTTTGTGGGGTGCAGTGAACAAAACCTTTGTGGGGTACAGTGAACACAATCTTTGTGGGGTACAGTGAACACAATCTTTGTGGGGTGCAGTGAACAAAACCTTTGTGGGGTACGGTGAACACAATCTTTGTGGGGTGCAGTGAACAAAACCTTTGTGGGGTACAGTGAACACAATCTTTGTGGGGTGCAGTGAAGACAATCCTTTTGGAGTGCAGTGAACAAAATCTTTGTGGGGTACAGTGAACACAATCTTTGTGGGGTGCAGTGAACAAAATCTTTGTGGGGTACAGTGAACACAATCTTTGTGGGGTGCAGTGAAGACAATCCTTGTGGGGTGCAGTGAAGACAATTCTTGTGGGGTGCAGTGAACAAAATCTTTGGGGGGTACAGTGAACACAATCTTTGTGGGGTGCAGTGAACAAAACCTTTGTGGGGTACAGTGAACACAATCTTTGTGGGGTGCAGTGAACAAAACCTTTGTGGGGTACAGTGAACACAATCTTTGTGGGGTGCAGTGAAGACAATCCTTTTGGAGTGCAGTGAACACAATCTTTGTGGGGTACAGTGAACACAATCTTTGTGGGGTGCAGTGAACAAAACCTTTGTGGGGTACAGTGAACACAATCTTTGTGGGGTGCAGTGAACACAATCTTTGTGGGGTGCAGTGAACAAAACCTTTGTGGGGTGCAGTGAACACAATCTTTGTGGGGTGCAGTGAAGACAATCCTTGTGGGGTGCAGTGAACAAAATCTTTGTGGGGTACAGTGAACACAATCTTTGTGGGGTGCAGTGAACAAAACCTTTGTGGGGTACAGTGAACACAATCTTTATGGGGTGCAGTGAACAAAACCTTTGTGGGGTACAGTGAACACAATCTTTGTGGGGTACAGTGAACACAATCTTTGTGGGGTACAGTGAACACATACTTCTGAAGCTTTGAGGGTGCTGCCTGTTCTATACTCCTCCTCCTCCTCCTCATCCATCCTTTTAGGTGTACAAACAATAGTAATTGGGGCCTAGTGTGCTTCTGTACGTGTGAAAAACATACACTTTTTTTGATCATATTTCCTATTCCGTTATTCAATAAAAACCTTTGGGGCTCAATTAAATTGCGGAATAGTCTGTGTCGGTACGTGTGAGATCCACCTTTCCAAGTTTTTGGGGTTCATCTCATACTTCTGAAGCTTTGAGGGTGCTGCCTGTTCTATACTCCTCCTCCTCCTCCTCCTCATCCATCCTTTTAGGTGTACAAACAATAGTAATTGGGGCCTAGTGTGCTTCTGTACGTGTGAAAAACATACACTTTTTTTTGATCATATTTCCTATTCCGCTATTCAATAAAAACCTTTGGGGCTCAATTAAATTGCGGAATAGTCTGTGTCGGTACGTGTGAGATCCACCTTTCCAAGTTTTTGGGGTTCATCTCATACTTCTGAAGCTTTGAGGGTGCTGCCTGTTCTATACTCCTCCTCCTCCTCCTCCTCATCCATCCTTTTAGGTGTACAAACAATAGTAATTGGGGCCTAGTGTGCTTCTGTACGTGTGAAAAACATACACTTTTTTTTGATCATATTTCCTATTCCGCTATTCAATAAAAACCTTTGGGGCTCAATTAAATTGCGGAATAGTCTGTGTCGGTACGTGTGAGATCCACCTTTCCAAGTTTTTGGGGTTCATCTCATACTTCTGAAGCTTTGAGGGTGCTGCCTGTTCTATACTCCTCCTCCTCCTCCTCCTCATCCATCCTTTTAGGTGTACAAACAATAGTAATTGGGGCCTAGTGTGCTTCTGTACGTGTGAAAAACATACACTTTTTTTTGATCATATTTCCTATTCCGCTATTCAATAAAACCTTTGGGGCTCAATTAAATTGCGGAATAGTCTGTGTCTGTACGTGTGAGATCCACCTTTCCAAGTTTTTGGGGTTCATCTCATACTTCTGAAGCTTTGAGGGTGCTGCCTGTTCTATACTCCTCCTCCTCCTCCTCCTCATCCATCCTTTTAGGTGTACAAACAATAGTAATTGGGGCCTAGTGTGCTTCTGTACGTGTGAAAAACATACACTTTTTTTTGATCATATTTCCTATTCCGCTATTCAATAAAAACCTTTGGGGCTCAATTAAATTGCGGAATAGTCTGTGTCGGTACGTGTGAGATCCACCTTTCCAAGTTTTTGGGGTTCATCTCATACTTCTGAAGCTTTGAGGGTGCTGCCTGTTCTATACTCCTCCTCCTCCTCTTCCTCATCCATCCTTTTAGGTGTACAAACAATAGTAATTGGGGCCTAGTGTGCTTCTGTACGTGTGAAAAACATACACTTTTTTTTTATCATATTTCCTATTCCGCTATTCAATAAAAACCTTTGGGGCTCAATTAAATTGCGGAATAGTCTGTGTCGGTACGTGTGAGATCCACCTTTCCAAGTTTTTGGGGTTCATCTCATACTTCTGAAGCTTTGAGGGTGCTGCCTGTTCTACACTCCTCCTCCTCCTCCTCCTCATCCATCCTTTTAGGTGTACAAACAATAGTAATTGGGGCCTAGTGTGGTGGTGTACGTGTGAAAAACATACACTTTTTTTTGATCATATTTCCTATTCCGCTATTCAATAAAAACCTTTGGGGCTCAATTAAATTGCGGAATAGTCTGTGTCTGTACGTGTGAGATCCACCTTTCCAAGTTTTTGGGGTTCATCTCATACTTCTGAAGCTTTGAGGGTGCTGCCTGTTCTATACTCCTCCTCCTCCTCATCCATCCTTTTAGGTGTACAAACAATAGTAATTGGGGCCTAGTGTGCTTCTGTACGTGTGAAAAACATACACTTTTTTTTGATCATATTTCCTATTCCGCTATTCAATAAAAACCTTTGGGGCTCAATTAAATTGCGGAATAGTCTGTGTCGGTACGTGTGAGATCCACCTTTCCAAGTTTTTGGGGTTCATCTCATACTTCTGAAGCTTTGAGGGTGCTGCCTGTTCTATACTCCTCCTCCTCCTCTTCCTCATCCATCCTTTTAGGTGTACAAACAATAGTAATTGGGGCCTAGTGTGCTTCTGTACGTGTGAAAAACATACACTTTTTTTTGATCATATTTCCTATTCCGCTATTCAATAAAAACCTTTGTGGCTAAATTAAATTGCGGAATAGTCTGTGTCGGTACGTGTGAGATCCACCTTTCCAAGTTTTTGGGGTTCATCTCATACTTCTGAAGCTTGGAGGGTGCTGCCTGTTCTATACTCCTCCTCCTCCTCATCCATCCTTTTAGGTGTACAAACAATAGTAATTGGGGCCTAGTGTGCTTCTGTACGTGTGAAAAACATACACTTTTTTTTTTGATCATATTTCCTATTCCGCTATTCAATTAAAACCTTTGTGGCTCAATTAAATTGCGGAATAGTCTGTGTCGGTACGTGTGAGATCCACCTTTCCAAGTTTTTGGGGTTCATCTCATACTTCTGAAGATTTGAGGGTGCTGCCTGTTCCATACTCCTCTTCCTCATCCTCCCTTTAGGGTAGGAAAAAATTTAATCGGGCCTAGTCTGTGTTTGTACGTGTGAGATACACAGTTTTTTATCCTATTCCGCTATTCAATACACACCCTTTTGGTGTAAAAAACATTAAATTGCGGCATAGTTTGCATATTTGACATTTGCATATATTGTGCCTTGTTGCGCTGTTTTGAGTACTCCACCAACATGGCCAGTGGCAATGACGCCGTTCTCAGCTTAACTATCCCACTTCTATGCCTCCTTGAAAAAACAATTCGGGCGATGATGGAAGAGGATGTGGCACAGGATGAGGAGGAGGAGGAGGAGGATGAAGAGGTAACATTTCAAAGGCTTTCAGGGCAGTCATTCGCAAGGGGCTCCGAGGGTGGGTTCCTGCACACACAAACGCCAGGGACACAATTGTCCAGCAGGGGCACAGTTCTGGAGGATGAGGAGGATGAGGAGGAGGAGGAGCTGGAGGAGGAGATGGAACCATGTTCACAGCAGGGTGGCACCCAGGCCAGCTCATGGCCATCACTGGTGCGTGGCTGGGGGGATACAGAGGACACGGACGATACACCTCCCACAGAGGACAGCCTTTCGTCGCCTCTGGGCAGCCTGGCACACATGAGCGATTACATGCTGCAGTGTCTCCACAACGACCGCCGAGTTGCCCACATTCTAACTTGTGCTGATTACTAGGTGGCCACGCTGCTGGATCCCCGTTACAAGGACAACGTACCGTCCTTAATTCACTCACTGGAGCGCGATCGCAAGATGCGCGAGTACAAGCGCACGCTGGTAGACGCGATGCTGCTGGCATTCCCATCTGACAGCGGGGCCACAGTGGAAGCACAAGGCAGAGGATGAGGAGGAGGAGGTCGCCAACTCAACCAGGGCACCGCCAGCACCTCAGAAGGCAGGGTTAGCATGGCCGAAATGTGGAAAAGCTTTGTCAGCACGCCACAACAAACAGCAGCACCAGCAGCTCAGATGGAACGTCTTAGCAGGAGGCAGCATTTTACCAACATGGTGGAGCAGTATGTGTGCACACGCCTACATGTAGTGAATGAGGGGTCTGCCCCCTTCAACTTCTGGGTCTCCAAATTGGGCACATGGCCTGAGCTTGCCCTTTACGCCTTGGAGGTGCTGGCGTGCCCTGCAGCCAGTGTATTATCTGAACGGGTATTTAGCACGGCTGGGGGTGTTATAACAGACAAGCGCAGCCGCCTGTCCAGAGACAATGTGGACAAGCTCACGTTCATTAAAATGAACCAGGCATGGATCCCACGGGACTTTTCCGTACCTTGTGCAGAATAGCAATGGATACCGACCTTACCCAGCCATTGTTCCATTTTTACTCTTTCTCACTCTTTTGGGGTGTACCCTCATTTAAAATTTGTGAAAAGAAGCAGTGTTGGCTACCTCGTCCTCCTCCTCAGGGCCAGATTAACGTAGGGGCTATTGGAGCTGCAGCTCCATGCAGGCCCCTACCTTTTATATAGGCCCCGGGTTGGCCATATTCACTGTGACCGCTCTTCTGTCACTTGTAAACACAGAAGTCTGGCTTCTATGCTCGCTTCCCCAGGCAGCACCCTCAGAACCTCCAGCATCCCATGTTGAATTAGACAGCATCCCATGTTGAATTAGGCATGCATGGCTGCACCCTTCCTCCTCTGGGTGCATGCCAAGGCACGGCCCTTAAGGCCCTTCAAAATCCTCAGCACCAAGACCATGATGCTCTTAATCCGGCCCTGGTCCTCCTCCACCGCCGCTTCCACCTACACCGCCCATAGGTGTGCGCAGCCTATTGCATTAGGGTGTGCACCCCAAAGTTGAAATACACATGCATGTGTTTGCCTACATGTACATGGCCCCGATACATTACTCTCCCTGCTGGCAAAGAGAAATAGAGCAGAGCAGGTGCGAGGGAGATCTTTCCCATCTCCTCACTGGCAAACAGAGCGATAATGCTATGTGCCCTAGGTGATTAGGGTGTGCCCAGGTACACCAGGCACACCCTGTGCGCACGCCTATGACACCGCCACATCCACCACCACCTCAACCTCCCTCCTACTCCATATGGGCCTCGTCCTTCAGAGATGAAGAACATTGTTTTATTTTTCTGTTTTTTTTTGTTGTTTTAAGTTATTTCCCTATCCACATTTGTTTGCAGAGCACTTGCCACGCTCTTAACTACGTTTTGCTGCCATTTGCAGCACTCTAGCCCTTTCCATTGGTGTTTTAGAGCCATTTTAGTGCCTTAAAGTTCGGGTCCCCATTGACTTCAATGGGGTTCGGTGTCCGGGAAAAGTTCGGTAAAAGTCCGGGACACGGACCCGGACTTTTTTTTAAAGTTCGGCCGAACCCGTCGAACACGGACATCTAGGTGTCCGCTCAACCCTATTCATGGTGCTAAAGAAAAGCGGTTCCTGGAGGCCGGTCATAGACCTGACTCATCTAAACTCTTTCATAAGGAAAGAGAGGTTCAGGATGGAGACACTCTTCACTATCCGCCAAGTGGTGCAATCAGAAGATTGGATGATCTCCATAGATCTAAAAGATGCCTATTTCCATGTCCCAGTGGCAGCAGAACTACAAAGATTTCTTCGCTTTGCCGTAGGTCAAGTGCATCTCCAGTTTACCTGTCTCCCTTTCGGGCTTACCACCTCACCTCGAGTCTTTTCAAAGATCTTACTGGCTATTGTAGCCCTGATCAGATCGAAAGGGATCCGACTGTTCCACTACTTAGACGATCTGCTTCTTCTTTCTCAAGACCAAGCACAGATTCTACAACACAGGTCTCAGGTAATCTCCACCCTTCAAGAATTCGGGTGGCTCTTGAATCTGGAGAAAAGCCATCTGGATCCGACAAAATCCTTGATCTTCCTGGGGGCACTCTTCAACACCTCCAGAGGCACAATCTCTCTTCCAGTGGAGAAGATTCCGGTGATCCGCAGCAGAATACAACCGACAATGTCAATCCCTTATCTTCGGGCCTCACAGTGTCTGAAAATAATAGGGACTATGGTCTCCACGGCCCCCATGGTCAAATGGGCACAGTGGAGGATGAGGCCTTTTCAGATCGGATTTCTCCGTCAATGGAACTCCGGGAATCCAGACACTCCTGTGCGGATAACATCCTCTATGAGGGCGAATCTGTTTTGGTGGCTACAACGGGAAAACCTCCTGAATTGTCATTCGATCGTTCCAGTTCCTTGGATCGTTGTAACATCGGATGCCAGCCGGACAGGCTGGGGCGCGCACTGCCTGTCAGAGGTGGCCCAGGGCAGGTGGGACTTTCCCACCCTTGGGTTGGTCTCAAATGTCCTGGAGCTTCGGGCAGCTTTTCGTGCCATCCAGGCTTTCCATCACTTGGTGAAAGGGTCCTCGGTCCTCCTACGGCTAGACAATACGACGGCAGTCGCATATATCAAGAGGCAAGGGGGCACCCGCAGTTCCTCCCTTCTGGAAGAAGTGAAACCGATCATGGCATGGGCCCAACGGAATCTTTCCAATCTATCAGCTGCTTATCTTCCAGGAGTCCAGAACGTTCAGGCAGATTTTCTGTCAAGAACCAATCTAGACAACAACGAATGGTCTCTTCATCCAGAAACCTTCAAGTGGATCATCTCTCTGGGGATTCTTCCGGAGGTAGACCTGTTTGCCTCTCCAAACAATGCCAAACTGACGAAGTTCTACTCGAGATGGCGTTATCCCCAAGCCTACGGGGTAGATGCTCTGACGGACCACTGGAAGTTCCACAAAGCATATGCTTTTCCCCCGGTACCAGTGATAATCAAGTTCCTGCAGAGACTCAGGAGAGAGGGTAGAAGTCATGGCAATTCTTCCGTTTTGGCCAAGGAGGCCCTGGTTTCCCCTATTGTTCCAACTGAGCTTTCGGGATCCTGTTCCCCTGCCATTCAGGCCGGACCTTCTATCTCAGGGTCCAGTGCTGCATCCATGCCCGGCGCAGTTACATCTCATGGCATGGTCCTTGAGAGGGAAAGACTAAAAGCTCTTGGCTGTCCAAGTGCGGCAATGTCCACAATGATGAGTGCCAGGAGACCGGGCACCAACAAAGTCTACGAGAGGATCTGGTCTAAATTTGAGGATTACATGTCTAATGAGTCTGATTCCATCACTAATCCTAAGATCCATCACATTCTGGGGTTCCTCCAGACAGGCTTAGACCTATCTCTGGCTGTTGGCTCTCTCAGAGTCCAGATCTCAGCAATCTCTGCCTTCACGGGGACCTCATGGGCAAAACACCCTTTGGTCCGGCAGTTTTTCAGAGGTGCGTCAAGAATGAGACCTCCCAGAAAACCCAGGTTCCCCAAATGGGACCTTCCACTAGTCCTTGAGTTCCTCTCAGCAACAGTTTTGGAACATGGAGATTCCTTCTTCCTTAAGAATCTGTCTATGAAGACGGCCTTTTTAGTAGCCATCACATCGGCTAAACGTGTCTCTGAAATTAGTGACTTGGGTTGCAAAGAACCATTTCTGACGATTTTTCCCGATCGGGTCGTCCTGGTCCCTATGCTAGGACAATGTCATTAGGTCAGTAGATGGTGTGTGGACAATGTCAGTAGGTCAGTGGACGGTATGTGGACAATGTCAGTGAGGCAGTAGACAGTGTGTGGACAATGTCATTAGGTCAGTAGATGGTGTGTGGACAATGTCAGTAGGTCAGTGGACGGTATGTGGACAATGTCAGTGAGGCAGTAGACGGTGTGAGGGCCAATGTCAGTAGGGCAGTGGATGGTGTGTGGACAATGTCAGTAGGGCAGTGGATGGTGTATGGACAATGTCAGTAGGGCAATGGATGGTGTATGGACAGTGTCAGTAGGGCAGTGGTCAATGTCAGTAGAGCAGTGGACGTTGTCAGTCAGTAGGGCAGTGGACTTTGTCTGTAGGGCAGGGGAGGGTGTCAGAAGGGCAGAGGATAGTGTCAGTAGGGCATAGGTTGGTGTCAGTAGGGCAGTGAACAGTGTCAGTAGTTTTTTTCTATTTTAATTATCCTATTTTTTAAATTATTTTTACAATTTTTAGCAGCACTGTTGGGGGGCTTTGATGAAATATCAGTGATCTAAATAGACCACTGATGTCTCACTTTTCAGGCAGAGCCCTTCATTTCCATTTCTGCAGCTTTAGCTGCATAGAATGAACAGGAACTGCTCTGCACAATCTCTCTGTTTATTCACAAACTGAAGCAAAGATGATGTGTGGACAGTGTCAGTAGGTCAGTGGACGGTGTGTGGACAATGTCAGTAGGTCAGTGGACGGTGTGTGGACAATGTCAGTGGTGCAGTAGATGGTGTGTGGACAATGTCAGTGGGGCAGTGGATGGCATGTGGACAATGTCAGTAAGGCAGTGGATGGTTTTTTGACAGTGTCAGTAGGGCAGTGGATGGTGTATGGACAGTGTCAGTAGGGCAAAGGTTGGCATCAGTAGAGAAGTGGACGTTGTCAGTAGGGCAGAAGATGGTGTCAGTAGGACAGAGAATAGTGTTAGTAGGGCAGATGATAGTGTTAGTGAGGCAGAGGATAGTGTCAGTAGGGCAGAGGTTGGCGTCAGTAGGGCAGTGGACAGTGTCAGTAGTTTTTTGTTTTTTGTTTTTTTTTCTTTCCATTTTTTACTATTTTTTAGCAGCACTGTTTGGGGCTTTGATAAAATATCAGTGATCTAAATAGACCACTGATGTCTATCTTTTCAGGCAGAGTCCTTAACTCAGCTGCAGGAACAGCTCTGCACAGTCTCCCTGTTTATTCGCAAACTGAGGCATAGTAAACACAGCTTACTATGCTTCAGTTATGAATGAAAACAGTGAGTGATCGGTATCAATTCATTCTGAAAAGGAAGGGGTTGGTAAATGATATACTGTATTTATTGGCCCTTTCCCCTTTCCATCCTGAACCCACAGCAGCTGGAAGGAGAGGAGGGAAGCTGGCAGCCCTGTAAGGGAGGGTGGGGGTACCAGGGGAGCACACAGGGGGCCCGGGCAGCAGAAGAAAGGAGAACCTGGACAGGAGGGGTGGTGGGGGTGACATTTACTTGAACCTATCCCCTGTATTTTCCTCCTGTGGCAGCTGAATGCCATCAGGAGGGGAAGGCAAAGAAGCCTGCTTTCAGCTGCTTCAGGAAAAAAACACAGGGGATCAATTCCAGTAAATGCTGGCCCCACTCCTGTCCAGGTCCTGGGGGATCGGCAAGTAAGGGACCCAATCTTCCTGTCTCCTGCCTGGGATCAACAGGTAGATTGCGTTCAACGGATTGCTGACCCCCTGCCCTACACTGTATTCATGATGGCCAAAAAGCCTGAAACAGCCTGTATATATATATATATATATAGTATATACTGTATATATCAATTTAATGTAGGAGTGGTTCTTCAATCCCCAGCTTTCCTATGGGGCTGCAGTTCAGTTAGGACCCTATTGTAGGAGTTTTCACTTTGACTTAAATTTTTGGGTATTTGTTTTGGGCCTGTAACTCAGAAAGCATTAAAATGGAAACAGCTAGGCGTTTACTGTTCTGGGTGTGCTGACTCTTAAAGTGGTTCCAAAAGCATTTTTTCACCCTAAAATACCAAACATTACATTTACCTGCTCTGTGTGATGGTATTGTACAGAGCAGCCCCGATCCTTCTTGTCTGGGGTCCCCTGCTGGCTCTTTAGGCACCTCCTCTTCCTAGTGCGCCCCCATAGGAAGTCTCTTCCTATTGGGGGCGCTTTTGCAGGCTCACTCCTAAGCTGGACTGTGTGTTTATTACACACACAGCCCGACTTGGCCTCGACCCTGCTCAATCCTCACTGGTTTTGACTGACAGCAGCAGGAGCTAATGGCTACCGCTGCTACCTGTCAGTCCCTGTGTGACGAGAGAAGACTACAGTTGGGCACCGCACTGGATCTATCCAGGAATGAGGTTTGTGATTGGAGGGGGAGGGGAGAACAGCAAGTCCTAAAATGTTTTTTACCTTAACCACTTGCCGACCGCCGCAAGTACATATACTGCGGCGGTCAGCCCCGGCCAGGCAAAGTGACGTACCGGTACGTCACTAGCCTGTCACTCCCTTGTGAGCCAAAAGCGGGCGAGCGCACGCCCGCTTAGGCGCGTGCCCACCCCGGCTCATTCCGTAACAAGTCAGTGCGTGTGACCGGCGGACCCGATGTCCGCCGGTCACTCGCGATCTTTCGCCGAGAAGGGAGAAAGGCAGGCGGCTAATGTAAACAAAGCCGCCTGTCATTCTCCCCTGTATAAAAATGGAGATCAGACGGTTCTACTATGTAGGACCATTGATCTCTGTTTTTACACTAGTAGCCATGTCCAATCACAGTTAGAAACACGCCCCTAGGACACACTTAACCCCTCCCTCTCCAATACAGTTAACCCCTTCCATGCCAGTGTCATTTTTACAGTAACAGTGCATATGTATAGCACTGATTACTGCAGTAATGTCACTGGTAACCCCAAAAGTGTCAAAAATGTGAGTCAAGGGTCCGATCTGTCTGCCGCAATGTCGCAGTCCCGCAAAAAAAATCGCAGATTTACTCGTTAAAAAAAACCCCAAAAATGACAAAAATCTTTCCCTTTGTTAGTAAACGCGATAGCTTTTGCGCAAACCAATCAAAATACGCTTTTTGCAATTTTTTTTTACCAAACATATGTAGCATAAAACAAATTGGCCGAAAATGTTAAAAAATTTTGATTTTTACATTTTTTTGGGGGAATTTCATATAAAAGAATTTGAAAAATATTGTTATTTTTGCAAAATTGACGCTCTTTTTTTGTTTATAGCGCATGATCAAAAAATCGCACAGGTGGTCAAATACAACCAAAAGAAAGCTCTGTTTGTGGGGGAAAAAAGGACGTCAAATTAGTTTAGGTACAGTGTCGCACGACCACGCAATTGTCCGTTAAAGTCACGCAGTAAAAAAATCGCAAAAAAAAAAAACCCTGGTCAGGAAGGGGGTAAAATCTTCCGGGGCTTAAGTGGTTAATGCAAGCAAGGAATGCATTAGGGTAAAAAAGGTTTTAGCTTTACACCCACTTTTAATGATTTTTTTTTTAGCAATAAATACCTGTCCTTTCGTAAGCCATATTAACCTGCTGCACATTTCAATTTAAAAATGCTGTTTGCATCAAATATATGAGACGTCATACTGGTGGTGCAGTGGTAGTCCATGAGCTTTTAACATGTCAGCACATTCTTACAGCTTTCAGTTTCTAGGCAACCAATGCTGTAGGTCTAGGATATGCAGGATTAGAACTCTTTTACATTTGCCATATCTGTGTGGCTAAAGCAGACGCGTGCTTTGTTAAAATGAATTGCAAAAGGCGACATTTGTTAGTTAGTTTCAACAGTTGCCATGCAGCCCCCCAGCCCCCATCTTTCTTATGTAGAGCTCAGTTCTCTTGTATTTGTCAGACACAACGTTGCCCAGAGCTGAGCCAAAAGTAATATGCAATCTTTAAGACAAAGTTTGTGTTCTGCTTAGAACTTTTTCCCCTACAAGAGAGCTCCCCTGCATCCACCAGCTTAGTAATGGTTTGTTTAAACTTGCATCGTCCTCTGGAGAGCATCTCATGGTGGATTGCTTTTCAGAGGGCGCCTGACAGACAGAAAGACTGCAGTGAATTCTTTCTTATTGGAAACTCTTCAACTGCTTTTTCAGTGATTTAGATATTTTACTCACAGTAAATATTATATAATAAAAAAAAAAAGGTATCTGTTCCTCTTTGCTTCTTTTATTATATCCTTGGCTTACGTGGCCGTACGCAGGGCCGGACCTACCGTGGGTCCTGGTGGGTCCATGGGACCAAGGTGGCACTTTAAGAGGGGCAGAAACAGAGCACACTACCCGAGGACCCGAGGCTCCCTCTCTCTAGAGCAGGCACTGTCATCCTTGCATCATGCTCCGCTCCCCAGCCCCAAGTTGTACTTCTGGGGAGCGGAGCAGGACGAGGCTGGGAAGCCAAGTGGGGCGGAGGATGGAGCAGCTCTCCCAGTCCCGGAAAAGCACAGTCTTCAAAAGCAGGAGCACAGGCCACCACTGCAGTGCTGCTGTTGCCGCATGTTGCATCACTGAGCCTGGATCGTAGCGTAGTTGGTCGGTGGCAGTGAAGAGGAAGGGGGGGAGCTTTCATGGTGCTGAACAATTCATATACCTGTGAGCTGAGCTGATGTTTTTGTGCATGTCTCTTTGCTTGAGGGGGCATGTCTCTTTGCTCAGGGGGGGCAAGTCTCTTTGCTGGATTGGGCATGTCTCTTTGCTGAATATATGGGGATGTCTATTTGCTAGATTGGGCTGTCTCTTTGCTGGATTTGGCATGTCTTTTTGCTGAATATATGGGGATATCTCCTTGCTAGATTGGGCTGTCTCTTTGCTGGATTTGGCATGTTTTTTGCTGAATATATGGGGATGTCTCCTTGCTATATTAGGCTGTCTCTTTGCTGAATATATGGGGATGTCTCTTTGCTGGATTGGGCTGTCTCTTTACTATATGGGGCTGTCTCTTTGCTTTAATTAAATGTCTCTTTGCTAAATATATGGGGATGTCTCTTGTTGAATATATGGGGATGTCTCTGCTAGATTGGGCTGTCTCTTTGGTTTATTGAAATGTCTCTTTGCTTTATGGAAATGTCTTTTTGGTGGATGGGCGTGATTTTTTTAGTTTCATTCTTGGACCCAGACAGCACAATCTCTTGGACCAGCCCTGGCCGTACGCATAGCTCTTAAAGTGGAATTCCAGCCAAATACTAACTAAGCCTTAACCCGCTCCCACCCCCATTCTAAGCCTATTCTATCTATCCTGTGAAAGGAAAGATGTCTATTCCTACTTATTCTAAAGTTGCTCTGGTTGGGTTATGTGAAAGAATGTCTGGCACCCAGCCTGGGTGCTTTCCCCAAAGATACAGCTTCCTCCAGTCTGGAACCAGTAACCAGGTATTGTAGCAGAATATTGCACCCAAGGACTAGACTACACTAACTTAGGTGCAAACTGGAACTCACTTTATTGTAAACTCACACAGAATGTACAGTATTTACCACAGAAAACCAGAGCTTGATTGGTATGCAAGACAGTAAGATAATTAGCATAGCTAAGGAACAGCCAACATAAACAAACAGTAACCTAAATAAACAGTAAACTAACTAATCACCTAGATAAGCCTACGTAACTCAGTGCCCACCCAGACTGTTTGGCACCAGTTCCCCAGTAAGAAGATCTAGGGCTGTTCAAATCTCTAAAGATGACTCAATTAACAATGGGAATTCACACCTAGGAGGCACACAATGGGGAAATGATACCATGGGAGAAAGACACCTTAGTAAACAGATTATAGCAGGAGACCCCAGCATCAGGTTGTTTTGAGCTGATTATATTAACATCTGCTTTGAATTTTACATTCTAGGAGGGGGTGAACCTGATTTAGGCACAAAGGCCCCAAATCTGTAAACAGGTCCTAGGTTCTTAGGGTCTGTGTTTTTTGGGGAGACATGGACATGAATCTGAAGCAAGATCACTCCAAGGGTTCCCCAGACACACACATCCCAAGAATAGAGCCCCCCTGAAAAGCCAGTGCCCGTAGTCAGTAGGCAAGAGGCTACCCTGCAGTCCCCTCCATAAGCCCCTGTCCCAGTTGAGTCTGTCACAGGTCACATAATTGTCTCCCAACACTGGCTTCAGTGTAGGGGAGGGACAGCCAACAATAAATGCCCCATAGTAAGCCTATGGGTGATGTCATTGCCCAGTCTGCCTTACTCTATCCAAAATCGAAGTGCAGTTTTGCCTACTTTAAAGCTAAACACACCTGCATCTGGGCACAACAAACTGAAAACACTATGTAATTCATTTTTCATTTTCAAATCAAACTCACTAACCAGAAATCATGAATAAAAACCTTAGCATGTGTAGCTGTGGCCATCTTGAGTAAGGGCAGATGATTTTTGGAGAATTTACTTCCTGAAACCTATCTGCCCTTTGCTCAGGCATGCAGGCAGGAGGGTGTGCTTAGCTAATAAAGCCCCTTCTCCATTCCCCCATATGAAAGAAAAAAAATGCTCATGAAGCCTCTTGGGATGTAGGACATCATTTTAGCCTAGGCCAAAAACCAGGAAGCAACCGAAGAAATGTAAAAAAAAAGTTTAAACCAAGTAAATACAGTATGCAGTAATATACACTGCTTGGCCAAAAAAAAAAGTTGCCAAAAAAAAAAAAAAAAAGGTCACACACTAATATTTAGTTGGACTGCCTTTAGCTTTTAATATGGCATGCATTCGCTGTGGCATTGTTTCGATTAGCTTCTGCAATGTCACAAAATGTATTTCCGTCCAGAGTTGCATCATTTTTCACCAAATGATGGAAAAGTCGGACCACTGCACAAAGCCTTCTCCAGCACATCCCAAAGATTCTCAATGGGGTTAAGTTCTGGACTCTGTGGTGGCCAATCCATGTGTGAAAATGATGCATCATGCTCCCTGAACCACTCTTTCACAATTTGAGCCCGATGAATCCTGGCATTGCCATCTTGGAATATGCCCATATCATCAGGGAAGAAAAAATCCATTGATGGAATAACCTGGTCATTCAGTATATTCAGGTAGTCAACTGACCTCATTCTTTGGGCACATGCAGTAACTATCCAATAGGATAGTTACGGCATGCTTAGTTTAGTTAGTTGCTTAGTTAATTCCAGGTGGCGACTTTTTTTTTTTGGGCTGGCAGTGTACCTTCCTATCTGTTTACTAAAGGCCCGTACACACGTACCGATCGTCAGCCGACAGAACGTCCTACAAATGTTCGCGGCTGGCGTGTTTGTTGTTTGTCTGTTGAAAAGTGCACAAAACTTGCCCTGGACATTTGTCTGCCGACAGAAAATGACGTCACTACGTTCCACGCACGTTCGCCGCTACAAAAGAGGAAGTGAGTGTTTGGCCGTGACCCTTCTGGGCATCTCGCGCTGATTTCGGTAGCATTTGTTTGGTTGACGACATTTCGCTATTTTCCGAGACATCGTTCGAGAATTTATTATGGCGACCGTGAATTCGTCCGTTGCTGTCGTTAGTGTTGGAGTTTTGGCTCTGAGACGACGTACGAGCAATAGGAAGAAGAAGCGAACCTCCTGGACGAAAAATTGGTTGCTTAACCGTGATCAATTTTCTCATATGTCCTTGCTGAGGGAGCTCCAGGAAAATAATCCTGATGACTTCAGGAATTATTTGAGGATGACGGATCCCATCTTTTACCATCTTCTTGCCCTGGTGTCCCCCTATATTCTGAAGCAGGATACTTGTATGCAGCTTGCAATTACTCCTGAGCAAAGGTTAATTGCGACGTTGAGGTATCTTGCAACAGGGAGAAGCCTGCAGGATCTGAAGTTCACCACAGGCATCTCCCCCAAGCACTTGGAGTCATCATCCCTGAGACCTGCTCTGCCATCATCAAGGTCTTGCAGAAGGACTATATCAAGGTATGTTTTATTTTTTACATTACATGTATTAGTCGTTTCACCAGAATTATTAGGTTTTTGGATGTACAGCAATTGACACAGGCCATTATTTTGTAACTACCCTCTGTCCGCATGCACATAGTAGTAAAGATGTAGATTATCTTAACCATTTGTAAAATTACCCACTAACCACCCCAGCATTCTCTCCTATGTGTCCCTAAACGCATTGCCTGTTAACAGTATTTTTAATTTGGGTCATTTTATTACTTTCCCTCAAACAATTATTCCTTGGCCAATGTTTTATTACCTAGTTTATGATTTATCTAAAATACATCAGTCCATCCATTCCCAACTATGATTGTGTATGTTTATGTAATGATGTTAAAACCTTCACTGACCACAAGCCCTTATTGATGTATAAATGCCCAGTTTTACTTACCCATCCCCCACCCACATGCTAAATCTCAAAGTCAGCATATACCAAAGCTCAAGCTCTGAGGTCTTCAAACTACGGCCCTCCAGTTGTTCAGGAACTACAATTTCAATCATGCCTAGTCATGTCTGTGAATGTCATAGAATTACAAGGCCTCATGGGATGTGTAGTTCAGCAACAGCTGGAGGGCCATAGTTTGTAAATCTCTGCTCTAGCTGGTGAGTATAATGGGCCATACACACTATAAGATTGTCAGAACAATTTATCCTTCCGATTTACCTAAACCAAATAATATGAGGTCCAACAAACACTTTCAAATCCTATGCAATCTGGTAGGCCCTTGCACTACATAGAAAAGGTAAATCTGCAGGAAAAAGTCTTCAGAGAATCTTATAGTGTGTATGGCCCTTTACAATATAAGAACAATAGGAGGTTGAAAATAAATGTATGTATATGTTACATCACCTAATCCAAATGTTTGCCTTCCTGTTGTTTATATTTTTAACAAGTTGCATAAGCATTTAACAGACAACTGTGTGTGTAATTAATAATGTGATGTGCTTTTTGATTTCTGCTCAATTTCTGGAGAAGTGGAATTTTCCCAATTGTGGGGGTGCTATTGATGGGAAGCACGTCCGCATTGTCCCCCCTCCGAATTCCGGCACATTTTATTATAATTATAAAGGTTTTTTTAGTATAGTCATGCTAGCCATAGTTAATGCAAACTATGAGTTTATTTATTTGGATATTGGCAAAAATGGCCGCAATTCGGATGGGGGAGTTATTGAGCAGACGGAGTTCGCTCGTCGTCTAAAGAACGGCACTCTGAACCTGCCATCCAGGGAGCAAACTGTTAAGGGTATGAGCTTTGTGTTTATCGCAGATGATGCTTTTGCGCTTGGGGAGCATCTCATGAAGCCCTACCCTCAGAGGAACCTCACCCCCGACCAAAGGATTTACAACTACCGGTTGTCCAGAGCACGCAGAGTTGTGGAGAATGCCTTCGGGATAATGGCCAACCGGTTCCGGATATTCCTGACGTCCATACACCTGGCACTGTACAAAGTGGATAATGTGGTCTTGTGTTGCTGCATTTTGCACAACTTCCTACGCAGGAATGTACACAATTATGTTTTGCAGCAACTGGATACTGACCCTGCTATGCCAGGTACAAGTGGAGAGGCCCAACCTCCAGACCAAGTGGAGTCCATGACGTCAATGCAAGTTGGACGGTCAGGATTGGCATCACACAGGGCCCGTCAGATCCGCCAGAAATATCTGGACTATTTCTTGGGGAGAGGAGCTGTGTCATGGCAGCAATCAATGTCACACACACATTAATGTTGTTAAAGATTTGACACACAAGATAAATGTCAGCGATCTATTATTTTAGAACACATTAAACAAAAATTGCTATGATTCTGTATTGTGGATTCTAATCATTTGGGCACATATGGCCAACATAATTTTTTGTGTAAATCATGTGTTATATATGTGTGACTTTGGAAGGGTTAATACATTCATCATTGGGTTTCTTTGCTGTAGTCTCTCACCAGCTGATCCAAAGTGATGATGGCCATGTGTTATTTTTTAGCCAGTGGTGTAAATACAAGGGCCTTCTGCACCCCATAAAATTTCCACAAACCCTCTCACATTGAGAACTAGGTCACACCCAAGGTTCATCTAATGTCATCTTACATTGGTGGTCATTGTCCAGAAGGTGCCCATACTATATATTTCATATAATACATTAGGGTATTAACAACGTACCTACACCTGTTATGTTGTGTTCATTTATGACATCCTTCTCACTGCCCACCAATGTTAGGATATGTCAGTGTTATGTGAAACTTGATCATTGTTCATCTCAAAGTGTTATATATATATATATATAGGTAATGGGAAGTGAACTAGAGCAACGAACAAGCAATACACTATAGATTACACTGATCTCCCTACACTGATTGCTACTGGCAATATCAATGCCATATTGAATCCTAGGACTGCTAGTACCTTGAGTGTTGAGTCACACTTATGCGATGTGGGAAGTCTGCGACTTTGCAGCCTTCCAGCATTGCATAAGGGTGACCCGCCACTTACTTTTTGCACAGGATTGTATTCCACAAGTGTTAAGCACTGTGCGATCCAATCCAGATACATCCGAAATAAAGGGTCATGTGCGACTTGTATGCGTGTTCAGTGCGAATGTAGCCATACAAAGTGTATATGTCTCAATTCACACTGCACATCTGATGGCATGTAATATCGTAGTGCACTGCTCCTTTATTACATGCGATCAGATGTTCATGCGAAAATCATCTATACAGTTTGTATGGCTCAATTCGCACTGCACTCACACAAAAGTCGCACATGATGCATTTATTCAGCCGCATCAGGATAGGATCGCACAGTCGTTCAAACTTGTGTGATCCGATCCTGTGTGAAATGTCAGATCGCACTGTGATATGCGTTAAAACTGGGGGTATCTTTAACATTTCATTGACACCTCCAGCAACTCGCATATGGCAGTGTCCAAAATGCTTTCATTAACATGTAAATATGGGAATAGGACAGCCATCATACATTTAGTGCTTCTTTACACAGCTTTAGACCTCGACCCCCCAACGAAAGTCTAATAAAGAATTGAACACACATTGTTGAATGTAAAAATGTTTTAGTATCAAACATTCACAGGGTTAGGGTTAGGGTTAGGGTGTTGTAAAGTGCTTTTCCCAAACTTGGGTACACTCTTTAACATCTGAGTGTCATAAAACTGGCATAAAAGATTCTATAAAATTTTGAACATCAGGAACATTCCAATACAAACATTAAAAACTTTAAAAAAATTTTTTTTAAAATTTGCCAAGCATGTCCACAAAATCACGCATTTTGGTTTGCAATGCGGTTGCAGTCTCCTTTATTTGCTCTAGGTCTGAGCAGCATTGAAGAGCCTCACGGGTCAATTTGGCCAAAGTGCAACTATGTAATACATGATCTGGAAAATAAAATACAACGGAGTCAATGTGAATCACCTACATGAGGTCATAATAGAGAAACATTTGGTGTGCAGGTAATCTTAAAATCCTCTCAAGTTAATACCTACCCTGTTCTTATGCTCTTTTGCCCTAGGCTCTTCTTCTTCCTCCTGTCCTCCTCCAATGCTGTTGCTGATGATTCTGATGGTCTCCTGAGCTTACTATATATTCATTAGGGGTGTGAACGCATGATGACGTCATTGTGAGGGCATGGTCGTAATGTATATATATTAAGATGCAGAGACCAGAGACAGGCAGAATGCACAGCAACAGCATCGGAGGAGGACAGGAGAAAGAAGAAGAGCCTAGGGCAAAAGAGCAGACAACATAAGAGCAGAAGATTGGACAGCAGAAGACTGGAGAAGGAGAAGATCCAAAGAGCAGAGTGGAGAAGACCGGATGAAGATATTTAAGAACATTTCATAAACGTCTCCTGTCGTTATTCACATACACTTCCATTTATGTGGTTAATGTGTAGGGGTACTATGTACCCCATACCCATTCACATA
Organism: Pelophylax lessonae; assembly: GCF_965119305.1. Taxonomy (NCBI): domain Eukaryota; kingdom Metazoa; phylum Chordata; class Amphibia; order Anura; family Ranidae; genus Pelophylax; species Pelophylax lessonae. The sequence continues at coordinate 227,677,375 of NC_138770.1, read as the reverse complement.
GTGATTGGGGTCTGGGATCTGGGGGCCACCCTTTGTTAAAGGTTGCTTCCAAAGTCCTAGGAACCCCCTGGCCGCATGACCCCCCAAAACCACCAGACAGGGTTGTGGGGATGAGGCCCTTGTCCTCCTCTACATGGGAGCAAGGTGCTTTTGGGTGTGCGGTGCAGAGGCCCCATGGCCCAAAGCAATAAAACCCCCCCATGTTGAGGGCATGTGTCCTGCTGTGGTCCAGGGGGTGTTTGGTCCGCTTGCTCGTTCTCTTTCCTGGCCTGACAAGCTGCATGCTTGGATAAGGGTCTGGTAGGGGTTTTGGGGGTAACCCACGCTGTCTTTTTGTTGTGAGCATACCCTCAAAATCAATACCACACACCAAAGGCCTGGTTGTGAACTTGGGGGGGACACCCACGGTGGGTTATTCAATTTGTCTGTGTAGTTCCCCCTCAAAAATCTTCACAGCGCAAGTGGCCCCGCAAGTCAGAGCATCCTGATCCGACTTACGGTGCCACTTCCATTCAAATAAAGAGGCTCCCATAGGGAACTAGTGTTGACAATTGGAGGCTACAAATAACACTGATAAAAATCATTATGAAAAAACCTACGTGGGCACACAACTGGCTCTCTGACACTTGGTCCTGGATCCTCCACAGTTTCGGAAGTGGCTTCCACGCTGCTTGGCAAGTTGCCAGGAGATCTGGGTTCTGACCTGGCTGGGGATGCCACATCCTGGCATGACGCAACATCTGCAATGTAAATTTGTAAGGGAATACAAGAATATAAGGTTAAACAATCATTGCAAATACACATATTTCTATGATCCCACTACACAAAAATCTGTGCCTACCAACCTTCTTGTTGCTCTGGTGTCTGGTCACTTGTTGGCTCCACCAGGATTATTTCAGGAATAATGTCTTCATCTACATAATACAAAAAAGTTGCCATATCATAAAAGTCACAAGAGGTACATTTGTTAGGACATGGTGCCCTGCTTGATAGCTCTTTTAGTAACAAATATGAAGACATGTACATGGTTATCTATGAAAAATATGGTACATTAATGTTTGACAGTGCATAGGAACCAATTACCTTTAGTGGAATCTGTGCCACCATCTGGGCCCATGTCCTCATCTTCTTCCACAACTGCCGATGGAGCTGCCAAACCTCTCCTCCTCCTTTCCCATAGTTTGGCACGGAGTTTTCGTTTTTCTCCTATTTAAAGGTTTGATTAATAATCTGTGATTAATAGGAATGTTTGCAAAGAAGATTTGTGCAGGAAAGAACGTTCGTTGCAACACAATACATATATTTTTAACTATGGCTTCCTGACTTTTAATGTCATATACTAAAACATCAACAATAGATCGATCTAATCACGACATGACAACTAAAATGAGTAATCTAACTTTTTACATAGACATTATAATCTAGACATGTTAATACAACATACACAAAATTATAAAAAACATATTGCATGTTAAAAAAAAAAAATAAAAAATAAAACTTACTTTTTTTCAAAATCCGATGGATTTGGCCCAGCTGATCCTGCTCACGGTGTTTCAGGTCGGACCACCGTTTCCTAATTTGATCTTTCGATCGCTCCACACCAAATTTTTTTAGCAAACAGGCCACCACCTTATCCATGATGCCATCTTTCCTGGCATTGGGCCGATCATAATTTGCCAACTTGCCATCATAGTCCATTTTTTCTAAAATTCCGACCATCTCCACCATTTCTGCCTTTGTCATGGGTGTAGCCCTTGATTTTCTGGTGGCCCCCACTTGATGAACTCTGAGATCTTTCAGACATTCTTCTTGATGAAAAGATTGTTCCACTGCTTCAGGTGTGTGTGTCGCATGTAGGCCTGATCTTCAGCACGTACACACCCCTGCACAAGCCCGCCACTGGAGGAGGAGTTGACGCATGCGCTGTATTTAAAGGACGCCAGATCTTTCGGCCGACGATTTGCTAGCGGACATATCGAGGGTTGGAGCACGATCGAACGGCGAATCACAACTTTTCCCCACAAACAAAGGTACGACTATTTTAATAGAAAGTGTGTGTTTTGGGCCCTATATAGCTTTTACTATGAATATCTTTATTATGTCCCAAAATACATGCTATTTTAATATGTTTTGTGTTGTGTTGTGTCTTGCAGGCAAATACTGTCCTGCAAAATGGTGGACAATTACACCACACACAACTTTCTCATCAGTTTCATTGATGAGTTCAGGCAACTGCCCTGTTTGTGGAAAGTCAAGTCGGCTGAATATAAAAATAAGAAACTAAAACAACAGGCCATTGAACACCTAGTGGCCTTCTACAAGCCCGTCTGTCCTGGGGCAAATGTGGAGTATGTACGGCGAAAAATTAACAGCATTCGCAGTGCCTACAGGCGGGAGGTTAAGAAAATTGAGGATACCACCAAGTCTGGAGCAGGTGCACGGAATGTACATGTACCACGGCTGTGGTACTTTGATAACCTGCGATTCCTGGCAGACACCTTGGAATCGAGGCCATCCATCTCAACACTGCCTTCGACTTCGGCAGAGGGCTCAGTGTCAGTTGATCCAAGCCAGGATGAAGATATCCTGGAGGAGAGTTTTACTCAGGTATGGCATTTCACTATATATTGTCTGCTAAAATTTAATCATGTAACAATATTATAAGCTAAAGCATAATTGACCCTTTATGTAAACTGGCATAGCAAGGGGTTGGCATGACAGGCAACCGCCAGGGGCGCAGGCCAAGGGGGGTGGGTCGCAAAAACATTGGCATTGTTTTAGTGTTTTTTTGAACAATCCACTCAGCCTGCACACCCCAGAACCCCCAGTTTGCAGGCGGATTCATGCAGGTGTAAAACATTGAGAGCTGCTTCATGCAGGTGTAAAACATTGAGAGCAGCTGAGCCAAAAGACCAGGAGACTGAGACTGCCTCTCACTGCATCCCCAGCACACCTCCGGTCTTACAAACACTGCTGCATCCCCAGCACACCTCCGGTCTTACAAACACTGCTGCATCCCCAGCACACCTCTGGTCCTAACAAACACTGCTGTAGCCTCAGTATTCCTCTGGTTCAACCTTTTTTTAAAAAAAACTAACAAACTAACAGCTCCTGCAAATGATACATCCATCCTTGCTTCCATGTCTCTGGTCTCTCACTGTGGGTCAGCAAGGCAGGTGGCTCCCTTATTCATGTTTTCCTGCAATGCTTCACCCTTAATGCCCTACATCAAGCCCTCTGCAAGTTCAGGCCCCTCTCTCTCTGCAACCCCCCTCCTCTCTCTCTCTCACACCCCCTCTTTCTCTCCCTCTCTCTATCTCTCACCCCTCTCTTTCTTGTTTTTCACACCTGAGACAATGATTGCCCAACAAGGGACAAATGAAAAACATTTAATGCCCTTTTATATTTTTTTTGGGGGGGGGTTACATTTTTACATTGATCTTGGGGGGGGGGGGGGGTTGTTGCCAAATACAGCTCCTCAACAAGGGCACTGGAGACCCTAGATACGCCACTGTATGTAAAGTCTGCTATTTGTTCACAATAATATAACAAACATGCATTTTTATATACACTATAACATTCTAAACAATTGTTCATTTCATCAACAGGGAAGTGTCACTGAGGAGGAGGCAGGTGGCAGCCAGGAGCCTGGGGAGCCTGCGGAGCCTGAGGAGCCTGTGGAACTCTTTCCACCACCACCTCCTCCTGCCAAACGGAGGCAAAAGAGGAAACACATCGACGACATCACCGATGAATTTATACAGGAGGCCACCATAGCCCTACGTCGCAAACCGGAGGCCAATGAGTCCTTTGGCAACATGACGGGCAAAATTTTAGATAAGGTGGACCTCAGGCCGTGTCAGTATGCCAGAAAAAGTATTCTGGATGTGCTGCAAAAGGCTGAAAACGGCATCCTTAATGAGCACAGCCATGCATGCCAGGAGCACCCATGCCCTCCACCTCCACAACACCCACCACCTCGCCAAATGCCACATGGCCAGTGGCAATATGGCCAGCAGGATCCAAACCTGCCCTCATGGCAACCTGATTACAGTTACCAGCAACTTTAATTTTTGTAACCCCCTATTATTTATTTTACTCTGTTTGGCAGTTTCTAATTTAATTTAGTCCAAATGGACCTTTTTTATGTTGATTTTTTTTATACGGAGAGTATTGATGTTTTCATTTGTTTTTTCAGAGATCCAAAAAATAAAGAAAATTGTAAATAAAAAATGGCCTATCTGAATTTGTTAACATGTTTAATATTGTGCATAACCTGAAAAATATGTTTTAGACATTAATTCATACAAGAATAAAGGGTCATATCAATAGTTAGATCTTTGCTGTTAAAAAAAAAAAATAATGGTGAAGAGTTCAAATTATTTAATTATAAAATTTGATAGAACAGATAGAATAGACAAACATTATCTTCATCATAACAGAACACATGCCTTTTTATTAGAAAAGTATGGCATTATGAGCAGCATCTTCCTTCTACATTTATCAAGATGAGCATGTGCTCCGCATTTCACATATTTCTTGGACTGCCGCGAGCCGAAAGTTCTTTCTGGATAAAATGTTGAGTTTACTAGAGAAAATTCTTCCGGGACCTCATTTGGTTTGATCATGCGTGTTGGGATTTGTACCTGTGTGTCGGCAGAATTCTGTACTGACTGGCGAACAATCTGCCGTTCTGGTGTCGGCATACAAAAATTTCAATGCTTGCAAGACAGATTCTTGTCCGCAGAATGTGCGCTGACGGCTGTCGGAGGCACCATACTAACAAGCGTACAATCGGCAGATCTTTCGTCCGCCGACGTTTGTATGCCGGCGATCGGTACGTGTGTACGGGCCTTAAGGCTAGCAGCATAAGGCTAAAAATAGTTTAAAAGTTGATTGAAAGAGTTTAGCTCTGCTTTAAGAAAATATAGATATTGTACATAGGAGGTTTGTGCAAAAACTGTCTCTAAAATACAAAAATTTTTTGTGGAATTTAGAGAACTTTGCCCCTGTGATTGTGTCTTCCATTTAAGTATTAATAAACACGGTATCTCTGATATCGCTAACTTCATTTCTGGAAAACATTAGTAGAATTGAACAAGTAACCCTAATCAACAGCCAGCATCTGGGGAAGCATTGATTTTTTTAAGCATTTATCTTGTGGCTGTAAAACAGGGTTAGAAAAAAAAAAATCAATAAAATTAATTCTTAAAGCACTGGTGTCCGCTTCTGTTGCTGAGAGCAATAAAACTCAAGCAGCTGTCAAACCCAATGCATCTGCTGCAGTTCTGTTCTAAATGTTTCTTTGTTACAGCAAAGGTCATTGTTTAACCTGGATATATCCTGCAAGCATCCTGTAAGCACCAGCATGTCTATATGGGACAAATATCAGTAGAATTGAATTCCAGTGAGACATAAATCCATCATATTATACATTTAGGTATCGCGAGATGTATTTTCCATACAATTTGATTAAATGCCCAAAGGCCCCTTTCACACAGGTGCCGCCGTTGTGTGGGATCTGCTTGCTCAGTGGGGGATTGCTCTGCTTATACCCGCTGAACAGGGGGCTGACAGGTCCATCTCTGCTCACTGTGCAGAGTGAAGACAGACAGTCCGCTTTCCTCTATGGGGCGGTGGGGTGAAAACAGACCACCTGTCGGTTTTCATCTGATCATATCCAATCAGATCCACCAGACGGATGGAAATGAGGGTCAACATCCTTCTGGATTTTGTGGACAAGATCGGATTGGATAGCAGCGGGTGTCAGCGAACGTGTCACCACTGACATCCGCCGATCCATAGGGGTGGGGAAGGGGGAGAAAATTTGGGACTTTATATGAGACTTGTAACCAACTGAGTCTCCATCCCTAATGCATGCAAGCAAAAGCAAAAGTTGGGACTTTATATGAGGTGTGACCAGCAATAGAAAAAATAAGAGTACGTCATAAGAAAGACCAGAAGAGTAATAATACATCTGTTTATTAAAAATCTATAGACCAGTTAACAGTAAACCAAAGTGTTCACAAAAATTATGTAAACCCATGGTAATGGGATAGACATAAGTGATACACATATAGGTGTACATGGTCCAAGATAATGATACAGAAAAATACAGTGTAATACTGGTACATTCTGATGCATAGTAAACAAATAAAAAGGTTGTATAATACAATACATAATAGAGACTGATAATGATAGAATATGCCTATGTATGACTCAACGCATTTCGTGAAGATTCACTTCATCAGGAGTATGCATAGTTCAATTATCTAGGAAAAGCATACATTCATAAATAACAGTTCATTAAATATACACATGTACCTCAAAAACCTAACAAATATTTAACTTACAATAGGTATCAACTGTATCATGGGTAATGTGTAAACCGGAGATACATCCAACATGGGCACTGAGGGAGCGAGGCCTGGATACGCAAGGCAGATATGAGAGATATGAAGAGAGTGATAAGATATCGATCTCCATGAGAGATCCATAGGGGTGAATAGAGGGTCCAATCAGGTCTGTCTGAAAAACTGACAGGCGGACCTGATCAGACAGCCCGTGTGAAAGGGCCCTAACACTTTTCATCTAACTCTGAGGGCTTTTTGAGATGAGGAAGGAACATAGTGATGGTCTAATTAGTATGCTGCAGCTCCTTAATTTTTCCAGTCACATGTAGAGATAAGTTAAAGACCAGACTATTTTGCAAATCCGCAATGTAGTCTTCATAAAGGTATCAACAAGTGCAGGACCTGGTTGTGCTATATTACAGGGGTACACGGTCACAAAACTGGCTGAACAGAATTACAAATCCTTTGGCAGGTAAGAAGTTTGCTTACTCTATGTGTCTAATTAGACAGCCTAAATATGACATAATTAAAAAAAAAAAAAAATGATGTAAAACCAGGAGCGGCACATTTCTTAGTTATACTAAAGTTAAACTAAACTCAGGTTTAAGAAAAAAAAAAAAACAAATTCAAATATGCATTCTTAACTTAAAAAGTACTTTTTATTGCTCTCAGCCTCCTTCAAATCTCTAAATTCCTCTTTTTTTCTGCTGTAACCCAACTTCCTGTTATAGGGTGGCTACATCCATTCTCCATGGTTCCGCTTTATGTAGGAACTTATCCACCCTCTCTTGCTTACTTCCAAAATGGACTAGAGATTATGGACTATGGTGTATGTGTAGCATCCTCTAGTGTGTGCTAGAAGTTAGAGTAGGAAAAACATAGTTTAACTCAGGGCTAAGCCTGAGCTATGGAATCTGGGTCAGGGTTTACTAAGGTTGAGGGCTGGGTGACTCATCCTGGCAGCTCTCTAGTGCCTCCCCTCGGGATAGAAGGTTGGAGAATCTTCTAGAATTAGAAGGTGGGGCTTAGGAGGAGCTGCCTTGAATATTTAGGAGCCTCAGCGAATCTGCAGAGGTGGGGTGGCAGGGGGCTGAGACCACTCCACAAATAGACATGGGACATGCCAGCAGGGGCAGTCAGATGGAAGATGGAGATACAGTGTGGAGGAGGCTGTCAGTGGCACTCAGGGGTGCCCCATAGTCTAGGGGGGTCCTGCTTTGGGCTGGGGCTCAGGTGCTGAAAGGATCCTGCCATAACACATGGGAGGAAGTCTTTCCTGGAGCCACGAGAGCAAGAGAGAGAACAGAGTGAGTAGTCAACACTGTGGGGACTAACAAAGGAGGGAGACTGCCACATGTAGCCAATATCCCATAAAGACAGTAGTGTGCTTAAGTCTTCAGCCCTGTCCCTAGAGATCTCCTGAGAGTCAGCCAGGTGGGCTGATGAAGAATGAGTCAACGAGGTGGGCTATTGAAGAGTGAGACAGCCAGGAGGGCTGGTGAAAGGGGCAGCTGCAGTCAGTGACCCCAGAGGAGAAGTTACAAGCGGTTTCACTACCACTGTGCTACCCAAAAAGGGGCTACGGGCTCCTGCCTGTAATGGACCATTGCTAATCTGACTAGGAGCCTGTCAGATAAATCAGAGTGATTCAGCAGGAGCAAGCAAGTGAATGTGCTGGAGGAGAGTGAAGGAGACTGTATATAGGAAGATGTCCCTGAAGTTTTGTTGAAGTTTGTTTGAAGTTTGGTTGAAGTCAAGGGGGCATCCCATAACCTCCCATCCCTATCCAAGTTATTAACCTTCTAATAAAAAATACAAAACAAAGTCAGACTGTTTTCTGACTCTGGGTGTTTGTGAAAATTTGGTGTGTCTGGCTATGTATCCAAGTTCATCAGCAGTCCCTATGGGGGTGTGCTACAAATGGGATTTTATTTGTGCATAGAACAATGCATATGACTGAAACTAACATGCACTGCTTGTTCCAAACAAACAGAATTGATTTAAAAAGAGGTTCAGGAGCTCACGGAGGATGTGAAAGGGGGCAGAAAAACACAGTAAGAAAACATTTCATGAAAAATATATCTTAGGGATATTCGGTAGTGGATGTGTTTGGAGAATAAGGATGCAGTTAGTACTGAGACAGGTGACACACAATTCTGTATCATAGCAACCACATCGTTCTTCTTCCTCCCTGAACACAGGGACCGCCAAAGATGTAACGTCCAAGGGAGGAGCCTACAGGGCTCGTCCAATCACAATGCGGGGACTGGTGTGAATCTCTGGTGTACATCCAATAAACTCCAGAGGCCGCCCAGCCATGTATCCAGAGAACGTGTGCTGCTTCTCAAGTGCCTTACCTCTTATTCGGATTATCATACGCTGGAAAAAGTATACCTGGAACAGGACCTCAAAAACTTACTGTGGTATATATACACCTGTAATACCCTCCTAGATAGGTGCTAGTGTAGCTGAATATCGTTTTTGGTTTCTCTACTTAACAGGGAGACAGCCAGGCAAATCTAGGAGCTGTCTGCTTAACAGAGAGCTGTGATTGTTGGATAGAACCTGCCCAGTGTGCTCTAATGCTGCTCATCCTGGCTTGATGTTTCACACTGATCCAATAGCGATAGAGTGCATTGGACAGTGGGAGGAAACCATGCAGATGAGAGCAGGAGATATCTGTACAGCCCTGGCCAATAGGGTGCCCCAGGGCATGCTGGTTGACTGTACTTATATCTGAGGTGCACATGTGGCTCCTGGTATTCAGCTGGAGAGCTGGGTCCAGGTGGGGAGGGGGCTGCTGCCTCTCCCCAGCAAAGGCTGCCATGCGGCCTCAGGTGGTTGACCTGAGGGCAAGAAACAGAAATGCTGAAACTCAGGGCTTCTTTTGAGACCTGACAGAGAGGATGTCTATGGATCTCGTCTGGTATCACGGTGGAAGGTGACCTGTGACCAGGGCCTTGTGAGTACAGACTCCCCTCAAGGGATCCTAGAGACCAATGCTGTTAAAATCCCCCTCTTGGTGTTAGAAAGTCAACGCACTAAAAGGGATAAAGGGGATACTTGATAGTGTCATTAGAAAAACAGAGTCTGCTGCTAACACAAGCAAAGGCCTTTTTCTTCCCATGTAAGTGCTGTATGGCTCATCAGAAGATCTGCTATTCATTTTTACCAAGTGAGGCCAAGTAAGAGCTGTCCTCACCTGTAAAAAGTTGAATTTGGAGTGTCCCATTAATCCCTTCTCTTATCCAAGTTCTCCAAATAAACTACCAGAAACAAATCCCCTAGACTGGTCATTGTAGACAGAGCGAAAGAGTGTATGTGCACCAGGTAGTGTGTGAAAATGTCCGGTATCTGGCAACAGGATAATCAGAGGGAGACCCCTTTAAAAGGGAAAGGCTCATATGACCTGCAGAAGGTCTATTACAGAGGTGAGCGTATAGTTTGGAAGGTGGAGGGGCATGCAAGGTGATTTAAGATAATGAACACTTGAGTCACAGAAAACTGAACTCACAATTAAAAACTTTGTTTATTGCTTCATATTTGAACATTATTGCATGAAGTGTCACCCCTGAGCAGTGTGACACCATTAAAGTGGTTTTATTTATTTACTTTGACACTTTCTTCACTGAGCAATATATATTTGTCATATTGTCTTTAAGGATATAGTGTATTAATAATATTTGTTTATTTATTTGTGGTTATTATCTTATTTGATATGTATTATTGTATTTAGGGGCACTGTAAATGTTTATATCACAATTTAGGGGTAGCACTTTACTATTCACTAGTCAAAGTACTAAGACAGGTTAATGAGCACCTGATGCGAATGGCAATGCCAAAGGTGACTGAGGGCCACATGGCTAAGGAATTCCTAGTTGTAGATGTGTGAATTTGTTTTTGCAGATATTTTCCAGTGTGAAAAGGGTTTTAAAACATTAACAGTAGTTAACATTTACATATGTACCTCATTTACAATACATGCATAGCTCCCTCTTGACAGCTACAGTATCTCACAAAAGTGAGTACTTCCCTCACATTTTTGTAAATATTTTATTATATTTTTTCATGTGACAACACTGAAGAAATGACACTTTGCTACAGTATAAAGTAGTAAGTGTACAGCTTGTATAACAGTGTAAATTTGCTGTCCCCTCAAAATAACTCAACCCACAGCCATTAATGTCTAAACCGCTGGCAACAAAAGTGAGTACACTCCTAAGTGAAAATGTCCAAATTGGGTCCAATTAGCCATTTTCCCTCCCCGATGTCATGTGACTCGTTAGTGTTACAAGGTCTCAGGTGTGAATGGGGAGCAGGTGTGTTAAATTTGGTGTTATCGCTCTCACTGTCTTATACTGGTCAGTGAAAATTCAACATGGCACCTCATGGCAAATAACTCTCTGAGAATCTGAAAAAAAGAATAGTTGCTCTACATAAAGATAACCAAGGCTATAAGAAGATTGCCAAGACCCTGAAACTGAGCTGCAGCACGGTAGCCAAGACCATACATTGGTTTAACAGAACAGGTTCCACTCAGAACAGGCCTTGTCATGGTCGACCAAAGCGGTTGAGTCCACGTGCTCAGCGTCATATCCAGAGGTTGTCTTTGGAAAATAGACGTATGAGTGTGGTCAGCATTGCTGCAGAGGTTGAAGGGGAGGGGGGTCAGCTTGTCAGTGCTCAGACCATATGCCGCAGACTGCATCAAATTGGTCTGCATGGCTGCCAACCCAGAAGGAAGCTTCTTCTAAAGATGATGCACAAGAAAGCCTGCAAACAGTTTGCTGAAGATAAGGCTGAGGAGATTAATTACTGGAACCATGTCCTGTGGTCTGATGAGACCAAAATAAACGTATTTGGTTCAGATGATTTCAATCGTATGTGGCGGCAACCAGGCGAGGAGTACAAAGACAAGTGTGTCTTGCTTACAGTCAAGCATGGTGGTGGGAGTGTCATGGTCTGGGGCTGCATGAGTGCTGCTGGCACCGGGGAGCTACAGTTCATTGAAGGAACCATGAATGCCAACATGTACTATGACATACTGAAGCAGAGCATGATCCCCTCCCTTCGGAGACTGGGCTACAGGGCAGTATTCCAACATGATAACGACCCCAAAAACACCTCCAAGACGACCACTGCCTTGCTAAAGAAGCTGAGGGTAAAGGTGTTGGACTGGCAAAGCATTTCTCCAGACCTAAACCCTATTGAGCATCTGTGGGGCATCCTTAAATGGAAGGTGGAGGAGCACAAGGTCTCTCACATCCACCAGCTCTGTGATGTCGTCATGGAGGAGTGGAAGAGGACTCCAGGGGCAACCTGTGAAGCTCTGGTGAACTCCATGCCCAAGAGGGTTAAGGCAGTGCTGGAAAATAATGGTGGCCACACAAAATATTAAGTTTAAGCCCAATTTGGACATTTTAACTTAGGGGTGTACTCACTTTTGTTGCCAGAGGTTTAGACATTAATGGCTGTGTGTTGACTTATTTTGAGGGGACAACAAATGTTAATGTAGTGAATATATTCACTACATTACATTGTAGATAAGTGTAATTTCTTTAGTGTTGTCCCATGAAAAGCTATAATAAAATTATTTACAAAAATGTTCCGGGTGTACTCACTTTTGTGAGATACAGTATACCAGACCCTGATCAAGGATAAGGGTCTGGTATGCATTCTTAGGGGGAACCACACAGTGTTTTTGTTTTCTTTTTTTCCTTATTAACATCCATACTAGACCCTCATCTGGGATAAGGGTCTGATATAGACTTCAATAAAGTGCATTCTAATTATAGTGCATAAATAAATATCTGAAAACAGAGTAAAAATGTCTATATATAACACATTTACATGAGTAAAACATTTACTTCTGAAATGTGAGTGGATTTTTATATAGAAATAAATACTTTTTATTAGTGATTTGCACTATGATTCTTTCCTCTTGCCTCCTATATGATTGACATCATGCTTAGAGCTGGTAAGAGCCACAGATTTTGAGTGTACAGCCAATGGGAACGGTGCCACTTATAACACTGCAAAGTGCATATAGACCTCCTTTATTAGTGAAGTCCATTCAAGCAGGTGAGAAGACATCCATAGGTGGGGTGAAGGGCACTATGGTGACGAGAGGCAATTACTGAAGAGTTTCTGGTGTATGAGACTGCAATCTTTTTTCACGGACATTGAATCTTTTACTGATGGACTGTATTATATTTAAAAGAAAAGATGGACTTATGCAAATGTATTATATATATATATATATATATACTGTATATAGATGATTTTTACACTGGTTTCAGACATTTATTTATGCACTAATATTTGAATGCACTTTATTGAAGGAGAGCGCTGCACTTTTTTTGTGACCATCATACAGATGTGCCACTTCATGGGAGGGTTCAAGGCATGTTATTTTTAATTTAATGCAATTTTAATGTTGACCTTTAAGCAGTATTAAAATCGTTGCTCCCCACCAAACAGAATTTTAATTTTATTTTGTTGCTTTGTTTCACGTCCCTCAGGACACTGTTTAGCTCCCAGTTCCATCTGTTTGTCAATTTCCTGCCTTTTAGCCTAGAAAATGGCCATTACTGTTTTTTAACATTTAGTTCCCATTGACTTTAATGTATTTCGGATTTGGTACTCGAACTTCAGTAATGTTCATCGAACCCGCCTTTATTCGAATCCAGGTATGTTCAGCTAGCAATGAGCTTATTTTTCTTCTATGGCATATGCATCCATGAACATATATTTTTTAATATATTACCTAATAATGAATCTTTGATGTTTTAGATTCTGCTGCTAACCTGGGAAGACACATTGTTGGAGAATTGCAGCGATGTCTAATGTTTATTTTTGAAACCAGTAGCAGATGGTTGTTGAATGATTCATTACCATTTCTAATGTGCATAACTAACACATTTTACATTTCCTTCTTTCAACTGAAATAAAAGGACTTGAGCTGTCTGACCTTCCTGAGCAGAGAGAGCTCTTTATGAAACATCAGGAGTGTTGAAATGTACTGCAGGGGGCATAAACAAAGGAAAAGATCCCTTCAATGGCTGAAGAACAATAATATGACGCATATTGCATTGTCATTATCTGTAAGCTTTAAAGTTCATTAAAACATGACAACTGTACTACTGACTTTTAATTATAGTACTTTATAATCTGAAATATTTTTTATTCTTCTAACTGATGAGAATATCATTGCTCTCTCTCCATTCCTCTCTTTTAAGCTCTCTGTCTTCAATCTCTCTAAAGGCAAAGAATACCAAAATAGTTTTTTTGTGTTTTCAGTGTATGGCTATGGTTTGAATTATTCACCAGGTTTTTAGAGTTATTGGATGCTTCATCTTTAAGATCTCTCTGGGGAATTTCCTGTCCCTATAATGACAAGGTCATTAAAAAGCCAAGGAAGTTTTTTTTTTTTTTTTTTTTTAATTCACATTGATCCATTTTTCTAAATGTTTTTGCTAGCCTAAAACCTGCAGAATTCTTACTAATTTAAAGTTAATGTACCTATGACTATTAAAACCAGGAATGAGTTTTACTTATCACAGTTAAGGATCCTATGCAGCACTAGAGACTGCCACTGCTTCCAGAGAGAGACAGGGAAACAATGCTGTTCCTGATTCCTGTTGAATAGCATGTATTCTACAGTCCTAGCACTGTTTCCCAAAGTCATGCATTGGGAGTCTTGGCTGTGACAGGTTAATAGCTGTCCTTGTCCACTCTCTGTCCCCAGTAGCGTAACAAAATGGTAGTGGCCAGAAAACCATGGCAAGGATACTTCAGCTGTTCTTAGGTGATCTGGCCCACCTCTACTAGCCCAAAATGTAAATATCTCTCAAATAATTTTTTTTCATTGCACCCATGTAAGTAACCATTGCACTAACATAGTTATTCATGAAATTGAGATCCTACAGATCAGAGGATTAAATATGATTATAAGGAGGTGTGGCCAGGATTTGAGAGAAAACAAACATGTCTTGGGGAGCTCTGTCCACCCTGAACCCCGTGACCTCCCCCCCTTCACTGACGTCATCTGCACGCGTTGCAGTCCACACCGCGGTCCAGCTTCATCGTCTCTGCTCAGCTTTCCACCTGAGGGCTTCCGCCTGACCTCCTCCACGCAGCAGTGGACCCTGGCGATCCACATCACGGACATCCAGCACTAACATCCCAGGCTCCCCTTCCTAAAGAGCTCGTCATACTACTGTGAGTTTCCTCTTGTATCTTATTGCACCTAATAAATCTGTAAACTATCTGCACTTAGAAGTGCTTTTTCTTCTCTCTCCTGCCTATCATTTAGAGTCTGCTTCTGCTCCTGCGCATAAGCTTGTCCTGGTGGTTGGACACCATGGCTCAGGATCCCCCCTTTCTTGTTGGATCACTTCCTCCGCTTTGTGTTAGGTGTGTTCGAACTTGTATCTTAAGCCAGGAAGTTTCTCTACTCTACTGAACACAGCATACAGTGCCTCAATGTAGTCTGAAGCTGTACAGTCCTGTTTTCCCAGTTTTAGATTATGAGTCACTCAAGCAGCTGGACCCCTTAGACTCTCACTGATTCTGTGCTTCTTTAGGGCCTCTGGGATCTCCCACTCCTCTAGTGTTTGGGAAGCTTAACCCGTATGTTTCAAAGTCCTCCTCTCCTGATGGGATGGGAACTCTTCTTAACAAACAACCTTAGTTTCCTATACCCATGGTTAAAGGAGACAAAACTGTTCTTAAAGAAGTTCTCCACCAGCTAGGCCACATCTATAAACAATGGCAGGAAGGAACCTTGAAATTGTGGAGGCTTCAGCAACTACTTCATGCTCTGGTGCTGCCTGACTGGGACTCTCTGGTTTGATGCCTGGCACTCTCAACTGTACCAAGTGAGCCTCAACATCATCAATTAACTGTAGGTTAGCCCCTTGGAAGCAGACAGGAATCTCCCTTCTCCACCCTAGAAGCACATAGGTGTGAGAGACGACTTGATCTGTTTCCATGTCCAGTGTGGACACTTACTGATCAAGAACCAGTGCCCTGACTGCTTGGTGGATCTGCTCCTCTGTCCATATGTCTCCCAGATTATTGGCAACTATGCTTGATTTTAGTCAGCCATTTGTATTCTTCACACTACTGGATTGTAGCAACAAGATCCATGTTTGCTGTCCCTAACTTGTTGTCTCAGTAACTTGTGTGCAGAACAAAGATATCCCGGATGAGCCCTCAAATGTAACACTTACTGCCATGACTCTTTAGCTGTTTGGTCCCCACTGACACACTTAGTCATACGCTAAAGCCATTACCCTAAGGGTTAGTAGGCTACCACTCTAAGAATGCACAGGAATAAGGCCACAATCAGCCTGGAGATAATCCATTAAACATATTAAAGCAATGCAAACAAACTAAGGGTAAATCAATAAACATGTAGTTATAACAGACTTAAGAGCACTATGAAGGGGGAAATGGTGAATTATCCACTGGCTGACACTCAAAGGTTATAGCAAGACTAAACTACTACCGGGTAACTAGGGTCTCTAAAAAACCTCAACTCGTTCAGAAGAATCAAAAAGGTCCTAGTCTACAGCTTGTGCAAACAACCCCAACAGTGGACAGGTGTATGCATTCCTAGTATGGGAGTAGTAGAGGTGGTAGAAAGTAGCTGGTGTCTAGTAAATAATGTTGGCTGACTTTCAGCAGGGCCCTTCTTTAAATGGTGCACTGTATCTTTCAGATGCTAGTGAGTAAGACAGGGCAGGTGGGCTGCTAAGTAGGGGCAGCCTCTGCTTGGACTAACAGTGTGTGCTGGGCATTTAGGATGTATAACTCAGTTCACTACTTCCTGGTAGACGGCTAATCCACACTCAATGGCTTGGCAATCAGCAGTCCCCAGCGATCTGTTCCCATCCCCTCACATACGCCACGGTCTCAACTCAAATCCTGAAGACACAGTGACTCTGTCTCTCTCTCTCTCTCTCTAACGCAGTCTCTGAAGACAGTGTAGTTCAGCGCCCCTTTAAGAACTACACCTCCTATAACCCATGGTGTCTGCACAGTGACAACCATTTGATAGGATCTGATCCACTCTGCAGGGAGGGAGGAGGAGAGAAGAGAGAGATCTGTTACACAGATCCTGGGGGGTTAAGTGGGAGACCAAACCCACACATACAGCTCTGCAAATAACTGAGAGGAGAGCCAGCATTAACACGTGTAGCCTGCTCTCTCTCTCTGCCAACAGCTCAGTGGCTGGGGCGAGTGGGAGTACACAGTTCCATCTCAGATACCTGCAGCCCACCCAATGTTTACATGGGACTGGCAGGGGGGACGAGCTGGAGAGCAGGCAGATCCATAGCGGGCAGTACCTGGCTACATGATGTTCCTTGATTTCTCCGCTGAAATACAACGCCAGAGAACCTTCCTTGAAATCAGAAGAAGATTAAGAATGAAGGGACTGCTTACAGTATACTGTATCCAAGTAAGCCTAAAGCGGTCTACAAGGGCTTTTTGTTACCCCTGAGGATGCAATTGACTGGTTGGACTCTGCAGTAAGCTGTATTCACCCATTTCATATGGCTGGAAGATCTATTTGTCTTATTCTAGGGAATCTGGGAACACAGTTAATTAGACCCTACTTGATCACCCCTTTCTCTCCTGGGACAGAGTTTATCACGTTCTGTGTACTTTTCCACCTATAAGCCTATAAAAGGAACTCATTTGATTATGGGTCAATGTCCAGGTTGACCGGAAATTCAGCAGCGGGTGATTTGTTGTGTGAATGGCTGCTTGATATGGAGTCAGGATGATTGAATCACATTATTTCTATTACTACATTGTAATATACACTATATTACCTAAAGTATTGGGACGCCTGCCCTTACACAAACATGAACTTTAATGGCATCCAAGTTTTAGTCCATAGCGTTCAATACTGAGTTGGCAGCTATAACAGCTTTGGCTCTTCTGGGAAGGCTATCCACAAGGTTTAGCAGTGTGTCTATGGAAATGTTTGACCATTGACCATTCTTCTAGAAGGGCATTTGTGAGGTCCAGCACTGATATGGATGGGAAGTCTCTGCTCTAATTCATCCCAAAGGCATTCTACCGGGTTGAGGTCAGGACTCAGTGCAGGCCAGTCAAGTTCCTCCACCCCAAACTCACTCATCCATGTCACCAAAACAGAGGAGATGTCACAAGTTAGACTGTAGTTTGTTTGGATCTCTTACCTCCTTGCTGCTATCTTCACCTGTGGTGTTTGGCTGCTCTGTTCTCCTATGGGCGTCGCCTGCTCCACTGTGGGTTATATCCTTTTCCTGTCTATTACTTCCTGGGTCACCTCCCTGTGTGCTTCCCTATATATACACATGCTCAGTGCTCTGCTCCTTGCTTGAGCAACATCACTGTTCTCTGAGCTCCCATCCGTGTATCCCTTGGCTATTGTATCTGATTTCCTGTGTACCCACCTGGCTTCGTTTCTCCGTCTATGTTCGTCTGCTGCCTCTCCTGACCTCGGCTTGTCTCTTGGATATCCTTATAGTCTCCTATTTACTCTGCACACGCCAGCGGTCTCCACATCCTCAGCTGGGCCTACCTGGGGGCCGCGACCTGGTTCTAGTCTGCTGCAAGTCCATCCCCACCATCAGGGGCCCTGGTGAAGAAGCAGGCTGGGGCTTAGACTCTGTGCCCTGGGGAATCCTGAGCTGGGGATCTATAAGGGCTTACTACCCCAGACTCGTTGACAGTTTTCTCAAGCCATGAGCTCCTCGGAGACACCGCAGCCACTTCTGGATCAACTTCAGAGTTTGGCGCAGAGAGTTGACGTTCAGCAGGTATATCAAGAACAGATTATGCAGTGTCTGCAAGCACTTTCCTCCCGTCTGGATCAGCTGCAGATTGTGCCTACTCCCTCTCCCTCCGTTCCAGCTTCTGTGTCCGCCCCTGTCGCTTCTGCTTCCTCAGTCCCTCCGGCAGATGTCAGTCCTGCAAAACTCCAGCTGCCTCCGCCCCCTCGCTTCTCTGGGGACCCCAAAGCTTGTCGGGGCTTCATAAATCAGTGCTCAATCCACTTTGAGCTAGCGGGCCATTACTTTCCTACTGATCGTTCCAAGGTGGCGTACATGATTTCTTTCCTGTCAGGACCAGCTTTGGCTTGGGCCTCGCCGCTGTGGGAGCGTCAAGATCCTACCGTTTCCAGTCTCTCTGCCTTCCTACAAGCTTTCGGTAACACCTTTGATGTGCCTGGCAGGGCCTCATCTGCTTCTGGAGCTCTGCTTTGTCTTCATCAAGGTAACCTGACTGTTGGTCAATATGCACTTCCGTTTCGCACCTTGGATTTGGAGCTGGCATGGAACAATGAGGCTCTTACTGCAACCTTTTGGCAAGGTCTTGCAGATCGTATTAAGGATAAACTAGCTGGCAGAACTATACTCACCACCTTGGATGGCTTGATTGCCCTTAGCATCCAAATCGATGTCCGCTTCCAGGATCGAGATCTAGAAAGGACTTCGTCACGTCACCCCCCCCGGTGGGTCACTTCGCTCCTGTTGTCCAGAACATTCTTGAACAACCCATCTCTCCCGCAGTATTGGCTTCTGAAGAACCCATGCAATTAGGCCAGACACGCCTCACTCCACAAGAGAGGTCACGTCGCCTGAGACTCGGCCTGTGTCTTTACTGCAGAGCTGGTGGTCATATGATAAAAACCTGCCCTGTCCATCGGGTCTAGGTCGCTTAGAGGGAGGCGATCTAGACCAGAATTTGAACTCTGCCACTTACCCTCGATTTGTTATACCCATCTCTATTCATTGGGCCCTGAATTCGTACCAAGTTTCTTCATATGTGGACTCTGGAGCAGCTGGGAATTTAATTGAGCAGTCCTTGGCCACTGAACTGGGCATTCCTCTAGTTCCCCTGGCTATGCCCCTATCTGTATCGGCAGTAGATGGCTCGACCTTGGCCTTCAGACCCCTACGCTTTAAAACAACCTCCATCACCATGCATGTTGGTGTCCTTCATCGGGAGGAAGTCTCCTTTCTGGTACTTCCCAAGTCTTCTAGTCCCATCATTCTTTGACTTCCATGGTTGAAGAAACACTCACCCTATCTGGATTGGAACTCTGGCCAAGTGTTATCTTGGGGGTCCCAATGCCATCAGACCTGTCTCCCTAAGGTATCTCCACCTCTCCGTGTACCGGTGGCTGAGGTCACTACCTCTCCAATACTCCCTCGGCATTATCTGGCCTTCCAAGATGTCTTTTGCAAAAAAACTGCTGACAGTTTGCCTCCTCATCGTCCCTATGACTGGGAGATTGACCTCCAACCGGAGCGGAGACTTCACCACCCCGAGGTCGAGTCTACCCTCTCTCCATCCCTGAGACCCAAGCTATGTCTAAGTACATCCAGGAAAATCTGGAGAAAGGATTTATACGTAAATCCAATTCTCCTGCTGGGGCTGGTTTCTTCTTCGTGGAGAAAAAGGATGGTACACTCCGGCCCTGCATTGATTATAGAGGTCTCATTGCCATCACCATTAAGAACCGGTACCCGTTACCCTTGATTTCCAAACTTTTTGACAGGTTACGAGATGCTCGTATCTTCACCAAGTTAGACCTCCGTGGAGCCTACAATTTGATTAGGATTCGAGAGGGAGATGAGTGGAAAACCGCTTTTAATACCAGAGATGGGCACTATGAATATCTCGTAATGACTTTTGGCTTGTGTAACGCCCCAGCTGTCTTCCAGAACTTTGTTAATGAAATTTTTTCTGATCTCCTATACGTTTGTGTCATCGTGTATCTGCATGACATACTCATCTTTTCTCCAGATTTGAACACTCATCGCCAGCATGTTTGTACGGTTCTTCAACGTCTTCGGGACCACCGCTTGTATGCGAAGTTGGAGAAGTGTCTCTTCGAGCAAAACCAAGTTCCTTTCCTAGGCTACATAGTCACAGATAAAGGCTTGCTTATGGATCCTGCCAAACTTCAGGCCATCTCCAACTGGCCTCAGCCTTCTGGTCTAAAAGCTACGCAACGATTCTTGGGGTTCACCAATTTCTATCGCCAGTTCATCCCTGATTACTCCTCTCTGGTGGCACCCATTACCTCTCTGACCCGGAAGGGTGCCAATGCCAGAACCTGGCCTCCTGAAGCTGTCGAGGCTTTCCACAAGCTCAAAACGGCCTTCCTATCTGCATCTATTCTCAAACGTCCTGACATTCTTCAGCCTTTCTTCTTGGAAGTAGATGCTTCATCCTTGGGAGTGGGATCCGTCCTTCTCCAAATGCATGACAGTAAGCTCTGCCCATGTGCATTCTTCTCTAAGAAGTTTTCTGATGCGGAAAAAAATTACACCATCGGGGATCGGGAGCTTCTGGCTATCAAGCTGGCACTGCAAGAATGGCGATATCTACTGGAGGGGTCTCCTCATCGTATTCTGATCTATACCGATCATAAGAACCTCCAGTATCTGCAGTCCGCCCGACGTTTGAATCCCAGGCAAGCACGATGGGCTCTCTTCTTTGCCAGGTTTAATTTTGACATAACCTTCCGGCCCGGCTCCAAGAATGCTCGTGCTGCTGATGCCTTGTCCAGATCATTTGACGTGGCTGACTCCGAGTGTCATATCGAACCTGAACCTATTATTCCTGCCAATTGTTTCCTGGCCTCCACTCACCTTCAGTCTCCACTTATCCCTCCCGGAAAGACCTTTGTGGTGCCCTCTCTTCGCCCCAAGCTTCTCAAATGGGCACATGACTCTAAACTCTTTGGACATCCTGGTGTGCAACGCACCTGTGCCTTTCTGCAGCGTTACTACTGGTGGCCATCACTCCGGAAGGATGTTGAGGAATATGTCCAGGCCTGCTCCATTTGTGTGCAGTCTAAGTCCTCTACATCAGCTCCAGCAGGTCTCCTTTTACCTTTACCTGTTCCAGATGTACCATGGCGCTGCATCTCTATGGATTTTATATCGGAACTACCCCCCTCAGCAGGCTCCACCGTTATCTAGGTGGTGGTGGACAGGTTTTCTAAAATGTGTCACTTAATTCCACTTCCAGGCCTACCCTCTGCTGTCACTTTGGCTTCCATCTTCATTAGGGAAATCTTTTGTCTCCATGGTATGCCCTCACACATTGTCTCAGATAGAGGAGTTCAGTTTACGGCCCGCTTCTGGAGAGCCCTGGCCACATCATTTGGAATCAAATTGGACTTCTCCTCAGCTTTTCATCCACAGTCAAATGGTCAAATGGAAAGGGTTAACCAGAATGTGGAACGGTATCTTCGCGCCTTCATTTCTGCCCATCAGGATGATTGGGTAGACCTTTTACCCTGGGCAGAATTCGCCCTCAATAACCACGCGAATGCCAGCACTGGTGAGTCTCCCTTTTTCACGGTATTTGGCCACCATCCTTCAGTACCATTTCCTGTTCCGATCTCTGCTGAGGTGCCGGCGGCCACAGAGATGCAACAGTCTCTCAATTCTATCTGGGTAGATGTTTCCAAGAATTTACATCTGGCAGCTTTCAGGTACAAAGTAGCGGCAGATCGTCATCGCCGTGGGGCCCCAAAATTCTCCCTGGTGATAAGGTTTGGCTCTCTACCAAGAATATCCGTCTCCGAGTACCCTCTATGAAATTTGCTCCCCGTTTCATTGGTCTCTTTACAATCCTTTGCCAAGTTAACCCTGTCGCTTTTAAGCTCCGTCTCCCATCGCATCTAAAAATCCCCAATGTTTTCCATGTTTCTCTCCTTAGACCATACATTATTAATAGGTTTTCTCGTCCTATTCGTCATCCTTCTCCAACAGCAAAGTACTTCGGATCAGTATGAAATCAAGCAAATCTTGGATTCCAAATTCTCCAGGGGGAGGCTCTTGTATCTAGTTGACTGGAAGGGATATGGTTCTGAGGAGAGATGTTGGATTCCTTCCACTGATGTTTCTTACCTCTTTGCTGCTATCTTCACACGTGGTGTTTGGCTGCTCTGTTCTCCTATGGGCATCGCCTGCTCCACTGTGGGTTATATCCTTTTCCTGTCTATTACTTCCTGGGTCACCTCCCTGTGTGCTTCCCTATATATACACATGCTCAGTGCTCTGCACCTTGCTTGAGCAACATCACTGTTCTCTGAGCTCCCATCCGTGTATCCCTTGGCTATTGTATCTGATTTCCTGTGTACCGACCCGGCTTCGTTTCTCCGTCTATGTTTGTCTGCTGCCTGTCCTGACCTTGTCTTGTCTCTTGGATATCCTTATAGTCTCCTGTTTACTCTGCACATGCCAACTGTCTCCACATCCTCAGCTGGGCCTACCTGGGGGCCGCGACCTGGTTCTAGTCTGCTGCAAGTCCATCCCCACCATCAGGGGCCCTGGTGAAGAAGCAGGCTGGGGCTTAGACTCCGCGCCCTGTGGAATCCTGAGCTGGGGATCTATAAGGGCTCACTACCACAGACTCGTTGACAGGAGAGATGAAAACCACAGCTTTTACAGCCAGAAAGAAGGCACAAAGATGACTGCCACTCTCTCTGCTTGAATTTTCTTCAGAATCTGTGGAAATAGCTGGAAGGGGGGAAAGGCGTAACACAGTCCCATCTTTGAGCGAGAGCATCTATCCCCATTGCTCCATCTTCTCTGTTCAGGGAGAAAAACTGTCAAATTTTGGCATTCTGCTGGCTCAACAGATCTTTTTGTCGCTGACCCCTATCCTGACCTAAGCCATGAAAGACCCTCTCTCACTTGATGTCTGCTCAGGAAATTGGCTACCAGGTTCAGTGAATCCTTGAGATTGACTGCTGACAAAGATGTCAAATTGACTGCTACCCAACTCAGAATTTCCTCTGCCAGATTTTGAAGGCTCCTGCTTTTTGTGCCGCCTTGCCTGTTTATATAGGCTACAGCTGTGGTGTAAAAGCACGGCAATTCATTATAAAGTGAATAACTCTAGCACAGATTTGGCATTGTGGCCATTGCCAGAAGCTGAGCTCATTTAGTCAGGGAATTAAGTAGCTTGCAGGAATACAACAATTTTGATATAGCTGTGGTGTTGTTTGTGCAGACCTGAACATAATTACCCAGAAGCTTCTGAGAGAAAGCTAACAGCGCTACAGAAATCGCTTTTAGTTTTCTCCAGTTTGAGGAATTTGCCGCTTGTAGCCTTGACCACTGTCCCTGCATCAGACAGCTTCCAAAGTGCCCTCCTCAGCTCTAGGAGCTGGGGTCTATGGTGAGGATCATTCCTACTGAAAATGAAAAAGACCAAGTCAGACCGCTTGAGAAAATCTCTTGCTTCTTCCACCACCATAGGGGTCTTTTTTTCCTTGTGGGACCCCTCACCTTAGTGTCTGATGAGGCCAAATACCCATTCCACACCCTCAGGTTGAAATGTTTTAGGGGTCTGAAGTGTATTCTTGCCCACAGGACTGCTGGGATGGAGGCTGTTAGTAAGCCGAGAGGTGACATCAGAAACCTGATTGACACCTGCTGATTGCACTGCAGCAGAGTCAGTGCTGCCCAAACTTTTTACCTTTTCCCTTCTGGCAAGAAAATCTTTTCAGCCGAACAAATGCAAAACCCCAGAAATAGGACTTTCTTAACAAGGGTCAGGTTGTATTTTTTGCATATTTTTAATCCAGCCCATGCATCTGTAGGTACCTCCTCAACTGGTCCTCGAAGCGTGCCAGAAACAAAAGATCTTCTAGGTATGGGATTAACATGACGCTCCTGAACCTTAAGGGAGCTAAGGCCTCCGCCATGAGCTTTGTGAAAAGGTGGGGTGAGGATGACAGACCAAAAAGGGCCAGTCTCAAAAACTTTTGGGAGCGCTCTCTGATCGTAATGTGGAGATAGGCGTCCCTTAGGTCGATCTATGCCATGTAACAGTCTGGAAACAGCAGATTTCTGACCAAAAAGATTGAGTCCATCTGGAACTTTCTGTATAGCACCGCTTTGTCCAACAGCTTCAGGTTGAGGATTAGATGGAGTTTTCTTGAAGGTTTTCCGACCAGAAAAATTTGGGAATAAAACCCTATTCGTTTTCTCCTGCAGGGACTGGTACAGCCACTCTTTGAAGTTTTAGATCCTGAACTAGGTTCTTCATAGCAAGAGCTTTTACCAGATTTCTCAGGATATCCTTAACAAAGTACCTTCTTGGTGGGGCCTCTGCAAACTCTATCTCATACCCCTTACTGACTAGATTCTGGAAGTACAATCTTGACGTTATTTTCTCACACTGTGGAAGAAAAGCCTGTAATCTTCCTCCCACTGAAAGCAGAAGTCATTGTGACTTCTCAGGCTGCGCAGAAGTACAGAAAAGGACTCCTCTTTTTTCTCTTGCTTTCTGTGACCCCAAGACTTTCCATTTCCCCTGAGATTTGTTGCCTTGCTGCAAATTTCTCCAGAGACGAAAAAACTGCTTCAGAATATGTTTTTTCTTCCTAACGGCAAAATGTTTTTTTCTATCTGCTGTGCGGTCCAAAATTGATTCCAAGTCTGGCCCGAAGAGGAGATCTCCTGAAAATGGAATTCTGCATAGCCTTACTTTTGAGGCGGAGTCCCTCTGCCAGGTTTTTAGCTATAAGGCCCTTCTTGCAGAATTGAATAAGGCAGCTGAGCGTGCTATCATGCATATGGATTTTGCGGATGCATCCGCAATACTGTATATCCTACTGCTCTTAAAATTGTAGGGAAAGAATCTAAAATCTCTTCTTCCGGGGTTACCATGATAATTTTCATCTTTAAGCTGGTTTAACCAATGTTCTAGAGGTATTTCCATGCATGTGATAGCTATAGCTGGCTTCAAATTCTCCATTGCGGATTGTCATGTTCTCTTCAACAATAAATCCATCCTTTTATCTATTGCTTCCTTTAGGCCCTTGTAAAATCTCGAAAAAAAAGGCTTTTCTTTTTGGATCCTGCCATTCCTTCTTTACTATGTCTGAGATAGCTGAATGGCCGGGAGACATCTACCCTTTGGTTTGCTAAGCCCCAGGTACAATTTCAAAAAAAGAAAAAAAGAAAAAAAGATGGGGTTTTGAAGGCCAAGTAAAGGGATGATCATAATTACACCATACTCAGTTGAATAAAAATATATTTATTATTTATTATTATTTATTTATTTATATTACAAATATTAAAAACATGTGCATATTCATGCCATATATAAAAAACATACATAAATAAAAGAAAACAAAAAATATTGTTTACATGTGGGAATACTCCTCTATGGGAGTATCGGTATCTATACCAATGACAGTAAAGGTCTCAAATAAGTATTGCGGTCTTAGCGGGTCCCTGCACAGCCAACGGGTTTTGCATAAAGGGGCTTCTTCAGGGCTAAAGAGACAAGACCAGCCAACATTCCCATTAGAGGAGAGAAATAAGCGGACACATATTTTTGTCTGTGCAGGCGCCGGAAGCAAGCCACCAAAGGAATAATGCTTGAAGTGGTACTTGACACATCTAGATATAGATCCAACTCGTCTTGATATCTTATCAGAGTATCTGTAGTATCAGAGTATCAGAGTATCTGCATACTCGAGTTTATGATGGTGTGTAACCTCACACCATCATAAACTCAGGTATACAGATACTCTGATAAGATAGTGGATATAAAACAATTTAAATCAATATCGATATTAAGGCCTATGGGATGCTTTTAATAGAATTGACAATTAGTTTATGCTAGTCACACATACATTAACTTATAACTTACTATTGTTAATATATCCATTAACCTATTGATTTATAGTATACTATATAAAAGAGTCTATTTATACATTGATTAGTATATTGAAGTAGGTATAAATTGTGGCACATTATCTACTTGTGCAATAAATAGGTGCACTAGATGAACAGTGAATGGTAAACCAAAAGGAAAAACACTGTATACACAATACCTAATATATAAATACACAGGTAATGATATATGGAACACAAAGTGAATATAAACGTGCTGTGAAAAGTTATTCAGTCCGAATAAAGCCCAAATTGAAAAGGGCTGTGATCTTCTTAAAAGTGAAAAAAAAAAGGTGAAGAAGAGGATGTGCAGAACACCGAATCCCTCTTAGCACCCACGTGTGGAGAAGAGAGAGGTAATGCCCTTACCAACTCAACATAATAAAACACTTGAAGAGATGACACCAGCCAGTGTAATAGATAAGGGGTCCCAACCTTTCCCTTTTCCACCCGATGTGTGGTATATGAAAACTCTTACCAAAGGCAAGTCTTTCACAAGTCAGATGGTAAGTGATGGTATTCTCCAAACTATCAGGCAGACTGTCCAGACTAGCAGGCAGTGAGCTTTCATGTAGATCCTGCTCTGACTTCTGTTGCTGCAGGGAGGTTAATCTCTTTCCTGTACCCCTCACACTCAGTCACAGATAATACCCATGGAGGAGAATAGAGACAGGCGATAGTGCATTACCTCTTATACAGCTTTATTAATACAGGTAGAACACTTACATTTGAGTTGGATAAATGGGCAAATACAAATTCAATCGTGGCTGCTCTGCAGCGCAGACCACGGGTGGTGACAGTGCAGGCTTCTCCCCCAACGCGTTTCCCCTGATGAGGCTTCAACTGGGAATGGAGATCTGCCCCTGCTCGGAAATTACATTGTGGGCATGCCCAGACTCTGCTGGAAACATGGCAGCTGCCATGCAGGAGACATGAGGGGCTGCAGCTTGCTGGCGGTATTGGCTCTCCCTGAGCACTAAAGGGGGAGAGAGGAGCCAAGAACAGGCCCGCTCACCTGGAACACTGCCTGGAGAACCCTTGTTGCAAAAAAGTAAAGGTAAAAAGGAACCTCTCTTAGGCAGCACCTTAGAGAATGTAGTTCCCACTGTCCCTGTGTGTTCCTACCTGGCCCGGAGGAAATATGATAACTGGGGACTGTGGGGAGAGGCCTCCAATTTAAAGTCTGTTGTGGGTGTGTGTTTCCTGCGTGAGGAGGAACTACGTTCTCTCATGTGCTGTCCTGAAAGAGATTTTGAGAAAAAAATTGGCTCTGGTGTTTCATTACCTCAAACAACATAAACGTCAGGAAACCCACCCTACTGGCAGCAAATTATTGGCCTTGAGTAAACCCTTGTTACAAAGTGTATTTTATTCATCTTACTCTGTTTATACTAGAGGAGTAGCCATCCTAGTAAGCAAGTCCCTGTCTTGTAAGATTCAGCAAGTTGTTAACCACTTAAGCCCCGGAAGATTTTACCCCCATTCCGACCAGGGGGTATTTTGCGATTCGGCACTGCGTGAATTTAACGGACAATTGCGCGGTCGTGCGACGCTGTACCTAAACGAATTTGACGTCCTTTTTTTCCCACAAACAGAGCTTTCTTTTGGTGGTATTTGATCACCTGTGCGATTTTTTGATCACGCGCTATAAACAAAAAAAGAGCGTCAATTTTGCAAAAATAGCAATATTTTTCACATTTTTTTATATGAAATTCCCCCCAAAAAAAATGTAAAAATCAAAATTTTTAAAAATTTTCGGCCAATTTGTTTTATGCTACCTATGTTTGGTAAAAAAAATCGCAAAAAGCGTATTTTGATTGGTTTGCGCAAAAGTTATCGCGTTTACTAACAAAGGGAAAGATTTTTGTCATTTTTGTTGTTTTTTTTTTTAACGCGTAATGGCGGCGATCTGCGATTTTTTTTGCGGTACTGCGACATTGCGGCGGACAGATCGGACCCTTGACTGACATTTTTGACACTTTTGGGGCTACCAGTGACATTTCTACAGTAATCAGTGCTATACATATGCACTGTTACTGTAAAAATACACTGGTAGTGAAGGGGTTAACTTTATTTGGAAGGGAGGGGCTGTGTGTGTCCCTAGGGGCGTGGTTTCTACTGTGATTGGCTGTGGCTCTAGCTGTAAGGACACTGATCAACGGATCTACATGCTAGATCCGTTTTATCAGTGTCTTTGCAGCGAGGAGAATGACAGGCAGTTTGTTTACACAAGCTGCCTGACATTCTCCCTCTCCCCCGCCGATCGCCGAGTGGCCGGCGGACATCGGGTCCGCTGGTCACACGCGCGGGGGGGTCCGTGACCACGCGGGAGCGGGAGCGCGCCTCCGGGGGCGCGCGCTCGCTCCCTAGACCCTCACAAGCAAGCAACGTAGCCCTACGTTAGTTTGCCTGTGAGGGGCTGACCGCCGACGTAGATAGTCGTGCGGCGGTCGGCAAGTGGTTAAGGACCCAGTGGGAAGGTATGCAGCTGCATTGCTGAATTATAAGAGGCAGTATTTGTTAATATTTACATTCCTTCACCCTTTGACCCTCAAATATTACATACCTTGTATGACAAGGTTTTAGTACATCATCCAATCCATATAGAACGATAATCCTTAGAGATTTTAACACTACTATAGAGCCCGATCTAAATTCCACCAATAGGCCTAAGGCTTCTGGACTGAGCCTGTTGGGCTGGATGGATTTCCTGGGCTTGACAGATAAGTTGAGTTAAAAAACATGCATCATACATACTAGGAGGAGTATAACTGGGGGAATCAACATTGGAGAAGGATCTGGGTTTATTGGTAGATTGTCAGATCATAGACCTAATAATAGCCTACTGTGCCAAGCTGCAGCTTCTAGAGCAAGCAAAATATTTTCTTGTATTAAAAGAGGCATGGACTCCAGAAAGCAAGACACCATTTTGCCCCTATACAAATCACCTGGAGTATACAATTCTGTTTTGGGCACCAGTTCACAAAAAGGATATTGTGGAACTGAAGAAAGTGCAAATAAGGGCAACCAAACTGATAAGAGCCATGGAGGAGCTCAGCTATTAGGAAAGATTAGAGGAACTGATTTTATTCTCTCCTGAGAAGAGGCGAATAAGGGGGAAAATGATTACATGTATGAATACTTAAGTGGTCCATTTAGTGAACTTGGTGTAGAGGTATTCACTTTAAATTCACAAAGAATAAGGGGGTATCTTTACATCTGGAGGAAAAGAGCTTTAACCTCCAAATTCTGAAAGGCTTCTCCACAATAAGAGCTGTAAAAACTGTAATAGGACTCCCTCCAGAGCTGGTACTTCTGATTGTTTTAAAAAAGGTCTGGATTCCTTCTTAAATGCACAAAATATAACTGGATACTTATTGTTATAGGTATTAGCACTAAACGTAGTTATTCCAGGGAATTTGCAATTGCCTCCAGGTGAATCAGGAAGGAATTTTTTTGTCGCTGAAGCAAATTGGATCATGCTTTTCTGGATTTTTTTTTGCCTTCCTCTAGGTCAATTTTCGTTATAGTATTATGTATATGGAGGTTTTCTAATTGTGTGTGTGTATGTGTGTTTTTTTTCCTGTTGGTTGAACCAGAAGAACTTGTGTCTTTTTTTAACCAGGCTAACTATGTAATTCAGTTGTGGCAGAGGCTACTCTGGATTCATATGAGGCCCTACAGTTGCTTTTATATAGGGGCTGCCACGCTTCTACCTTACCCATACTATGATAACTACAGTTAAAGCATAGAACAGGACTCACCTTCTCCATAAAGCTCCCTCTAATCAATGGCCCACTCATACTCCCTTGTGGAACAACCCTAATTTCTCCCGTGTACTTCAAATGCAAGCCTGTAGAAGATTTCTACACCACAGCTAATGAATTGAATTATATTATATAAATCCTGTATTATTATAATAATAATTTGATAGCGATGAAGAAAGCAATGACAATTATGAAGAAATGTGACATGAATTTTTGGAACCTAGCATTTAGAGGAAAGTGAAAAATGTATTAGAAAGTTTGCATTTAAGCCATCATCCAGTACAGGTAATATTCCCACATATTTTGACAGCATTAGTGTCTGGAGTGTTTATGTCCTATACAGGGCAAAGGACAAGTATCTGTAAACATACTCATCTCAGAAGATCACTGACACACAGGTTAATAGATGTGCTTTGCAAGGCAAATATCTGTCGAGGTTAATATATTATTTGCTATGTAAAACAGAGGAAGACCTTGGTATTGCTAAAAAGCATGCAAATAATACTTTTAGGTATTAGGTTTGAATTCACTGTTACCATGGGTTCGACAGATCCAGCGGGTTTGAAATCTTTACTCCTGATAAATTAACCACTTAAGCCCCGGAGGATTTGGCTGCTAAACGACCAGGGGGTATTTTGCGATTCGGCACTGCGTGACTTTAACAGACAATTGCGCGGTCGTGCGACGATGTACCTAAACGAATTTGACGTCCTTTTTTTCCCACAAACAGAGCTTTCTTTTGGTGGTATTTGATCACCTGTGCGATTTTTTGATCATGCGCTATAAACAAAAAAAGAGCGTCAATTTTGCAAAAATAACAATATTTTTCACATTTTTTATATGAAATTCCCCAAAAAAAACGTAAAAATCAAAATTTTTTAACATTTTCGGCCAATTTGTTTTATGCTTCCTATGTTTGGTAAAAAAAATTGCAAAAAGCGTATTTTTATTGGTTTGCGCAAAAGTTATTGCGTTTACTAACAAAGGGAAAGATTTATGTCATTTTTGTTGTTTTTTTTAACGCGTAATGGCGGCAATCTGCGATTTTTTTTGCGGTACTGCGACATTGCAGCGGACAGATCGGACCCTTGACTGACATTTTTGACACTTTTGGGGTTACCAGTGACATTTCTACAGTAATCAGTGCAATATATATGCACTGTTACTGTAAAAATACACTGGTAGTGAAGGGGTTAACTTTATTTGAGAGGGAGGGGCTGTGTGTGTCCCTAGGGGCGTGATTCTTACTGTGATTGGCTGTGGCTTTAGCTGTAGGGACACTGATCAATGGTTCTACATTGTAGAACCGTGTGATCAGTGTTTTTACACCGAGGAGAATGACAGGCAGCTTGTTTACACAAGCCGCCTGACTTTCTCCCCCGACGATCGCCGAGTGACCGGCGGACATCGGGTCCGCCGGTCACACGCGCGGGGGGGTCCGTGACCGCGCGGGAGGGAGCTCGCCTCCCGCGGGCGCGCGCTCGCCTCCCGCGGGCGCGCGCTCGCTCCCCAGAGCCTCACAGGCTAGCGACGTAGACCTACGTCGCTCTGCCTGTGAGGGGCTGACTGCCGCAGTAAATATACTGTGAGCAGTCGGCAAGCGGTTAATGTCAAATTTGCTAGGCTGAATTAATTGTAACCATAATGTATTACCTAGTTTATGACATTAGGTCATCTTGCTTAGAAGTGCCAATAAGGGGGCTTTTGGATAAGCCAGTTCCCCACTATAAAATGGTGAGGTCACAGCAGCCATTTGTCAGTGTGTTGGGGTAAGCTTAGGGATTGCTGACAGTCTGTGTAGGGAGAGTTAGTTGCAAGTACAGTGCTTTATTGTGCTAAAATACTGTCAATAGCAGTGTGGTCGGTTACAGATACTTGTGTACCTACCCCTGTATTCACAGTTCAGAGACCCAACAGTCCTTTTTAGGACTACTTTTTTGTGCATCAACAACAACTGTCGGTTACAGATACTGGTGTACCTACCCCTGTATTCACAGTTCAGAGACCCAACAGTCCTTTTTAGGACTACTTTTTTGTGCATCAACAACAACTCCAATTGCTCTTTAACTGCTTGCCCTCCATCTTTTTTCACAATAAACCATTTTTTTTTATTATTGGCTAGGTTAAAATTAAATAAGGTTGGGGTAAAGTTTACCAATGCTTATTTATTTTGAGGGAGGAAGTATGCTTTTTGCTTTTTTCCTTTAGCTAGTGCCTTCCCTTTTTAAATTTTGGAGTCCACATCATACACTTGTTGCTGACAAAACTACCTTTTGTTTGCAGCCTGTTACCATATACTTCACATACTGTACATGAATAGTGAAGTAGTGTGCACCGAAGCACACATATACTGGATGATGGAGAGAGAGATACTTGGGAAAGCAGGCGTCTAACAGCAGGAATGGGTTGATGCAAGCTTACTGAAGCTGAGTGTAATATATCTGACCATGCTTGTAGTAGCGTTTGAACAAAATTTAGTGTACATGCTGCCTGTCTGACAAGAGACTGCACTGCGTTATTACATTCTACTAGCACCTGTTGGTAACATGCTTAATAGTGCTCAAAGAAATAAGCCGAGTCATCCTCCAATAACCATACCAGTGATTCTACCTTCGCAATACTGAAGGGGTGAGAAATGTCATTACTGCCTTTAGGAATACTGGACAAAGCCAGTTCAACACAAACCTGAATCAAAGGCTGAACATCACCAAACAACATCCTGCCCTGATCAACTAGGGAATGAGCAAGATAAATACATCTAACAGCTGATCTCTGGCCCACTCCTTCAATATCTGACGGCATTATTCTTTTTCCTCTGTCACTAGCAAACAAAAGTATACAACCTCCTGAGGATGCATCTTGCCACAAATAATAGCGGAGCCAAGATGGCTTCCCTGTGCAGCCACTTCTGGTATGGACTGGCCTTGGTGTTATGTCAGATGCAGATGTGACCAGAAATGTATAGACATTACCAGGCACAAGTACAGTGTGAAATAATATAATTTATTTCAAATATAAGTGAATAACATACATGTAAACACACCTCCAACATACCAAACTGTGTAAAATAAACCAGCTAACCAAACAAATAGTGACACACAATGAACAACTACCTAAACGAAGTATATACAGCAAGTAGGGAATGCAAAATCATAATCGTAGACGAGCAAGAGTCATACACAGGATATATAGCAGAGGGAGCTGGGGGCAAGACAGGATAGGGAAAGGGTAAAAACAGACAAAGAGAGCAGGTGGAAAGGATCAGGCTGCAGGGCAGGGGTCCAGGAACAGGAAACAGGATACAGGACCACAGGATCGCAGGTCAGGGGCACATGTAGAGCAAAACACCAAGGCAACCAGAGCAGGACAGACAGGACTTCAATATACTTCCTGCAACGAGCATCAGGTGATGACAAATGATATGAGCTTCTGGCTGCTGGTAGACACCTGCTGGTGGACACTGGAATTGCAGCCTATGGATCTGGGATCCATAGTGCCACCAGCAGGTGAGCCCTTTCCTAAAAGCCCTGGTAATTGAGAGGGACTTTGTCTATTGCTAGTCATATGGTTCCCAAATGGAACCGATACCGAAAACGCTTAGTTAGTTAGATTGGCAGGTTGTTCTGTTTGTCTATAACAGGAACACAACAGGATGACGATTCAAGCGTGCCCTTAGGGGGCCGGATGTTCCAGCTGTCTCAACATGAAAGCTAATGTTAGAGATTTGTCAGGTGAGAGAGTCCCTCTGCAGAGAGGACAGTCTCACTGTGAGTATATAGAATTCAAGGTTACTACATGCTCACCATTTCTTTTGCAGGCTTGCAGAGGATTTTCATGCCTTTGAGAGACTACCTATTGCCTATTTTGTATATAGGTGTACAAACATTATTTATAGTTTGGTTAGTCAGGATGTTTGACCTTTCCCTGTCAGACAGATTTTTGTTGGAGGGGTGGGGGTGCATTGATATAATGCACCTGGTGGAAACCTCTGTGTAAATTTGTAAATGTACAGTAGACCTCTATTTTTTTAATGTACATTATTGTATTACTGGCCACATGTGGGGTATGCCCCCAGACCTTGTACATATGTTAATTCCTTTTCCCCTTTTCCAAGTTTGTGGGATACTCTGTGTAGATTTTTGTACAGGTATTTTTGTAGGGGCGGATGCCCAGATCCAGTGAGGACATGGCTCAGTTTGGGGGTGGATGTAGCACCCTTTTAGGAAGTTGCTAGAAAGAGTATAGTTTTTGGGTCTTGATGCTTACCAGAGAGATCGCCAAGTAAATTTATGTTGCTCTCTGCCTACCAGAGAGCAGGATCCATTAGTGAGGTCTGCTCATGATGCTCAGGTGCAACTCAGTTTGTCTGAAAAGTTTCACACTGGTCCAATATGGACGCATATTGAACAGTGGGAGGAAACCTGATAAGTGAGTACACAGTCATTTGTTACAGCCCTGGTGATTGGCAGAGGAAAGTGCTTCGGTGCATGCTGGGGTACTTTATAAATGCCAAGGGCACATGTGCTCGGGGTCTTTCAGCTGGAAAGGCCCTGAGTGTCAGAGAGAAGCTGAACCCAGAGGTCCTGCAGAACTGGCTGGAAGGGAGATACTGGAAAGGATCTGATTCTGCCTACAGTGAGTACAGATCTGTGTCATGGGGGCTGTCCTGTGAGGGCCACCCAATCTGCTAAGAAGAGTCAGTGCATAGATGTCAGTCAAAGGGGATGCTAGAGAGTATCCTGAAGATAATGTAGTTGCATCAAGTCTCCTGCTATAGGGAGCAAGAGGACTTAACCCTTCTATACAAGTGGAAGTATTTTCAAAGCAGTGTGTCTGCTTCCACAAAGAACCTGTTGAGGCCAAGTGAGAGTTATCCTTATCTACTGTGAATAGTTCAATTTGGAGTATCCCACTCATCCCTGATCCCATCCAAGTTCCGCAATAAACATAAAATCATATCCCCTGGACTGTTTATTGAGTAACAAGCAACAAGGAGTAAGGAGGGATGTGTAAAAAATCCCCTACTAACTGTCTGCAGGTAATCAGAGGGAGACCCAAGAATTAATCACACAGCAAGCCTTATGGGGAGAGTGTTACACTACTAAATATGTACTTCAGGCCTAAAGGGAAAAGCAGAGGTTCTGCCTGCAGAGGTAATGAGGTGTGAGCAGATTTTGCAGGACAAAACAGTAGTTGGGCCACGCCATTTAAAGCAGGGGTAGGCAACCTTTCAGAGGTTGAGATCTACCTTGACAAAATAGAGGAAGTCAGAGGAGAATAACTTAAAAAAAAAAAATAAAAAAGACTATTAAGACCCCAATAAAAAGATGCCATGAAGAACACACACAGTGCCTTGAAAAAATAAAAAAATATATATTATATATAAATAATATATTGTTAAAAGAAAGCCATTAGAGGTCCCGTTTGCAGTTTGCGAGAAGCCATGTGGGGGACACAATAAACGTGTGGAAGAAGGTGCTCTGGTCAGATGAGACCAAAATTTAACTTTTTGGCCTGAAGCAAAAAGCTATGTGTGGGGGAAAACTAACACTGCACATCACCCTGAACACACCATCCCCCCTATGAAATAGTGGTGGCAGCATCATGTTGTGGGAATGCTTTTCTTCAGTGGGGACAGGGAAACTGGTCAGAGTTGATGAGAAGATGGATGGAGCCCAATACAGGGCAATCTTAGAAGAAAACCTGTTAGAGTCTGCAAAAGTCTTGAGACTGGGGAGGAGGTTCACTTTCCAGCAGGACAACGACCCAAAACATACAACCAGAGCTACAATAGAATAGTTTAGATCAAAACATATTCATGTGTTAGAATGGCCCAGTCAAAGTCCAGACCAAAATCCAATTAAGAATCTGTGACAAGACTTGAAAATTGTTGTTCACAGACTCTCTCTGTCCAATCTGACAGAGCTTGAGCTATTTTGCAAAGAAGAATGGGCAAAAGTTTCACTCTAGATGTGCAAAGCTGGTAGAGACATACACATAAAGACTTGCAGCTGTAATTGCAGTACAAGGTGGTTCTACAAAGTATTGACTCAGGGGGGCTGAATACAAATTCATGCCACACTTTCCAGATATTTATTTGTAAAAAACGTAGAAAACCATTTATCATTTTCCTTCCAATTCACAATTATGTGCCACTTTGTGTTGGTCTATCACAAAAAATCCCAATAAAATATATTTAGGTTTTTGGTTGTAACATGACAAAATGTGGTTTGCCAAGCTTGTAGCATCATAGTTAAAAATACGTGAGGCTGTAATTGGTGCCAAAGGTGCTTCAACAAATTATTGAGCAAAGGCTGTGAATACTTATGTACACATGATTTTTTTTCCTTTTTTATTTTTAATAAATCTGCAAAGATTTTAAACAAACTTCTTTTGAGTTGTCATTATGGGATATTGTTTGTAGAATTTTGAGGAAAATAATGAACTGAATCCATTTTGGAATAAGGCTGTAACATAACGAAATGTGGAAAAAGTGAAGCCCTGTGAATACTTTCTTGATGCACTGTATATATTTATATCCATTATAATTAAAGCCTTTGAATAAATAGTACCCCAAACTGCGAATCCAAGAGGAAAACAAAATCAAACATAGAGATAATTTCATTTAGTCATTTTTGCAGTGTCTGGTGTGGATCCAGATGACTTTTCCTTCAAGTTTTGTAAACTGTACATGAAATAGACGCTGTATTGTGTCTCCACACATTTCCTTATATATAAATGTCTCTTAACAATCCACAAGTCACCTGGCTTTAGTTTATGAGATCCTTCCAAACTTTTAGGATCTGGAATTGGGGAGAAAATACATAAAATAGTTTGTCAAAATCTTAAAAGATCAGCAACATTCTCTGTGAGATCTGAGTGGAGGCCTTCAGCTGCTGAGACAAATATATGCAAGTGAGCAACACACTCCCTAACCAAATCTCATAGGGAGAGAGTCCAA
The DNA here is from genome assembly GCF_965119305.1 of Pelophylax lessonae. NCBI lineage: Eukaryota > Metazoa > Chordata > Amphibia > Anura > Ranidae > Pelophylax > Pelophylax lessonae. The sequence goes on along the minus strand of NC_138770.1, from coordinate 227,640,579 downwards.
TATCCCCTTGCGGGCTTAATAAAAAAATATAGAAGACATTCAGGCAATAGTTTTCTAGTTTCTTACTCTACTTTTTCCACTACATTGTGGATGGTAAGAGGTGTAAAAAAAAAACCTCAAAACTTTTTGTAAGGATTCCCCCATAAAAATAGTTCCTCTGTTAATCTCTCTAGCTTCTGAGACTCTGTACTTACAAACTACCTCTAAAAACTTTTACTGTGGCCTTTGCAGTAGCATTAGCCACTTGCCAAACTTCTGGCCATCCATAAAACATGTCCATACAGATAAAATGCATACTCCTAAGATCCTGACTTAGGCATCTGGATATAACTTTTTGTAATCTCTGGAAGGGATGTTCAGTTTTTGGTAGCACTTTTGGTAAGAGGTAAAACAAGAAAAGGTAATTAAAAAACAACTATGGTGAACCCTGCCACTATCCCACACTCATTTAGTAAGATAGCCATAACTGCCTTTGACTTATGACACGGTCCATGTGTCAAGCTGGAAGGAAAAAAGTTAATGGCAGATATAAAAGATCACCATTTTCCAAAGTCTTGTTTCATAGGAAGTTGCCCCCTGTGGACCACTTGTTCTTCTCGTTCTGAGGTCCCTAAATTTTGAATATTATTCCCAACAAGTGTCCGGGGCTGTAATGCAGCATCCTTAGACACCTGGTCTGCTTCCATGTGTGAGTTTTAATGTTAGTATGGCTACCTCAGCAAGAAGCTGGAAGGCTGAAGACAGCCAATCAATTAACTTAGCATGTTTGATTGGTTTAAAAAAAGAGGAACAATTCCTCCAAAGGTCAACACCTTTGGGGGGGGGGGGAGGAAAAATTCATCCAAAGGTCAACACAGGACACCTGGGTATAATCAAGGTAAATTTTATTCAATTAATTAAACACCAATTCCAAAATCACACTGACTCACATCATTTAAAAATAAGACAACGTTGTCTGATAAAATCAAAATGAATGGGGTACATTTAGCTAAAACAGACTCACCCTGAGAAGGCTATGACCAGCACTAAGAGACGTGGTTGCAATATCAATTCATGTATGTGTATATGATCTGAATTGAGTCCACGTGGATGCTAGCTCAAAGCAGGGATGATAAATGAGAGTCTGTTTAACCGAGACCTGCGGTATGTAAGGAACACAAGAACAGCAGAAGGGTGATAATCCGGAGTTCCTGTAATTCAGGGAATTCGTTCTGGACTTGCTTCTATTGATTTTCTGCCTGCTTGGAAATGCAGGGTAGTAGGGACATGCTAAGAGACTTCTAATGTACACCTTCAGAGGGTAAGAAAAGTTTGGTAGGTCATAAACAGACTTCTAGTAGGTCAAAGTAAAGGTGTACCTGCTCCATTAGCAGAGGTCCTGGTGTCTTGTGTATAGGCTGATCCGCAGTGGTCCCTTGGCTCAAGCGTTAATCCGGGTCGTAGTGTCTCTTCCACCTCCTCCGCAGTAGTAAGCCGGTCTGTAAGAGACATGCAGCAAGCCGTCACCAGCCTGTGATATGTGGGCTTGCGACCTCCAAACCCGCCGGATGTAGACTCCTGGGTATCCCCGGAAATCAAATGGGTATAACGCAGATACTGACGCATTTAACCGGCCTATCACCGTCGGTTTCTTCAGAGCTGGGAGGGGACTCTCTGATGCCGCTCTATATGGGCTTCCTAATTGGTCTCAGGTTTGTGAATTAGAAAACATTTAGTTCTGTAATTTTACAGAGTCTACACTAGATGCCCTCAGAGTGCAGAGACCTCTTCCAAATGCGATCAACGACTAACATATGATAAAGATAAAAATGAAAAGGAAATAGTGATATCAGCTCCTGAGACTGCCTAAACTCAAAAATACAAAATTTCGATGGATGCATTATGGCACACAGGGATTTCCAAGATATACATTAGCAGATGTAATTTGAAAAATGGATATGATACTTTTCTTATGAGGATTGCCATTCATAAAGAATAACCCCTGTGGAACTAGTCTAGTCAATGGGGAAACAGCATGAGAATATACTTAGAGTATTTTGATCCCCATGCAACCCTGTATGTATAGTGGTCTGTAATTAGCTATAAGTATATAAGTATAGGAGATATCCCAGGTTAAAGGCCTGTCATATCAATATTTTGTCAAATTTTAGACAGTTTTTGTACAGTTTTCAACAGAGCAGATTAAATCTCCCCATAGTGGGCCCAAAGGGCACAACCATCCCAAACTCTGATGTTCAAAACTGGAGGGGGGGGGGAGCCTCCACCTGTAGGTCATCTCCTACCCCCATAAAAACATAGCTGGAGTAAGGGCAGAAAATCTGTGGCCCTTCTGATATTTACTGCTCCAGGAAGGGCTGCAGATTCGATTCGGTGTTAAGGCCCCTAGGCGCAAGTGATCCCATCTTCTATATCCATAGATTTTCCTTTTGCAGGAGTATAGTATCAAAGTCCCCCCTTCTAGCTGGGAGCTTCAGGGCATAGATACCCCTTACTTTTAGTTTCTTAGAATCAGCATTGTGATGTTCCAAAAAATGCAAAGCTAGGGGTCTCTCATCTTCTTTCTTCCTTATGCTCGCTAGATGTTCGCTAATTCTTACTCTTAGCTGGCGTTTGCTCTTACCTATATAAATTTTCCCACAGGGACAGATCAATTCATAGATCACTCTTGACATAGAGCAGTTGATAAATCCATCAATATGGAACTGTTTAATACCATCACAGTTTGTGAAACTGTCTGACTTCAAAACAAATTTGCATATAGAACAGTGCCCACAGGCAAACATAACCTTTAGCGGCGGCAGGGACGTTAACCAGTTTCCCAGGCCACTAGTCCTCTGAAACACACAGTGGACTAACACGTCTCTAAGGCTTTTGGCCCTTCTAGCTGTTCAAAGCGAACGTGGGCCTACAATTTCTTTAATTACCAGGGAACCTGTTAAAACCCTCCAATGTCACTCCAGGGCCTGCTTTACCTGATTCCACTGGGCTCCAAATTTGGTTATAATGCACGGATCTTTTCTGGTTGTTTTAGCAATTAGAGGGAGCTTTTTCTTGTAATAGGCTTGACCTATTTCCATTACCTGCCTTTTTGCATGCCCATTTGAGTACACCACAGGAATAGCCCCTTTCCCTGAATCTCTTATAGAGTTCCTGAGCTTCTATCTCATAATCCTCCGACTTGGAGCAATTCCTTTTAATCCGTAGGAATTGCCTAACTGGGATACCTCTTATCAGAGATCCAGGGTGGTGGCTGTCTGTTGCCAGTAAAGTATTAGCTGCCGTTTTCCTTTCGGAACATTTTGGTGGTCAGCCTATTGTTCTCTTGTGATATTAGCAAATCAAGAAAAGGAAGATTTTGTTGACTGGCAGAGAAGGTGATCCTGATGTTTCTCTCGTTGGAATTCAATTTATCTACAAAGGTTTGTAGTTGTGTCACAGATACTGCTCAGAGCATCAGGAACATCGATGTACCTCAGCCACATCCGACAGTGGCTGAGGTACATCGAGGATGGATAGACTACCTGTTCCTCTCACAAACCCAGGTGTAAACACACATAGGCAGGTGCCCAAGGGGCGCCCATGCATGTTCCCCTGATCTGCTAGAAGTAATTGTGTAAAAATTGAAAGCAATTGTTCTCAAGCATAAACTCGATCAGGTCCAGGACAAATTCATTATGTGCACCAAGAGCAGGGTGCTCCAGATCAAGGAAATGAGAAATGGCTTTAGACCCCATTTACGGGGAATTGACATGCACAACGTCTCAACGTCAATGCCCACCAGTAATAAATTATCATCCACCACCAGATTTGAAATCCTCTGCAGGACATCTCTGGTATCCTTAACATAGGATGGGAGCTTATAAACTATTTCCTTAATCAGAGCGTCTACAAATTTCCCTACTTTTTCTAGGGGCCCTTTACGGCCGAAAGTATCGGCCTTCCTGGTGGATTTGTTAGGGACTTGGAGTTTAGGTATGGTATAGAAAGTTGGTACATTGTAGGTGTCTATCTTCAGAAACTCTTCTTCTTTTCTTGAAAGTAAGTGTGCTTCCAGGGCTAGCTTGATTTTTTGGTTGAGAGCAGCGACAAGGGAGGGAAAGGGATTGGATGATAATTTTTTATACGTGGAGACGTTATTAAGTTGTCTCAGTGTCTCTTCTTCATAAAGTCACTTGCTCATCAATACCACATTTCCTCCCTTGTCACTGCTCTTGATGACCAGGTTGGGGGCCTCCTCAGGCTCTTTAAGGACCTTACGTTCGTCTTTAGATAAATTGTCCCTTCCCTTATTGTCCCAATTAATCATTTTTAAATCCTCCTGGACTAAGTCCAAGAAAAGTTTTAGAATTCTGTGCTTAGATAGGGGGGCATTTTTTGGGAACGTATTCTAATATTCAAATCTCTAATAGGGCCATTAAACTCCTCTTCATCTGAGCAGTTTTCATCCAACAGGCAAACCAATGCATCAATGGCCTCCCTATCGGGTTCCAGGCTAGCTATTTCTACGGGAGTACTGTTCGAATTTTGACCCTGGTGCCACATTTGGAAGACGACCTTTCTGAGGAATAAACTGAGGTCTTTATAGAGTTCTAGTTCCATCATAGAGGCCGAGGGGGAGAAAGAAATCCCCTTACTTAATAGCTTACAGTGTCTATCTTCCAGTGGGAATTCAGACAGATTCACCACTTTCACATCTCCATCTTTAGTTATTTGTTGCCTTTTTCTGATTCCGGGATCGGACTGGTCGCTGCCTGTTGGAACTTTCCTTTTCTTTTACTTTTGTTTCTAGTTGATTCTCTTTTATTTTTTCCCTTCCTTGGTTCCTGTTTGGTCCGAGAATCTAGGGGGGCCCCATGGTTTAGTCTGTCCTCGAAAAAAGTTATCGACTTATCTGTGGCATTCACTTCGCTCTCTGAGGAGGAACCTGTATAATGATTTGGAGTCCTATGTCCCGAGCGGGGGCCTCTGGATCTGCTTCTACTTCTAATTTTGGTGGGATCAAAAACATCCTCTCTCTCCCAGTCCAGAAGGTTTTGCCTACATTTATTTTGTTTGGTAGTTTTTAAACTTTTTTGAATCCTTTAAATTTCTTTTTAAGAATTTCATTTAGTCTAGCAAAGTCCTCATCATTTTTATAGTGTTCAAGAGATTGGCTACTCAGGTCCAATTCCTCCTGTATTTCTTTAGGTTGGGTTTGTTCCTCCTGCACAATTAACTGCATTAATATAATGCCTCTGTCAACACACTCATTCCTCCACACTTCCAGGAATCTGGGAGTGTGTAAATGTTGGGCAGGGGTAACTTTCTCCCTAAGTCCCCTAGGGATAATTGTATGTGTAATATGTGACTGGAGGGAAACAATATCCCATTTTCTATTTCGAAATTTAATAGTCAACTTTTTATGATTCTTAAATAGTTTTTTCAGCGGTTCCCTATCTGCATCCACAATTTCCAGATCTCTATCAAAAGCTGTTTCTATCTCATTTTCTTTCAAGTACTTCGCCAATTCTGTATGCCATATTAATGGAAGTGCAGTCTCTGGATAAGAAAAATTCCCAGTTTCCAAAATTAAGGTCAGCTTGTTTTGGGATTGGTGAACAATAGTATATGCAAAATTGCAAGGAATAAGGTGTTTGATTGGTTTACCTGCTGAAGTAAAAAAAAAAAAAAAAAAAACTTCTGGCCCTTCAAATGGAACCGAAAGCTCTCTAAATCTCTACTATCTATATAAATGTAAACTCTTTTGATAGCCAACAGGCTTTGCTAAAGCATGGAGCTCTGTCTATTGAGCTGGGGAAAAAGGATCCAATGACTCTGAATACAGAGAGTCCTTCTGGGTGATAATTTCATACTCAGTAGGGGGATTGCAATCCTAGGTATAAAACCGGGATAAAAAAAAAAAATATCTGGGTCTTCAGGGAGTGTGTCCTTCACTGGACTCACAGCAGCTGATTCCTACCTCATTAGTTTAAAGAAAGTCGTTTTTGCTTTTTCTCCAGCCTCCTCTAATAAAGGCAATAAGGTAGCTGGATTTCAATATACGCACTTTTCATTTGTTAGATGTGTACATAAACAACAATACAAATTCATATTTTGTAAACCTTTCATTAAACAAATATTTAGTTTGGCTGTTTGCAATATTTGCTGCACAAAACGTGGGAACATTAAAAGTTAAGTAATTGACCATTAATGTCTGTAATTTTGTCCAGTAGCACCCAGCTACTACTACTACTCTGATTTAGCCGGGTGAACCCTTCATTATTGGGTCCAGCTTGCATGAAATATATTACAATGGCTTGTTTTTTCTATCATGCTGTTTGTGCAAAAACTCCAGTTTTATGTTTCAAAAATACAACCTTTTCCTGGCAATATTATAATTTCTCATTGCTTGTGCTGCTGTTAGTTTTAGCAAATAACACAAGATAACATAAGTCCTTAGTTTCCATCTGACAATATAATATATTTCATTATAAATGATAACAATACCGTGCAGTAATGCAGGAGTCTACCAATGCACTTACAAGCAAAAGGAACACATAATTTCACAATCCACACATTCTGCTTTTGAATTCAAAAATAAATAAAAACAAGTACCAACAAACTGTATATGAAAGAAGAGAACAATCGTCAGCCAGATCAAAAACTTTAAAACAGCTTGGGTGCAGGTGGCATCTATCCCAACCTGATGTGATCGGTCTGTAATATTTTACATTTTATTTATTACTCTCACATCATGAACCGCACATCAAGTTATGAGACCTTTAGATTTCATCTTTTGTAGAAAATTCCAATGTATCCCATCCATCTTGGCTTTGTTCAGTATTATGGCAGCTGTAATATAATTATCAACCTCATCTTAATCTAAACTAACCTCATATTACATATTTTCCCAATAACCTGTATTTTATTTGCAACCAAAAGATTGTCTAAATCAATTAAAATATATGTATATCATTAATAAAATTATTAACATCACATCAGAAAGTAATACTCAAGTGATAATCTCAATATCACAACCCAATTCCAATATATTCCCACAGATATATCTCCTTACGCTTTACCTAATTTCCCTTTTTTTTATTTTAAATGCACTGTTTCCACTAACAAAGGATATTTATTATGTGCTATTCTATACTTTGTGCACTTTTCTCAATTTAACCTTCATTTTACTATTCTGTTTGGGAAACCGATTCAAAATAACTGTGACCACATTGTTAATCATTGGATTAATTCAGTGTTTCTCAACCTTTTTATCAGTCAGGGCACCCTTGAAAAGTATTTTCAGTCTTGAGGTACCCCTGTCCAAGCGTCAGTTCCCATTTACTGTATGTCGCGGAACACGCGCAAAATCACGCTCGTTCCTGACACACAGACAAATGCTCTGCTCTTTAGAGGTGCCATTAATTTTTAATGGTACCCCACACATTGGAAAACACATACACAATTATCTCTAAAATCGCTAAAATTTTTCCCATTTGTACACAACACATGCAAATCATTCCTTCACTTTCTTATTTCTTTACCTCCCTAAAATCTGCTTTCTTTATTTTGTTCTGATATGCCTTGCATCCCATGTACTGTGATCCTGTAACTTTCTCTAACTCCTATGATCTGACGGGCAGCCAAAATGCTCATCCCATCTACAATCTCTGACAACATATAAAATATTTTGTTTTGAGCCAGAGCCAAAAATGAGGTTATCCCTATACAGTTTGACCCTCATTTGTCTGTTTTGCCTTTTTCTCATGTTTTAGAATTTACTAATTGTAGTGCCTAACCCAATTTATCACACAACCTTTCAAACTTTTCCTTTATGTCTAGAGTTAATTTGTCGCCCCCTAAATCCATCCTGCTCACATAGATTGCTGTTCCTCTAGCTGTTTAATGTGCATGATTCTTAGTCCCCATGGGCATTTTGGTAACCCTGTTACCCATTGTGGATCCCTGTCCACTTTAACCTTTTATCTAGGGCTCAGTATAGGCAGAACCGCACCTTTGGTTCAAATATTTTCTAGTGCTCCTCTTGCGCTGGGCATTTTTCTCTTGCCCTTCATTCCCTTATTTAATTTACTGCCAATAATGACTGGCCAGTCTTCTCTCCATGTGCCTATACCCTCTTGCCTCTAAACTACTATTACAGCAGATGTGTGCTTCATAAACCTGTTACCAGCACTATTCTTCCCTTTCCTATCTATAACACTCCGATGGACAGTAGACAGTGACGACATAACATATAACCACCAATCAATACGGTTCGATTAAGGGGAGTAAAATAGGTATCCTTTGTCCCAAAAATGCCTTACCGATCAAGGAAGTCTGATAATTCAAATCTAAGCAAAAGGCTTACCTCACCTGGCTGATTATCAAAAATTCCCAGACCGCCTCAAGCTCCTCGTTTCAGATTCTCAGGGTCATCTGTAAATTCCCTCCTAGGCAAGGCTTGCCATCTGTTCTAGACATTTTATAGATAGGCAACTCCTATCCTCATATTGATTAGTGGTTCTAAACAATAACTAATGCAGTAGGGAACAGATAAAAAAAGATACATTCCGCATCTTTTCAAAATTCTGTTTTTATTTGAAGCAATTGAAGGCTTTTATACACATGATTACGTAGGTATCACATTATTATCACAATTGTTCTTTTATGGTAACAAGGGGCATAACTTAGGCAGGCTAATTCTAATCAGGACTAGAAAGAATGCAAACATGTTATGAAAACATTATTAGTGCCGTGTGCACAATGAGTGCAGTGTGCAAAACATACAAAATAAAATACAATAATATACAGGATGTACAAACTTCCTTTACAGCAGAAGGGGTGGCACTCACAGACAGGCCCCATGACACAGATCTGTACTCACTGTAGGCAGAATCAGATCCTCTCCAGTGTCTTCCTTCCAGTCAATCCGCAAGACTTCTGGGTTCAGCTCATCAGCTCCTGGGTTCAGCGCCTCCACCAATGGAAACGTTTCCATTGGTGGAGGCGGGCGCATGCGCAGTGGAGGACGACGGCGGCCATCTTCCTGGTTTGAAACACTCGGATACATGTACATTGAAACGCTGCTGCCACTCTGCAAGAATGTGAGTGCAATACATTATGTTACATACTTAATAAAATCCTTTTGAATGTATTACACCATGAGAGGCTCCTCTTATATCTTTTGAGATTAATTACAAGAGGATATCAGCGTTTATGACCTAGAGTGCTGTGGATACCTGCTGGGAATTGATCCTGTGCCTATTGATGTTTATATCTGCTGGGAATCGATCCTGTGCCCATTGATGCTTATATCTGTGTACTGCCCGATACATGGTGAGATCCGGTAAGGGTATTTAATATACCTCTCTTGGTGGTGGTCTATTTCACGTGGCCTTTCAAGGGAATGTGGACTGTACACTTATATTTTCCATCCACACGTGGTTATCCATAGCTTGGATTGGTTTTAAAGGACTTTTTAACCATACGGATTTTATATTATTAATTTTAAGCGCTACAATTTTATACTTTTTATGTTTATGGAACACCTGAATGCTGGGGAGATTAAGCTGCAGAGCATTGCTCACTCTACTGTGGTGGACTGATTTTTGTACACTGCCAGCGCTGCTAGTGTGGTTTTGTGCTTATATTAAGATTATCAAGTAAACTTTGCACCTTTCTGATATTTCTTGCTTTGACAATTATAGCAGCAGCTTTTTCTTCCCATAAGGAAATTATATTTACAATAAGTTTGTTTCATCTACTGTCTGTTTATATTGAATATAGCACCGGGTGAGTGGGGATTAATAGTTGGATTTGCACCTACTCCTTTTGATTGAAAAGGTAATATCTGCATTCTTACATATAGTTATTTTACACCTGATGCATTCATAAACACAGTCAAATTAGGTTTGTGTTATGACAGGATTCAGGAAAAAGTAGTCCACTAATAGTCAAGCAATTGATTTGTAATGATTTTCATGTTTAATTGTACTTTAACCTGAGCAGCAAGAACCCCATAGTTTTTCTTTTGGGCCATCTCCTGATTTAGAAGGCGCTCAGGAGACAGCCCATGAATGTCTATGGGCTTCTACTGTGCTGGTATGAGCAAAAGAAGTTAGATGTTATCAAGACGATTTGACGATTCCTTCCACAGTAGTCCGATTCAGGTAATTTTATATCTGTGGAGATAACGGGTTTAGTTAAAGAAGAATTTTTTATTGTCCACTTACATTGGTCCAGCTTGGCACGTTGTAATTATCCACATCTTTTATCTCATGTATCGCTATGGATTGTGAAAACCTTTGTATTAGCCTTTGCTACATATAGTAATAGCTGCCATCTCCCTAATCCTATTAGATCAGCTTCCCCTCCATACACTGAACACATAGGATCCCTTGCTCAGCACCTTCACCATTCAGAGAATACCTTGTATTTTTTACAAGTACAAGGTGTTCTCCGATTGGACAAGGTGTACAATAGGGGTGGATATTCTAGCTGTTATAATCTAGCCTCATCCAAACAGAACACCTTGTATTCATTGACAAAAAAAACAAGGTGTCCTCCTAATGGCAGTGACCCTGTGGTCAGTATGCAAAGGGAAAGCTGCTCTAGTAGGACCTAGAAGATTATGGCTATCACTATATGTAGGGAGGGATACTAGAGTAGTTTTCAGCATCCCCAGTGGCCCTCTAGATATATGATATTGATAATCATATTATGCCAAGCTGGGCTAATGTATATTGGTAACAAAGATAACTCCTGGAATTCCGCTTTAAGGTTGGATGTACAAGGATAATTGCACGTTGTAGGAAAATATTGATATCTTTAGGCCTGGAACATGTTTTGTAAGGCAGTACCTAATCTATCTATCTATCTACTGTATCTATTTATCTATCTATCTTATAATATTAATCTAATAAATGTATCCATTAAGTCAAAGCCTAATTCTGCAGGTCAGTGAAATACACTACTTAATTATTGAGTTGAGCACCAATTATTCATGGCCTCTGGTGAATAATTAAACCATTTCTGTTCACTATCAGATGTTCTGCCCTTCTGCTAAAACCCTCTCATATGCATTCTCATGAGATACATTTAACATTTAGCGGACATGGTAACCATGTGTGTTAATTCATGTGTGTAATTTAGTCTCCAGTTCCCTTTCTTAAGGAAATATAAAATGTTGACATGCAAACATCAATTACAATAATAAATTGTTCACAGAATAGTATTTTTAGGGCCCAAATAGTAAGGCTAATACTTTTAATGTCTTAACAGTGGTGGGCATTATAAGCTTTCAAGAAGAAATTAGCATTTTGTTATACTGAATGTGGACTGCAAACACAAAAGAAAAAAATAGAACTGCACTAAATTTTAGTCCCACAGTGTCTCCAACCACAGAAATAAACCAGTTTAGGGGCTTCACAGCTTCACAGCTTCAAAGCTTTCAATTTTCCTTGCAATGAACTGAAAAAACAAAATAACGAGAAAGCGCAGACCCTAGCGCAGGTTAATACTTTTATTGTAAATCAAGAGAAAATAGTAAAATAATTTTTGTTAGCTTCTATTATAAAATTTTGCAGATAAGTAATTTTTGTTCATAAATTTGCACCAAAATGTATACTGCTACATATCCTTGGTAAAAATAACCCAAATTAGTGGATATTATTAAGTCTGAGTGAAAGTTATAGAGTCTACAAACTATGGTACAAATAATTGAAAATTGATCACACTTGATGTACTGACGGCCTATTTCATTTCTTGAGGCCCTGAAATGACAGGACAGTAAAAATACCCCCCAAATGACCCCTTTGCGCAAATGAGACAGTCCAAGGTATTTCATAAGAGGCATGGTGAGTTTTTTGAAGTTATCATTTTTTCCCACAATTCTTGGGAAAATGAATACATTTATTGTGTTTTCTTTGTTTTTTTTTGTTTTATTTTTTAACAAAAATTGTCAAAATAACAAGTTATTTCTAAATTTTTCGGCTGAATTTAGAACTTTTTCCTCAAAAAGTTCGGAATTCGGCAACCAGAACCGACCAAAATGCAATAGTTCTGGAAATGGGCTTTAAAAGCCTGTGATTGGACCAGAACCATCAGTAAAAGCCAATTGAGGGGCAGGAGAATGCTAGGAATGTGATTGGAGTGACTAGGGGGTCCATAGTCCAATCATTAGTGAATACGCCCCCCAGTATATAAGATAGCCCCCGCCAAATTCCTAGCATTCTTATACGGGACATGAAAGAGAGTGGAATGCTGTTCTGTTACAATGTGTTACAAAGTGTCATTTAGCAATTTTTAGTGTGAGGAAAGGGATATCTAGTGTAGTTAGGGTGCTATTTTTCACTATTAGTTAGCTTTAATTTATTCAGTTTCTGTAGGGAAAGTGTTAAGTGTAAGGGGACCGTAGTGTAGTGTAGGGTTAACTGACTGTGACTGCTATGGAAGGGTGACAAAACCCTTCCATAGCAGGGTGACCGCTATAGAGAAAAGATCATTTCTCTGTGTTACTTCGAAACAGGAATATGGCTTCGCTCCCGTCAGCATTCTTTATGCTGCAGGGGTTGCCAGTGCTTTTTTGAGGACATGTTTGGAGTCAGGCATGACATCTGAACATGTTTATAGGGGTATATATATATACATACACCCATGTCTGTATATATACACCTGCACATATATAGGTGTTAAAGGAGCAGAACACTATACTTTTGCTAATGAAATAATTAGCAAATATGGCTAGGCTCCCAACACACCTATATATGTGTAAGTGTAATATACATATCAGTGTGTGTGTATATATATATATACCCCTATACAGAAGTTCAGATGTTTTGCCTGCCTCCAAAGAACCCAAAAAAATGCCCAAAAAAATGCCTGCAAGAACAAACCTGGGCAATTTTTTTTTTGGCGCTGGCATTTTTTTGGGCATTTTTTTTGAGTTCTTTGGAGGCAGGCAAAACATCTGAACTTCTGTATAGGGGTATATATATACACACACACTGATATGTATATTACACTTACACATATATAGGTGTGTTGGGAGCCTAGCCATATTTGTGCAAATTATTTAATTAGCAAAAGTATAGTGTTCTGCTCCTTTAACACCTATATATGTGTAGGTGTGTATATATACCCCTATACAGAAGTTCAGATGTCATGCCTGCCTCCAAAGAACCCAAAAAATGCCTGCAAGAACAAACCTGGGCAATTTTTTGGGCGCTGCCATTTTTTTGGGCATTTTTTTGGGTTCTTTGGAGGCAGGCAAAACATCTGAACTTCTGTATAGGGGTATATAAAAACACACACTTATATGTATATATACCCATACACATATATAGGTGTGAAAGGAGCAGAACACTATACTTTTGCTAATGAAATAATTTGCAAATATGGCTAGGCTCCCAACACACCTATATATGTGTAAGTGTAATATACATATCAGTGTGTGTGTTTTTATATACCCCTATACAGAAGTTCAGATGTTTTGCCTGCCTCCAAAGAACCCCAAAAAAATGCCCAAAAAAATGCCAGCGCCAAAAAAAAAATGCCCAGGTTTGTTCTTGCAGGCATTTTTTGGGCATTTTTTGGGTTCTTTGGAGGCAGGCATGACATCTGAACTTCTGTATAGGGGTATATATACACACCTACACATATATAGGTGTTAAAGGAGCAGAACACTATACTTTTGCTAATGAAATAATTTGCACAAATATGGCTAGGCTCCCAACACACCTATATATGTGTAAGTGTAATATACATATCAGTGTGTGTGTATATATATACCCCTATACAGAAGTTCAGATGTTTTGCCTGCCTCCAAAGAACTCAAAAAAAATGCCCAAAAAAATGCCAGCGCCAAAAAAAAAATTGCCCAGGTTTGTTCTTGCAGGCATTTTTTTGGGCATTTTTTTGGGTTCTTTGGAGGCAGGCAAAACATCTGAACTTCTGTATAGGGGTATATATATATATATATATATATATATATATATATATATATATATATATATATATATATATACACACACACTGATATGTATATTACACTTACACATATATAGGTGTGTTGGGAGCCTAGCCATATTTGCTAATTATTTCATTAGCAAAAGTATAGTGTTCTGCTCCTTTAACACCTATATATGTGCAGGTGTATATATACAGACATGGGTGTATGTATATATATATATACCCCTATAGACATGTTCAGATGTCATGCTTGACTCCAAACATGTCCTCAAAAAAGCACTATCAACGCCTGCAGCAAAAAAAAAAATGCTGACGGGAGCGGAGCCATATTAGTGTTCTGAAAGTGACATAATACAAATGATCTCTTTTTTTCTGGTTCTGGACATGCTACAGAGCTGAAACTTCACAGGTACACCTTTTAGACCCCCCAGATACGAAATCCAAAGTAAAAATCAAAAAATCTCTTTTTTTTAAATGTTTTCAATAATTGGCTTTTTTATCAAAATGACAATTTTTAAGAACTTTTTTTTGTGTAATTAATAATCCCTGGGGCATGACCCAGAACCCTAGGCACTTTTTAGGGGCATTTATTGGGTTTTAGGGCTTTAAAATGGTGTTTTTTGATTACCGAAGTTCGGGTCCATTGATTTCAATGGGGTCCTGAAATCCGGGCAGAACTTTCGGGTAGTTCGGATGTTCTGGCCAAACCGAACTTTTCAAAAGTTCGATCATCCCTAGTTGCCAAACCCTGTCTGTCTCTGACCTGGACTATGATCCTGATTCTGTACCTACCTGCCTGGCTGTTACCGAACTCAGCTTATGAATTGATTCCTCACTTCTGCTCAAACCACCTCAGCATCTCCAAGTCCACTTGCACCAACTTCCTGGCCCTTGCGCCCTTCTGCTGCCCTAGCAGTCCCGGTTTTCTCCACCAGGGGTGCTTGGATGGGAATTGTGCAAGAGGCCATCCTCATCATCTCAAGCTCCATTTTGAGCTACCTGACGAAGGGATCCTGCGCAAATCAAAAACATTGTACTTCGTTTTATTGTACAATGATCACATCACAATGGACAGTCAGAGGGTGCTTGTTGATCTGCAGTGTGCTGGCAAAGACGTACATTGACCATTTACAGGTATGTGACCTCACAACTGGCATTGCCTGTTTTAGAGCTGTGATTTGTCTAACTGAAAGTCCTACTGAACCCTCTGATAATTAATGTGACGTTGTTCTAGTTGACTTGTACACAGAATTTGTAAAGTACAGCCTTCTGTGTTTTTGTTTCTGTGTCTGGAAAAAATCATGCAAAATAGTATGCCTTATTTTCTTTCCTAACAATTAAGCCAAAATAAAAATAGTTATTTTTCAATTACAAAAGACACAAACTCATCAACTTGGGAGCATGGCAAAAAACAGGACACCCAACCAGAAGGAGAACTTTGGAAAAGATCCAGCCAGTCCCAGAGACAATGGTCCCCCAGCTGAAAGCAGCTGCAGGTTAATACAGTTGCTTGCATACAGTTAGATATAAAATATGTTTGCGCATATTACTGTGCAAAGGGTTAAGTGCAATGTTACCAATTTATTATAGTATAAGCCTAATGTTGGTTTTCTTTTAGGTGAACATATGAGTAGAGTTGAGCGGACACCTAGATGTCCGCGTTCGGCGGGTTCGGCCGAACTTGAAAAAAAAGTCCGGGTCCGTGTCCCAGACATTTTCCGAACTTTACCCGGACACCGAACCCCATTGAAGTCAATGGGGACCCGAACTTTCAGGCACTAAAATGGCTCTAAAACACCAATGGAAAGGGCTAGAGTGCTGCAAATGGCAGTAAAATGTAGTTAAGTGCATGGCAAGTGCTCTGCAAACAAATGTGGATAGGGAAATAACTTAAAAACAACAAAAAAAAAAAAAAACAGAAAAATAAAACAATTTTCTTCATCTGTGAAGGACGAGGCCCATGTGGAGTAGGAGGGAGGTTGAGGTGGCAGTGGATGTGGCGGTGTAGGTGGAAGCGGCGGTGGAGGGGGACGAGGTAGCTAACACTGCTTTTTTTCAGTCATTTTAAATTAGGGTACACCCCAAAAGAGTGAGAAAGATCAAAAATATAACAATGGCTGGGTAAGGTCGGTATCCATCTCTATTCTGCACAAGGTACGGAAAAGTCCTGTGGGATCCAAAGGGAAATAAATTTAAAAGAGCAAAATTAAACCCTGGGTGGCTAAACTCCAACATAAAAATGCATATTAGTGCTAAAGAAAAGGCCTTCAAAAAATACAAGACTGAGGGGTCATTGGCAGCATTTAATCATTACAAAGAGTGTAATAAGAAATGTAAAAACGAAATCAGGGTGGCTAAAATAGAACACGAGAGACATATAGGAGGAGAGTAAAAAGAACCCCAAAAAGTTCTTTAAGTATATAAACAGTAAGAAAGTGAGGCCAGAACACATTGGCCCCATAAAAGATGACAAAGGAAATATGGCCACTGAGGCCATATTCAGTCTTCACAAAAGAATCGGGGGGCTACACTAACCTTGCTTGTAAGGCCAAACTAAATAATACACCTCAGGAAATGCCGCCATGGCTATCAGAAGATAGACTTAGAACTAAACTAGAGAAATAAACTAGAGAAACTTAACATAAATAAATCACCGGGACCGGATGGCTTGCACCCGAGGGTTCTTATAGAGCTCAGCCAGGTGATTGCCAGACCATTATTCTTGATCTTTAAGGATAGTTTACAGACGGGTATGGTGCCAGCTGATTGGAAAAAATCCAACGTGGTACCAATATTTAAAAGGGGGCCGAGGTGTATCCCGGGGAACTATAGGTCGGTCAGCCTGACATCTGTAGTCTGCAAGATTTTGGAGGGGATGTTAAGGGACCACATACAAGACTTTACTAATGAAAATGGTATTATTAGTAGTAATCAGCATGGATTTATGAAAAATCGTTCTTGCCAAACCAATCTATTAACCTTCTATGATGAAGTGAGCTGCCACCTAGATAAAGGTAAGCCTGTGGATGTGGTGTATCTGGACTTTGCAAAGGCCTTTGACACCGTTCCCCACAAACGCTTACTGTACAAACTAAGGAAGGTAGGTATGGACCATAAGGTGAGTAACTGGATAGAGAACTGGCTCCAGGGGAGAGTTCAGAGGGTGGTGATTAATGGGGAGTACAGTAATCCCCCGCTCCATCGCAGTTCAGTTTTTGCGGTCCCGGTAATTCGCGTTTTTTTTTTGTAATGTTATTTTACTATATAAATCATTAAAAATGAAATATTTTTGTGTTTTCCATAGCTCTTACTATGTCTCTTAGAATCTTTTATGTGTTTAAATGAGTTTCTATTGTTTTAAAAGTGTGTTTAAAGACCTTAAAATGCTTCTACACGTACAGTGACAGTAAAATAAACATGCCTACAATGCATTTTAATAGGGTTTTTCTATTTCGCGGAATTTCACTTTTCGCGGCTGGGTCCGGAACGTAACCCCCGCAATGGAGGGGGGTTTACTGTACTCGGATTGGGCGGGCGTGGAAAGTGGGGTCCCCCAGGGTTCTGTCCTGGGACCAATCCTGTTTAATTTATTCATAAATGATCTAGAGGAGGGGATATCTAGTACAATCTCAGTATTTGCAGATGATACTAAACTAAGCATGCCAATATCTTCTATGCAGGATGTGGAAACCTTACAAGCGGACCTGAACAAAATAACTGGGTGGGCAACTACATGGCAGATGAGGTTTAATGTTGAAAAATGTAAAGTAATGCACTTGGGGGCCAAAAACCAGAAAGCAAGCTACTCACTAGGGGGGAACCTCTGGGTGAGTCTAGGATGGAAAAAGACTTGGGGGTACTGGTAGACAACAGGCTTGGCAGTGGCATGCAATGCCAAGCCACTGCAAGTAAAGCCAACAGAATACTGGGATGTATAAAAAAGGGGATTCACTCCAGAAATAAAGAGATTATTCTCCCACTCTACAAGACTCTGGTCCGGCCACATCTGGAGTATGCTGTCCAGTTCTGGGCACCGGTCCTCAGGAAGGATGTGCTGGAACTGGAAAGAGTCCAGAGAAGGGCAACAAAAATAATTAGGGGAATGGAGGTCATCAGCTATGAGGAAAGACTACAAGCACTGAACCTATTCTCTCTGGAGAAGAGACGACTGAGGGGGGATATGATATCAATGTTCAAATACTGTACTGGCGACCCTAGCATAAGGAACAAACTATTCAGAGAAAGGAGATGCAATAATACACGTGGCCACTCACTAAAACAAGAGGAAAGGCGGTTTAACCTTAAAATGCGTAAGGGGTTCTTCACTGTAAGAGCGGTAAGGATGTGGAATTCTCTTCCACAAGCAGTCGTATCAGCAGGGAGCATTGATAGTTTCAAAAAACTGTTAGATGGGCACCTTAAAGACCACAACATACAGGGGTATACAATGTACGGTTAAAAGCAAACACACACACACACACATCATAGGTTGAACTGGATGGACTGGTGTCTTTTTTCAACCTCACTAACTATATGTAACTATTGTCTCTGGACAGGCGGCTGCGCTTGTCTGTGATAACGCCCCCAGCCGTGCTAAATACACATTCAGATAATACACTGGCTGCAGGGTACCCCAGCACCTCCAAGGCGTAAAAGGCAAGCTCAGGCCATGTGCCCAATTTGGAGACCCAGAAGTTGAAGGGGGCAGACCCGTCATTCACTACATGTAGGCGTGTGCACACATACTGCTCCACCATGTTGGTGAAATGCTGCCTCCTGCTAAGACGTTCCATATGAGCTGCTGGTGCTGCTGTTTGTTGTGGCGTGCTGACAAAGCTTTTCCACATTTCGGCCATGCTAACCGTGCCTTCTGAGGTGCTGGCGGTGCCTTGTTTGCGTTGGCGACCTCTTCCTCCTCCTCCTCTGCCTTGGCCTTGTGCTTTCACTGTGGCCCCGCTGTCGGGTGGGAATGCCAGCAGCATCGCGTCTACCAGCGTGCGCTTGTACTCGCGCATCTTGCGATCGCGCTCCAGTGAGTGAATTAAGGACGGTACGTTGTCCTTGTAACAGGGATCCAGCAGCGTGGCCACCCAGTAATCAGCACAGTTAGAATGTGGGCAACTCGGCGGTCATTGTGGAGACATTGCAGCATGTAATCGCTCATGTGTGCCAGGCTGCCCAGAGGCAACGAAAGGCTGTCCTCTGTGGGAGTTGTATCGTCTGTGTCCTCTGTATCCCCCCAGCCACGCACCAGTGATGGCCATGAGCTGGCCTGGGTGCCACCCTGCTGTGAACATGGTTCCATCTCCTCCTCCATCTCCTCCTCCTCATCCTCCTCATCCACCAG
Organism: Pelophylax lessonae; assembly: GCF_965119305.1. Lineage (NCBI taxonomy): Eukaryota > Metazoa > Chordata > Amphibia > Anura > Ranidae > Pelophylax > Pelophylax lessonae. The sequence continues at coordinate 227,621,285 of NC_138770.1, read as the reverse complement.
AACTGTGCCCCTGCTGGACAATTGTGTACCTGGCGTTTGTGTGTGCAGGAACCCACCCTCGGAGCCACTTGCGAATGACTGCCCTGAAAGCCTTGGAAATGTTACCTCTTCCTCCTCCTCCTCCTCCTCCTCATTCTGTGCCACATCCTCTTCCATCATCGCCCAAATCGTTTTTTGAAGGAAGCATAGAAGTGGGATAGTTAAGCCGACAACGGCGTCATCAGCACTGGCCATGTTGGTGGAGAACTCAAAACAGCGCAACAAGGCACACAGGTCTCGCATGGAGGCCCAGTTATTGGTGGTGAAGTGGTGCTGTTCCGCAGAGCGACTCACGTGTGCGTGCTGCAGCTGAAACTCCACTATGGCCTGCTGCTACTCGCACAGTCTTTCCAGCATGTGAAAGGTGGAGTTCCACCTTGTGGGCACGTCACATATGAGGCGGTGAGCGGGAAGGCCGAAGTTACGCTGCAGTGCTGACAGGCAAGCAGCAGCAGGGTGAGAACGCCGAAAGTGCGCACAGACGGCCCGCACTTTATGCAGCAGCTCTGACATTTCGGGGTAATTTTTAAGGAACCTCTGCGCCACCAAATTCAGCACATGCTCCAGGCAAGGGATGTGCGTCAAACCGGCTAGGCCCAGAGCTGCTATGAGATTTCGCCCGTTATCGCACACCACCAGGCCGGGCTTGAGGCTCGCCGGCAGCAACCACTCATTTGTCTGCTGTTCCATGCTCCTCCACAACTCCTGCGCGGTGTGTGGTTTTTCCCCTGTGACGAGACCAATCTTGCCCCATTGCATTGGAGGAGCCTGGTTGCCCGCCTGCTGCCTTTGGACTATGGACCAGGCTTTAAAAGACTTTGTTCCCCTATGTTTTAGCTGCTACGCTCCAAATTCCTTTAAAGAGGTTGTCACTATGTCTGCAAATTCAATGTGTATTAGCTGCAGATGGAGGGGGGGGATTGTTTCCAGCAGCCCCCTCCTAAAGAATGTCTACTGATTAACTCAGTGCTTTTGTCTAAAATAGGACAGTATGTTAATAGAGTCTGAAACTATTGATAAGTATGTTAATGAGCTCACCTGGCTGTAATTACACAGTCATTGTTCATGTGGTATTCTCAAAGTATATATAAGTGTGTGTTTCTTGCAATAAAAGAGAAGAGAGTTACTCTCGATCAAACCTCACTACAGAGCCTTGTCTCGTACTTGGGGGGGGGAATTATTGATGTGCTTCATGTATGGCGCATTGGAGTGGTCGATAGCTGTCCGGGTGTTCGGGAGTGGATTATCCTAGACGACTGTAACCCCTTTCATACTTTGGGGTGTCGTAACAATTGGTGGCAAGCGGCGTGATCGTTCCCACAGCCAGAAGGACAGCTACAGGAGACACCATTCCGTGAATTTACAAGTTGGGGGCAACGCATGTCCCAGTACAGCCACCCTGACAGCACCAGCATGGAACCAGCAGTGGAGTACAGATATTCTCTGAAAGAATATGACCGTATGATGTGGTTACGGATGAGCTTCTTCGGACCCAATCCACTGGAGAGATCCAAGCGGTTCGCGAAGAACTTAGTGTTCGGGACTCTGCTAGACAGGGCAGAGAGAGAGGGCCAGCTGGCACGTTGGGAGGAACTCCAGCGGCAGGTACAGTTAAGGGAAGAGGAGAACCCAGTCTCCATTCCCCAGCGGCAGCCTGATTTATTGGGAATTGGGAGCTCAGTCTCCATCCCACAGCAGCAAAGTGTCCTGCAGAAAACAGAGAGCCCAGTCTCCTTTCCTCAGCAACAGGACACTGTATTGGGAGCAGAGACAGTCGGTCTCCCTCCCCAGGGGCTGGAAGTATATTTGGGAGAGGAGCTTGTTACCCCCTCTCCCCATTGGCAGAGTGATATCCAGGGAATTGGGAGCGCAGTCTCCATCCCTCAGCGGCCGATTGACTTACAGGGGGCAGACACGGTTGGTCCTGTCCCCCAGCGGCAGATTGAGCTATTGGGAATTGGGAGCCCAGTCTCCATCCCACAGCAGCAGCTTAACATACCAGGGGGAGACAATAAGCCCCCCCAACAGTGCAGATGGGACCGTGGTCTCTGCACTCACAGCACAGGGGGTAGGGACAGTCGGTCCTGACCCCCAGCAACAGGGCTGTTTAGCCAAAGGGAAGACAGTCGGTCTTCCGCCACAGCAGCATGGTGGTGTATCTAAAGGGGAGACAGTCGGTCTCCCCCTCCAACAACCCGTCTCCAACCAGGCTACTTCTGTGGTAGCGCTGGCACCAGGGCAGAGTACCGCTGGTCTCTGCCCACTCAGCAACCCACCAAGGCAGTCTGCCAGTCTCCCACACAGCCAAGGTGAGGCACCTGGACATGGACAAATTTCTCCTCTACCCAGGTGTAGTGACCATTTATTGTGGGTGGGCTGTACTGTGTTTTCTGCTTTGTGGGTGGGCTGCTGGACTAACGAGGGCACTGGCTGGCAGGAGGTCAGGTACCCTGTTAGTCTTTTTGGAAAGGGGGAGAGATGTGACGAGACCAATCTTGCCCCATTGCATTGGAGGAGCCTGGTTGCCCGCCTGCTGCCTTTGGACTATGGACCAGGCTTTAAAAGACTTTGTTCCCCTATGTTTTAGCTGCTACGCTCCAAATTCCTTTAAAGAGGTTGTCACTATGTCTGCAAATTCAATGTGTATTAGCTGCAGATGGAGGGGGGGGGTTGTTTCCAGCAGCCCCCTCCTAAAGAATGTCTACTGATTAACTCAGTGCTTTTGTCTAAAATAGGACAGTATGTTAATAGAGTCTGAAACTATTGATAAGTATGTTAATGAGCTCACCTGGCTGTAATTACACAGTCATTGTTCATGTGGTATTCTCAAAGTATATATAAGTGTGTGTTTCTTGCAATAAAAGAGAAGAGAGTTACTCTCGATCAAACCTCACTACAGAGCCTTGTCTCGTACTTGGGGGGGGGAATTATTGATGTGCTTCATGTATGGCGCATTGGAGTGGTCGATAGCTGTCCGGGTGTTCGGGAGTGGATTATCCTAGACGACTGTAACCCCTTTCATACTTTGGGGTGTCGTAACATCCCCCAAACAGGCAAGTTTTAAAACTGCCTGCTGTCGTTTACCCCTGGCTGTGCTGAAGTTGGTGGTGAAGGTGTTACGCTGACCGGATGAGGAGGCGGTAGAGGATGAGGAAGCGGAGTAGGAGGAATTAGGAACAGGAGGCAAACTGAAGCGGCCTGCAATCCTCGGTGGTGGAAGGACATGCGCCAAATTGCTATCCGCCCCAGGCCCATCCGCCACTGCATTTACCCGGTGTGCCGTTAGGGAGATATAACGCCCCTGACCGTGCTTACTGGTCCACGTATCGGTAGTTAGGTGGACCTTGCCACAGATGGCGTTGCGCAGTGCACACCTGATTTTTTCCCCCACTTGGTTGTGCAGGGAAGGGATGGCTTGCCTGGAAAAGTAGTGGCGGCTGGGCACGACGTACTGTGGGACAGCCACCGACATAAGGCTTTTAACCACTTAAGCCCCAGCCCTATTTCGGACACTTTTTGTTTACAAGTTAAAACCAGTATTTTTTCCTAGAAAACTACTTAGAACCCCCAAACATTATATATATATTTTTAGCAAAGACTCTGGAGAATAAAATGTTGGTCATTGCAAAATTTTTTGTCACGCGGTATTTGCGCAGCGGTCTTTAAAACGACATTTTTTTGGAAAAAAATTGAAAAATCACATTTCACTGCATTTAAAAAATACTAAACAGTAAAGTTAGCCCATTTTTTTTTGTATATTGTGAAAGATGATGTCACGCCGAGTAAATAGATACCCAACATGTTACGGTTTAAAATTGCGCCCCCCCCCGTGGGATGGCGACAAACTACGGTCAATAGAGATCTCAATCTGTGACGCTTTAAATTTATTTAACGGTTACCAGTTTAGAGGTAGCTCTTCTTTTTTAATTATTGCCCTGGCGATCACGGCGATACCTCACATGTGGGGTTTGAACAGCAAATTCATTTGCGGCTCGACTTGCGTATACATTTTTTTTGTGAGCGAGCTAACGGTGACGGGGGCGCCTAATTTTTTATTTTTTTTTCCTATTTATTTTTTTTTTTTTTTAAACTTTATTAAAAAAATCTGATCACTTTTATTGCTGTCACAAGCAATGTAAACATCCCTTGTGACACCAATATGTAGTGACAGGTACACTTTATGGAGGGATCGAGGGTCTAAAAGACCATAGACCCCTCCACTACACTTCCCTGTATGCAAAACGCTGAAAACTGCATTTTTGCGTACAGCCGTTTTTCAAAACTGCCGCCTTTTGCAGCACGGTAACCTGGAAGTGACGTCATGGACGCCGCCTCCGGGTTACGTCATCGGAGACCCGATCGATGCCTTTCCGGCATTCATCGGGACTCCATCCAGCCGGCGGACGTGCCGGCTGGGTGCTCGGGGCTCCCAGTGGGACGGGAGCCCCGAGCAAAGCCACGGAAGGCGGCGGGAGGGGGGGGGACATCCCCTCCCGCCCCCCCGGGTAACGATCGAGCGGCTCCCGAGCCGCATCGGTCGTTACCGACGGGAAGCCGACCGTCATCTTCAAACCACGGTACCGGGACGATGCCTCTAACTAGAGGCATAATCCCGGTATAACCCCGCAAAGTGTACCGACGTATCGGTACGTTACTATGCAGTAAGTGGTTAAAACTGTGCGTCTCCACCAGACGGAATGACAGCATTTCAAAGGCCAAGAATTTTGAAATGCTGGCATTCAGGGCCAGGGATCGCGGGTGGGTAGGGGGGTACTTCCTCTTCCTCTCAAGTGTTTGGGAGATGGAAAGCTGAACGCTTCCATGGGACATTGTGGAGATGGTTAGTGACCCAGGTGGTGGTGTTGCTGACAGATCGTCTGTTTGCAAGGTGGCAGGTGCAGGTATCACTACAGAGGTGGATGAAGAGGCCGAGACTGCAGCAGAAGAGGAAGCAGGAGGAGCCAGAGACCTTTCTTGGTTTTGAAGGTGTCTACTCCACTGCAGCTCGTGCTTTGCACTTAGATGCCTGATCATGCAGGTTGTGCTCAGGTTGAGAAGGTTTATGCCTCGCTTTAGGCTCTGATTGCACAGGGTGCAAACCACTCGTGTCCTGTCATCAGCACATTTTCTGAAGAACTTCCACGCTAGAGAACTCCTTTGTGCTGGCTTTGGTGCGCTTGGTCCCTTGCTGCGTTGGGCAGTAGCAGGCATAGTGTCTAGGGCACGGCTGCTCAGCTTCTGCACCCTGCTACCTCTTCTACTGTGCTGGTGGCTCTGTGCGACCACCGCCTCTTCCTCCAAACTACTCAGGTCACCTGCATGACCTTCATTCCATGTGGGGTCGAGGACCTCATCGTCCTCCACATTATCTTCCACCCAGTCTTCACCCCTGCCCTCCTTGTCGGTCTCCACAATTCTGAGTGCCGCAGCAGTTGGCACCTGCGTTTCGTCATCATCGGAGACGTGCTGCGATGGTCCTTCCATGTACTCATCTTGAGAAATAAGTGGTTGGGCATCGCTGCACTCAATCTCTTCCACTTCTGGGGCAGAGCTAGGTGGATGGCCCTGGGAAACCCTGCTGACAGAGTCATCAAAAAGAAGAAGAGACTGCTGCATGACTTGGGGCTCAGACTGCTTTCCTGATTTGCAAGGGGGTGAGGTGAAAGACGGTTGGACATCGGCTGCAGGTGCCAACTCTGACCTTTCTGCAGTAGACTGGGTGGGAGACAATGTGAAGGAACTGGAGGCACTGTCAGCAGCAAACCAATCTACTATCGCCTCTACTTGTTCTGGCCTCAACACTTGTAGAGGCGCATGATGCCCTACCAAATACTGCTGCAGGTTCTGTCGCCTACTCACACTTGAGGAAGGTGTTTCACTTGTGCGTGTAGCTGGCACAGATCGACCACGTCCTCTCCTTGCAATAGGAGCTCTACCAGCAACACCACGACCCAGGCCACAGCCCCTATTTGACGGTCTCCTCATATTTCTGTAATTTATGATCTTGCCCTAGAAAGGTGTTTATTGAATAGCGGAACAAAACAACAACAGTATCGCACGGGTGTATCTGTAATGTTCTGGTACCTTTGGGTACCCTAATTACTCTTTCATAAGTGTATGCGCCCCACCATTCTCTTTTGGTAAGGTGCGCATACACCTTTAAGACTGATGCTGTCATCACTGAGCGCCGGACTGGATGGCTATTTAGATCGCCGGCTCTCACTCACATGTGTTCGTTCAAACTGCTTTGTGCCTTGATGCTAACCTGTCTTGAAGCTCTCATGCTTGCAAGCATACCTCGCTGTCGGAACCACGCTGCGCTGATCCCTGTATCCCGCTACCGGATCATCCGCTCTTGCCGAACCTCTCCTCTGCTACATTGCTATTAGTGATAAGTACCCCACAGGGGAAACCTCTATAACTTTCATACTAAAGCTTACACTATCTAGCTCTGCATACTAAGGACTATTACTACATCTGCATTATCTAAGATTGCTAGCTCTTGAGCCTACTACCACCTGTTCTTGCACTGGGTTGATCTCTCTTGTATGTCCACCTGCTACTCTGTCATCTGCTACCATACATGATTGCTAAACCTATCTGCATCCCATCTGCTACTATCTTACTTTCAAGAACATTTCCTTTCAAGTGTCTGTCATCTACCATCTCTACCCAACCTGTCTCTTCAGCCTATCATCACTGTGTTACTATATACATAAGTCACTCTAGGAAACATCTTATTGAGTGTGTGTATTTACTTGCTGAATTGAGATCATCCACACATGATGAGTCATTGAGAGTTGGGAATGGTGTCTCAGCGTTTCTCTACATGACTACTGAAGTGGAATATTTCTGCAGCTGAAAATCCACATCATACATAAAACGCAGGAGCGTTACAGATTGAACGAACCACAAATGGATTCAGCAGAAATAACCACTCAGATGACACAATTAAAACAGCAAGTACCTGCGTTAATACACGCACTTGCTGAATTAAAAGAAGACAATCAGGCTCTGTCGCAGCAGGTAATTAGACTGACACAACTTACCACTGCTAAGTCCCCTGAACCCAAAATAAATCATCCTTTGGTATTTACAGGCGATCGCAAAAAATTTCGCGAATTTAAAAACGCATGTGAGTTACTTTTCTTGCTAAAACCCCGTACCTACCTTACTGATCACATTAAGGTTTGTACTATTATTTCTTACCTAACAGGCGATCCTCGGGCCTGGGCAGACTCTCTTTTTGAGAAAAGCGACCAGCTTCTCAACTCCTATGTCTTGTTCCTAGCAGAACTCACTAGCCTATATGATGATCCCAATAGGCAGAGTACTGCCGATCTTCAATTAAGATCCTTGAAACAAGGTGGGAGACCTGTAGAAGACTTTGTCGCAGAATTCAAGAGATGGACCCTTGATTCAGAATGGAATGATGCATCTCTGAAATCCCAATTTAGGCTTGGCCTATCAGAGGCCGTTAAAGACGAGCTCGCCCGAGCGGATCTGCCAAAAACCCTGGATGCATTGATACAACTCAGTATCACCATAGATAGAAGACTACGAGAAAGAAAGGCTGAGAAAATGGGAATGCCATTATCCAGTTCTTCTCGGATTTCGGCCGTTGACCCCGTTCCTATGGAGGTAGGAACCATACGCCCACCTCTATCAACTATGGAAAGAGCCAGAAGACGATCTGGTAATCTCTGTTTGTACTGCGCATCCCCGGATCACAAGATAAACGTCTGTCCCCTAGTCTACAAAAAGAAGGGTGAGTGTTCACATGTCCTTCTAGGGGGATTGACAACTTCAATCACTAACCCTTACCTTTCTGTTTGCTTAACATTACAGTGGGACCAGAACAGGATTACTACTAAGGCCATGATTGACACAGGATCTTGTGGAAATTATATTGACATACGTTTTGCTGCTTTAAATAAAGTTCCTATTATTTCTAAACTTAAACCTGTCTCAGTGAGTCTTATTAACGGTGTTCCTTTATCCTCTGGTCCGATCACTGATCAGACACAGGCACTCCTAGTCACTACTAACGGGTCTCATATGGAGACCACTACCTTCGATCTAATACCTTCACCCCACTTTCCCATTGTTTTGGGACTTCCCTGGTTGCACACACATCAACCAACCATAGATTGGAAGGAACGGACCCTGACCTTCCTCTCTTGCTATTGCGAGGGTACGTGTAACCTCCCGTCTTTCGGGAAGATCCTGTCTGTGGTGACAGAGGAGATTGCACCACTATGTTATCAGGATCTCTCTGAGGTTTTTCTTGAGAAAAATGCTCAAGCACTACCTCCCCATCGAGACTATGATTGTAGCATTGATCTACTCCCAAATAGCAAATTGCCGTTCGGTCATGTTTATCCTCTTTCACAGGATGAACTTTCCCATCTCAAAGACTATTTGGATGAGAATTTGGAAAAAGGTTTTATTAGACCTTCCACTTCTTCCACAGCAGCAGGACTCTTTTTTGTCCGCAATAAGGACTCAAGTCTCAGGCCTATCATCGACTATAGGCAATTGAATGCTATTACAATAAAAGATCGCTATCCTCTACCGCTTATCCCTGAGCTCATTGAGCAGGTGCGTGGAGCTACCTATTTTTCAAAATTGGACCTGAAAGGAGCATACAATCTCATTCGAATCCGTGATGGACACGAGTGGAAGACTGCATTCAGAACCAGATACGGATTGTTCGAATATCTTGTAATTACATTCGGGCTATGCAACGCCCCTGCAGTTTTTCAACGATTTATAAACGATATTTTCAGAGACTTACTAGATGTCTTTGTTGTGGTATATCTGGAGGATATACTTATATATTCACGATCCCTGTCTGAACACATAAGACATGTAAGACTAGTATTATCGAGATTGCTTGCACACAACCTTTATGTGAAACTGAAAAAATGCTTGTTTCATAAAGAAGAGGTACTGTTTCTAGGCTACATCATATCCAAAACAGGAATCGAGATGGACATGAGTAAGATATCCTGCATTCAGGATTGGCCTACACCAACCACACGCAAGGCGCTACAGAGATTCCTTGGATTTTCGAATTTCTACAGGAAGTTCATTAGAAACTTCTCTGCCATTGTGAGACCCCTCACACAGCTCACTAGCATTAAAAAAACATTCAAATGGTCAGATGAAGCAAATAAAGCTTTTCACCTGTTAAAGACAAGGTTTACTTCTGCTCCCATACTACGCCATCCAGACCCATCCCTCCAATACATTCTGGAAGTAGATGCGTCAAACATGGCAGTAGGAGCAATACTCTCCCAACGACCAACTCACACTTCACCACTTCATCCAGTCGCCTTTTTTTCTAAATCCCTAAGCAGTCCAGAGATAAATTACCCCGTGGGTGAAAAGGAACTGCTTGCTATAAAATTGGCTCTGGAGAATTGGCGACATCTACTCGAAGGCACCCAATTACCAATACTTATATACACGGACCATAAAAATCTCCAATATCTTCAGACTAACAAAACTCTCTCGCACCGACAGGTACGATGGTCACTATTCTTTCTAAGGTTTAACTTCCTAGTGACCTATACACCTGCAGATAAGAACAAAAAGGCGGATGCACTGTCACGACTAGCTGAAGAAAACTGCTTTGAAATCCCTTCCGTTCCTATAATACCTCACAAACGCATTATTGGAGTTGTCCGTTCCTTGAAGGAAGAGGTTTTGCATGGTATAAGTTTGGATTCACGTCCACCACAACTAAATACTGATGCAGAAGGCTTCCTCTACTACAACGACAAACTTTACATACCACCTACCATACGCACCAAGATCTTGGAATTATCGCATGATGTGCCTATGGCAGGACATATGGGTATGACAAAGACTCTTAATCTGATTACCAGGCAATTCTGGTGGCCTGACATGAAAACATCTATACAAAAATTCGTCTCTTCATGCAATGTCTGTGCCAGGTCCAAAATTGACACTACGAGACCATCCGGTCTACTATGCAGTCTACCAATACCCCAAACTCCATGGGAAGTTGTGTCCTTGGACTTTATAGTGGAATTGCCTCCTTCCAAAGGATTTAATACCATCTTAGTGTCAGTGGACCATCTGACAAAAATGGCACATTTCATTGCTATTCGCAGACTACCTTCGTCCAAACAAACGGCAGAACTCCTGATGAAACATGTCTTTAAGTTACATGGTATCCCAAAAACTCTTCTGTCTGACCGTGGATCACAATTTATTTTCCAAGTTCTGGCAAGAACTATGTCACATACTACGGATCGAGCGGAAGCTCACTTCTCCTTACCATCCGCAGACCAACGGACAGACTGAAAGAGTCAACCAATGCATTGAGCAATATTTACGTTGTTACACTTCTTACCAACAGGATGATTGGGTGGATCTTCTCCCTCTGGCAGAATTTGCCTACAACAACGCAACCCACAGTACGACCAAGCAGAGTCCGTTCTACTTGAACTATGGGTTTCATCCCTCTATTCTTCCACCACGCATCCTTCCTTCAAATAACCCAGTAGCTTCAGACTATCTTACCCAAATAAAGGACTCTCTGGGTTTGCTTAATACTACCATTGCACACGCTCATAGTCAACAAAAGAAGTACTATGATCTTCGCAGAAGACCTTCTCCTCAGTACGCTATCGGGGACCTCGTTTGGCTCTCAACAAAAAATTTAAGACTGAAAATCCCTAGCAAAAAGCTTGGACCTCTGTTCTTGGGACCCTTCCCAATCAAGAAACTTATTGGAAAAGCTGCAGTACAGCTTACATTGCCAAAAGACCTCAAGATGCATCCCATTTTCCATGTGTCGCTACTGAAGCCCCATGTTCCTGACCAAGGAATAAGGCCTACTATCCCACCTCCTCCTCCTGTACAAGTTGAAGGTGGAGAAGAATATGAGATAAAAGAGATTCTGGATTCTCGTATCCACAGAGGAAGACTTCAGTACTTGGTTCGATGGAAGAACTATGGGCCCCAAGACGACACCTGGCTAAACACCTCTGACATACATGCCTCTAGATTAATCCGCAATTTTCATGCGAAGTACCCAGACAAACCAGCTCCAGAGGCCTTCAGGAGCCGGCCTTAAGGGGGGGGTACTGTAATGTTCTGGTACCTTTGGGTACCCTAATTACTCTTTCATAAGTGTATGCGCCCCACCATTCTCTTTTGGTAAGGTGCGCATACACCTTTAAGACTGATGCTGTCATCACTGAGCGCCGGACTGGATGGCTATTTAGATCGCCGGCTCTCACTCACATGTGTTCGTTCAAACTGCTTTGTGCCTTGATGCTAACCTGTCTTGAAGCTCTCATGCTTGCAAGCATACCTCGCTGTCGGAACCACGCTGCGCTGATCCCTGTATCCCGCTACCGGATCATCCGCTCTTGCCGAACCTCTCCTCTGCTACATTGCTATTAGTGATAAGTACCCCACAGGGGAAACCTCTATAACTTTCATACTAAAGCTTACACTATCTAGCTCTGCATACTAAGGACTATTACTACATCTGCATTATCTAAGATTGCTAGCTCTTGAGCCTACTACCACCTGTTCTTGCACTGGGTTGATCTCTCTTGTATGTCCACCTGCTACTCTGTCATCTGCTACCATACATGATTGCTAAACCTATCTGCATCCCATCTGCTACTATCTTACTTTCAAGAACATTTCCTTTCAAGTGTCTGTCATCTACCATCTCTACCCAACCTGTCTCTTCAGCCTATCATCACTGTGTTACTATATACATAAGTCACTCTAGGAAACATCTTATTGAGTGTGTGTATTTACTTGCTGAATTGAGATCATCCACACATGATGAGTCATTGAGAGTTGGGAATGGTGTCTCAGCGTTTCTCTACATGACTACTGAAGTGGAATATTTCTGCAGCTGAAAATCCACATCATACATAAAACGCAGGAGCGTTACAGTATCTCACAGTCAAATATGCAAACTATGCCGCAATTTAATTTTTTTTTACCCCAAAAAGGGTGTTTATTAAATAGCGGAATAGAAAAACAGTATACAAATACAACGGGTGTATCTCACAGTCAAATATGCAAAGTATGCCGCAATTTAATTCTTTTCACCCCAAAAGGGTGTATATTGAATAGCGGAATAGAAGAAAGGATATAAAACGGTGTATCTCACACGTACAAACACAGACTAGGCCCCGATTACAATTTTTTGTACCCTAAAGGGAGGATGAGGAAGAGGAGTAGGAGGAGTTCGGAACAGGAGGCAAACTGAAGCGCCCTGCAATCCTCGGCGGTGGAAGGAGATGCGCCAAACAAATTTAAAAGGTGTATCTCACACGTACCGATACAGACTATGCCGTAATTAAATTTTTTACACTCCAAAAGGTTGTATATTGAATAGCGGAATAGAAAAATTTTTACAAAACGGTGTATCTCACACGTACAAACACAGACTAGGCCCCGATTACAATTTTTTGTACCCTAAAGGGAGGATGAGGATGAGGAAGAGGAGTAGGAGGAGTTCGGAACAGGAGGCAAACTGAAGCACCCTGCAATCCTCGGCGGTGTAAGATGCGCCCAAAAAATTGGAAAGGTGTATCTCACACGTACCGATACAGACTATGCAGCAATTTAATTCTTTTTACCCCAAAAGGGTGTAGATTGAATAGCGGAATAGAAAATATGATATAAAAAGGTGTACCTCACAAGTACAGACCCAGACTAGGCCCCCGATTACAATTTTTTGTACCCTAAAGACAGGATGACGAGTAGGAGGAGTTCGGAACAGGAGGCAAACTGAAGCACCCTGCAATCCTCGGCGGTGGAAGATGCGCCCCAAAAATTTGGAAGGTGTATCTCACATGTACCGATACAGACTATGCCGCAATTTAATTATTTTTACCCCAAAAGGGTGTAGATTGAATAGCGGAAAAGAAAATATGATATAAAAAGGTGTATCTCACACGTACAAACCCAGACTAGGCCCCAATTACAATTTTTTGTACCCTAAAGGCAGGATGAGGAGTAGGAGGAGTTCGGAACAGGAGGCAAACTGAAGCACCCTGCAATCCTCGGCGGTGGAAGATGCGCCCCAAAAATTTGGAAGGTGTATCTCACACGTACCGATACAGACTATGCCGCAATTTAATTTTTTTACCCCAAAAGGGTGTAGATTGAATAGCGGAATAGAAAATATGATATAAAATTGGTGATTTTTCAATAGCACATGTGAACACAGCAGTGTCTTATGTTTTATGTCACGGTCAGCTCAGCAGCAGGCTATGAAGGGAAAAAAAAAAAATTCCCCTTTAACTTTGTAATTTTTAAATAGCAGATTAGTACAGACTATGCCACAATTTAATTTTTTTTTAACCCAAAACGGTATATATTGAATAGTGGAATTGAAAAAAGTATATAAAATTGAAAATCACTCAATAGCACATGTGAACACAGCAGTGTCTTATGTCACGGTCAGCTCAGCAGCAAGCAGGCTATGAAGGGAAAAAAAAAAAATTCCCCTTTAGCTTTGTAATTTTTAAATAGCAGATTAGAACAGCAATCTGTAGTAAAATATAGCTGAACGCTGCACACAACAGACTGATAAAAATATATTTTTTTCTCCCTCCTCCTCCTCCTCCTCAGTGGGCTCAAGTGAGGGCAAAAAGATTGTTCACTGCACCACCCCCCACACTGCAAAATCGATGTAGATCGCTAACGGACGATTGTTTTGTCCCTGCCTAATCTCTCCAGCCTGTCCCTAAAATGCTCAAATAACTTTCCCTGCCTACACTCCGACCTGTCCCTGCATTCTTTTCGGGCACAATGTTGTTTTTCCCTGTCTGTCCCTAATCAGCAGCAGCCAGCACGTATGATGTGAGCTCTCTCCCTACACTACAGCAGAATGACGCACCGCGCTGTGTCTCTCGAACTTATAAAGACATGGGTCACATGCTTCAGATGGCCAATCACACCTACTAATACATTAGTAGGCATGGCTGGGATGGCTTAAGGCACACCAGTTAAATGCTTGTTGATTGGCTGTTGAAAGCCCGCTATTAAAAGCGCGCCGTTACATACAAAACAGGAAATAAAATTACCGAACACGGATTTTAAACCCGAACATACAGTAAAGTTTTCGGGTCCGTGTCCGGGTAGCAACAATCCAATTATCCGGTACGAACCCAAATAATACAGTCCGTGTTCGCTCAACACTACATATGAGAGTATGCTGTTGAGGCCAAAAAAAAAAAAATGTAGTCCATGGGATTTTTACAGGGTATATGTATAAAGGGTTGGTCTATGGCGCTACTTTTTTTTCCCCTTATTTCACCTGGTGATCCAGCCAGTAACACACTTCCTGGCTTATTGTGTCTGCATTCTGGATGAAGTAGTAAAGCAAACACCATTGGACAACAGCATTATCAGCCGGAGGGGAGGGTAGTGTTAAGGCCCGTACACACGATAAGAAAATCGAAAGTAAAATGTACGATGAACGATCAGCTGATTATCTGATCATTAGTATAGTGCTTTCGACAGCCGATTCCAATTTTTTGGACAACAAAACCTGAAGGTTCAGGCTATAAAATGTTTATTGTAAGTGAACACAACGTCCAATTTTAGTTTAATTGGTACAGTTTTCGTCTGAAAAAAATCGTAAGAGCAAGACTACGTATGCTCGTAAATGAAAGAATACATTAAAATAAAATTTACATTACATCACTTCCGAAGTTGTATTCTGTCGTAAGGGAATTTTCCTACGCTGAGTAACCCCTTCACTTTCGTTAGAAGACTAGCATGCAACAAAAAATGCATGATTATTCGTCTGATAATCTGATCGTGTGTACCAGACTTTAGACTAGCAGATTTTGATGAACATGACTAACAAACTGATGCTGAATTCCAGCTAACACTTTATAAACGGTTACAGCAAACTGTTTTTTTTTTTTTTTTTTTGGGATAAAGGTTTTATACAAAAGAATAAAATCTGACCATTGTAAGCATTCTGTCAGTGTTAAATGGTTTAACTCAACCCTCTAACTGCTATTTTGTCTGGACAGCTTGGTCTGTTAATGTAAGCTGAAAAACAACTTTCTGGATCACCAGATAAAAATAAAATAAGAGCCTAAAAAAATGAATGCAGCTACCCCTTCTAAGAGTTGGTAAACTGCAATTTAATACATTTTTGTTTTTGGGATTAACCTCCCTGGCGGTATGATTATGTCTGGAATTACATACCAAAAGCGGTACAATTCTTTTCATGGAAATTTGGCGTTATGTATTATAGGCCTATAATTCTTAGTAATTACTGACTTAAACCTGACCAAAACAAGAGTCTAGTAGACATCCCAGATGTGATAAATTTGAAACACAAACGCATGAATTATAATCGAATCAATAATATTATTTTATTATTTAATATATAATATATATAATAAAATTATATTATTGATTAGATTATAATTCATGCATTATATATTATATATAGATATGTGTGTGTGTGTGTGTATATGTATATATATATATATATATATATATATATATATATATACACACACATATATATATATATATATATATATATATAATATATATAACGCATGAATTATAATTGAATCAATAATATAATTTTATATATATATATATATATATATATGCATGCATATATATATATATGCATATATATATATATATATATATATATGCATGCATATATATATATATATATATATATATATATATATATATATGCATATATATATATATATATATATATATATATATATATATATATATATATATATATATATAATATAAAGTGTGTTTTGTGCAACGTTTTTTTTTTTTTTTTTTTGAATTTCCCTCCCTAGTTCCGCTCCCATGCAGCATTGCTGCTGCAGGGAACGGAACTAGGAAGTGATCGTACCGACGGAGGGACGGAGGAGCGGCGGGACTCTCAGCTGGCGGTCGCAGCAATGAGAGATCATCGCTGGATCGCCAGGATAAGGTAAGAGAAGCTCCGCTGCGCTCTCTGCAATCCACCCCGAGCGTGACTCGGGGTTACCGCTCCTGATATGAAAAATCAACCCCGAGTCACGCTCGGGATTACCGCTAAGGCGGTTAAGCCCTTGTTCATTCCAGTGCAGCTTTGAAATCATGCTACTGTAGCACCCTCCTAGGTAGGTGCTAGGCAAATGCATAGAGCGGCTCTTTCTGCTTTCAGGAGATCCTGATCTGTCAGTTTGGCTTAGGTGTGATTCATTGGGTCTTAGGGAGTCTCCCCACTGGATCCAATAAGGGAGCTTGTTGGACAGTGGAGGAAACCTAACCAATAGCACACCAGGGTTTATGACTGTCCCAGTGGGCGGGAATTGCTGCAATGCATCTTGGGATTGGGAATAAATCTGGAGGGGGCATGTGACAGGGTGTCTTTTGGCGGGAGCAAAGTTCCAGGAGGAGGTGGACAGCTGTTTCTCCTGCTGCAGAGTGAGGAAGGTGGTCCAGGCGGTCGGCCTAGGGACCAGGTGTGGAGCTGGGCTGCAGAGGATCCAGTGTGCTGACCAGTGGAGCTGTTGGGCAGAAGACTTTGGGAAAAACAGTATCGTGAGTACTGAGGGACCTGCCTAAGGGTCTGCCTAAGAGAGGGGACCACTCCAGAGAAGTCAGGGGATCAAGGAGCCAGGTCTTTCAGAGTGTTAAAGTAAAGGGGGTGCCAAGTAGTTAAACCCTGAAGATAGGGATAAAGAGGGGGCCAGGAAGGGCCCTGAAGTTTTTCAGCAGCACAGTCTACCTCAGGGTACAGCTTGCATCAGGATAGAGTGTACCTCAGGAAGCTTAAGCAAAACCTTTGACAGCCAAGGGCAAAGTGAACCAGCAGCCTAGCTGTGACTAGCTAAATTTCAGCGTTACTCAGCGTTAACCAGCATTAACCGGCATTTATTCAAGTTGTCCCTGCCTATTGTGCATAGTTCTATTCAGTTGGAGTATCCCACTCATCCCTTCTCCTATCCAAGTTCCAAATAAAACATAAAAACCAAAGATACTGGACTGATTCTCGTCTGAGGTAAAACACTTTGGAAAATGTCAGAATGTTCTGTTGTTGCTAATGGTAACCCAGGGGAACCCGTAACCAGCAGGTCCCTTGGGAGTAGTGCTACACTACTTTATACGCAATTTCAAAGCTGCAGATCAGTGCGATTTGTACCTCCAATTTCACTGCAGCTTGCGACTTTGTTTAACCACTTGCGGACTGCCCACTGTACATATACCACGGCAGGGCAGCCGCTCTGTGGCAGATCACATGTCAAGTTGGTGATCTGACACTTCCGGGTGTGCCACCATGATTACACACAGCGGGAGCTGACCTGTGGGTACCACAGACTCGATGTCCACTGGAACCTGCCGATCATTAGGCAGAGAGCCTGAACAGCAATATAAACAAGGGAAGGCATGGATCCCGTGTTCCTTCAAAGCATTCATATAGCATCCAAAAGATGCATACCTTCCCTCAGTAAAAGCAGCCCCCACAGAGTGCAAAAACACTGGCTAGGCACACAGTTAACCTATTTAATGCCCCTGATGTTAACCCCTTCCAAGCCAGTGTAATTAGTACAGTGACAGTGCATATTTTTAGCACTGATCACTGTATTAGTGTCACTGGTTCCCAAAAAGTGTCAGTTGGTGTCAGAATGTCCTCTGAAATATCGCAGTCCCGCTATAAGTCGCTGATCGCCGCCATAACCAGTAAAAATAAATAAATTAGAATATCCCAAAGTTTATAGACGCTATGACTTTTGTGCAAACCAATCAATATATGCCTATTGGGATTTTTTTTTTTTACCAAAAATTTGTAGCAGAACACATATTGGCCTAAATTGATAAAAAAAAGGGGATTTTTTTTCTTCATTTTCTTTGTTGGATATGTTTTATAGCAAAAAGTAAAAAATCTTTTTTTTTTTGTTTATGGTGCAAATAATAGGACATAAATTATATTTGGCTACAGTGTCGCACGGCCATGCAATTGTCAGTTAAAGTAACACAGCGCCGTATCACAAAAAATGGCCTGATCATAAAGGGGGGGGGGGGTAAATCTTCCAGAACTGAATTGGTTATTACAAGTCTATGCGATTTGCAAAAAAACTGAAAAAAAGTTGTGCAGGGACCTTTTTCAAAGTCGCTGTGACATAAGTTGCGGTAATTTGACTGGTTCCATTGCTGGCAATAGGGTGAGACTTGTCATGCGATTTGGAACTGTCAAATCGCATGACAAAGCGCACCGGTGTGAATGAGGGCTAATACTACTTTAATTCACCGACAAGGAGCAGGTATAAACATTAAGAACTCCAACACCTTTCTGACAGTCAATAACAGCAAGCATTTTCTGGGCTGTGACTTAAAAAGTATTGATGCCAGGCAACAGGTGTTTTCTTAGAAGGAAGCAAGCAATATCAGTCCCCATCCTTCTCTCATGACAAGGTCACTTTAAAGCAATTAAAAAAAAAAAAAACATTTCAACTGCTGCCAACCCAATGTTCAAAGTTTAATGCTGGATTTCAAATCACTCGATGAACGTGGATATTGTACTGATATGCAACTACCATAATATAATAAACCTAAAACAATCTTATCATTTCAGTTCCTAGTCAGCAGTAATTATAGAAGATCAGCACTTTCTTATTTCTAGTATTGCAATGTATCCTGATTACATAGGTCACCAGACACAAGTGGAGGGAGGGGTTAATTATACATGACCCTAGATTCGCTCTCTAGAATTATAAATAGCAGACCGGACACCCTGGATTGAGACCAGAATGTACTGAATTCTTCAGCTATGTTCTAACCACTACTGCATACGGTATCTGTGACTTGTTATGTGATATATTTGGTCTTGGAAACTTTCCGTTCCATATTTATGCTGGAAGTTTCACTCATCTTTATTGACAACTTTGTAAACGGAGGTTGGCCAAAGGGAAAAATCAATGAAGTCCTAGTTCTACTTTAATTTTCCCCGAGCCAATTAGTGAACAGCAAGAGCAAGAATGCAAAAATAACCCCATGGCTCGCTTTTCTGTATCTACAAGTCAGCTGGTGAATCTGAAACCGTCTGCTCTTCTTCATCTGCACTGAGATTAGTTAGTGAGGACAGTATTACACTATTTGTAGCCTATTATAACTACAACAAATTCTATTAGAACAGAACATTTTTCACATGTTATTGTCTCTTTGCATTGCCATTAGAAAGATTTGGTTTTATGTTTTTTTTATTTTACCAAACAATGATCTTTCATTGATGCATTTTACTGTGCTTTGTATCAATAACAAATCCTTTTTAGAATATTAATTTCAAATATTTACATTTCTATTCTCTATTACATTTTCTTTATTTGGTATTGCATAGTTCTAATTTCCCCTTTGTCCCGCTGTGGACTTTCCACTATATTTTCAGGGATAGATACCCCCCCCCCCCTTTTTTTGTATTATTACTTTAAAATTTTGGAACCTAGCTTTTTGGAATGCCATTAGAAAGATAATAACTTAAATCCATTATGAAAATGCTCTCTCTCTGGTGGCTTACACATTACAGCTTATTCTCTACTGCTGATTACGGACTATTATAGAGGATTGGATATTCATTCTTCAGTTTGATTTTGTATTATTGGATTCAATTTTTATTCGCTTTTTCAATACAATAATAGAGGAAAAAAAAAAAAAACATACATAAACAAAATAACAACATTCCCCCATTCCCCAACTAGCATAGTACAAACATAAAAGATATTTTAGAGAGGACGAAGGAAGGAGAAAGAAGAGAACAAAAAAAAAAAAAAAAAAAAAAAATTTTTTTTATTTTGTATTATGAACACACTAATTTATTCATAATCATTATTTTGCTTTTTATGATATATCCTTCATTTATTAGTGCTGCACTTGTTTTTGTTTCATTTAGAAGGTAAATATTCACCTTTGTGCTAGAGGCTCTAATTGCATAGCGCTCGCTCGTCACAGTTTTTGCAAAATTGGGAAAAGCGTCCCAACATTGGTATCAGTGAAAGGAACAGTGTCCCATCATTTGTGTAAGTGGGAGGAATAGTGACCCATTGTGGGTATCAATAGAAAGGAATAGTGCCTCATTGTTGTTGTTAGTGGGGGAAGTAGTGCCTCTTGTTGATGTCAGAGAGTGGAATAGATCCCCATCATTGGTGTCCGTTTGAAGAATAGTCATTGGTGTCAATGGGAGAAATAGTGCCCTGTTGTTGATTTCACCACCAGGAATTATGCCCCACTGTTGGTGTCAGTGAAAGGAATAATGTCTTGCATCAGTGGGAGGAAAAGTAACCCAAGGGCCGGATAAAGGCGAGCAACAGGCTGCATCTGGCCCCCAGGCCACAGTTTAAAGATCACGATCTATACCTAAAAAAATTCAGAAGCTGATTTTATTATGATATGTGGTAAGGTACACGTCAGGAACAATATCTAATCATAGTGACTATACAGCTGAACTTCAGGAATCATAAAAGAGTCACCAAAAGCTTTAAAGTATGTCTTGACAATTTTTTTGTTTTACTTTTAGATCGAGTAGGGAAGGAATAAAACACTTCACTTTTTTTGTCCCCACGTGGAGAGATGTTCCATTTCTGTCTCAGAGACATAACAATAAGTGAGAGGAAATCTCTCCAGAGTAAGATACATTCCCCTTTAGATAGCTGACACTGGACCAGGTGTCCCCATTAAAAGATTACCCATTACCTCCTGTTCTGGTGATAGTTGTAAACTTTTTGAGTTCTGTCCCCATGTCAATGGTCACCAGTGCAAAAAGAGAGAGTAAATCTACCCAGTAGGGACATAAACAGTGATAAAAACCTAGAGGCCTTTAGCTGCCATTGTGCTAACTTCTAGTGTGTCTCTGGAACCTTTAACCACTTGCCAAAGACTGGCTCAGCTACACAAATCACCGTACCTCCATGGGAGCGATCCTGGGGCACCAGCGGGGAAGCTGATTCACGGGGCCAGCGGCCGCGATTGCCGCTGGGCACCTGCGATCGATCTCCTTGGAGAGAGAGCGGCTGTCTGCTGTTGTAAACACAGCAGACCATTGTAGACTCTCATCTAAGCCCTTATCCAGTTGTTCATATGTAGGAGCCCGACGCTCCAGAACTCAAAGGAATGTCAAGGGGGGGTATTGTCCGTGAGGGGGGTGAAGCAGGAGAGCCCGTGGTGAGGAGATATGCCGACCACTTTCGGTGGAATCGATCATGGGAGGGGAGTCTCAGTTGGCGAAGTTATATCAAGTCCCTGCGTAGTAATATTTGCAGTTCCCCCTTAACTTCCATGATAGTGGGAGGTTCCTCAGATGTCCAGTGTTTCAAGATGACTCTCCGGGCTATCATTAAACAACTTAAGAGCCAAGGCTTGCTATGTTGCAGCAAGCGCCTCTGAGGTCTGGGCAGTAGATAGAAAGTGGTCTGAGTGTCTCCAAAGAGTAAAAGGTACACATCCCTTGACAGATGTAGATTCAGCGTACGGTAGATAAAGTCTATAACCTTGTCCCAGAAGAGAGAAACCAACGGGCATAGCCATAGTTTATGAAGAAGGGATGGCTTAGTTTGGGAGCAGAGAGGACATTGCAATTTGTTCGGGTCTGTGGACCATCGCAGGCATGGAATGTAGGCCCCATGCATTATCTTGAGTTGTTGCTCCCTCCAAAATTCATTTTGCACAAAGATGCACGTGTCATTATAGCCTTTTAGAATCCGAGTATGGGCTGACGGGGAGGAGAGAGCCGTGTTCCATCGAGTAGCCACCTGAGAGGTTACATGGTCATAAAGTTCCATACAAAGGGAGGAATAAATGTGTGAGATTTTGTGGGCCCCCCGCTTCACCCAGGAGTCCACAATAGATGGCCTGAAACGGGCAGTGGCTGGAATGTCTAAGGAATGAATGAAACTGATACATTGCCGTATATATAGATAATGACCCCGGGGTAAACCATATTTCTGGCAGATATCTGAGAAGGGTAGAGGGAGACCTGAGCCAGGATCATACAGCTGGGAAAAGGTTGTAATGCCCTTGGCTGCCCACAAATCGAACACCTGACCCTGCCGCGCTTGCGAAAAAAGAGGATGCTTTTGGATAGGGTTCTTTCTGGTATTAACACAGAGTGCCTGTGATCCTCCTATTTAGGATCACAGGTCTCTGTGTTGATTCCACAAGCCCATCCCCCTCAGTTAGAAAGCACACCCTAGGCTCACATTTAACCCTTTGATCGACCCTGGGTTAGCCCCTTCCCTGCCAGTGTCATTATTACAGTAACAGTGCATATTTTTAGCACTGATTACTGTAGTAATGTCACTGGTTCCCCCAAAAATGTCAGTTAGGGGTCCGATCTGTCCGCCGCAATGTCGCAGTCCTGCTAAGAATCACTGATCGCCGCCACTACTAGTAAAGAATAAAAAAATTAAAATCACATAAATCTTTCCCCTAGTATGTAGACGCGATAACTTTTGCACAAACCATTCAAATTACGCTTATTGGGATTTTTATTACCAAAAATATGTAGCAGAATACAAATTGGCCTAAAATAATGAAAATATTAGATTTTTGAATTTTTTTGGGGGGGGAATATTAAATAGCAGAATGTGAAAAATATAGTTTTTGTTTTTCAGAATTGTCGCTATTTTTTTGTTAATAGTGTAAAAAATTTAAAGAAAATCCCCCGGTTGATCAAATACCAACAAAAGAAAGCTCTATTTGTGGGAAAAAAGGACATCCATTTTATTTGGGTACAGCATCGCACGAACGCGCAATTGTCAGTTAAAATAACGCAGTGCCGAATCTTAAAAAATGGCCTGGTCATTAAGGAGGTAAAACCTTCCGGTCCAGAAGTGGTTAAAGATAGTCTCTGGAACCCTAAGGGTTTAAGGAAGCTTTTCCTCCAGCCCTTGCCAGTAGAGGGGCACCCCATATATAGTTTAGATGGGGAAGCTCCTCGGGAGTCCCAGAAGCCAGATGGCTAGGCAGCTGACAGGCACCTACCCACCTGATTTAAAGTGATTGTCAACCTCACCTTGCAAAATAACCCATTCAGTTTAAAAAAAGAAAGACAAAACATTTGTGTATAAATATTAAAAAAAAAAAAAATCATAAATACCCTTTACCCCTTTTTTATAAGTGATCACATTCCCTTTGTATTCACCTGCATAAGAGCTGGGGGAGGAGAAAGAGCAGCACACTGATCTTCCCAGTGAAAGACTGTGCAGGAAGGAGGGTTGATAGGACAAGTCTGATCATTGAAGGAGAGTATACTGAGTTTCAAGCATAACTAGAGAACTGACCCACAGTGTGTTCTCCTGCTTAGTGTGGTCAGTTTTTTTTTGTTTCAATATGTTTATTGGTTTTAAAAATAAACAGGAAATTATAGAAGCAAGCTTGTAAATGGGGCTAGTAAATGGGTAAACATCACAGATGAACAATAAACATCATAGTTAGGTGACATAAGTCTGAAATTAGGGGATGATACTGAGAAATAAACACTGCAAAAATGCCATGTCCCCAAAATCGACATGCTAGCACCGGAGGGGAGGCTCTTCTCCTGCCCTCCCCCCCCCACACTATAGGTGAAGATGGCATGAACAGGAATAGCAACGAACTAGAAAGTAGGTGAGAAAAGCAGGAAAAGAGGGTCGTAGGTAGGAGAGAGGGGAAGGGGTAACTTGGACTCGGGGGCCCCAAGGGGAGAAATCAGACAAGGCCCAAACAAGAGATACACGGTTCCCAAACCTTGAGAAATTTGGCATGTGAATCATTCACAATACTGGACATTTGTTCATGAAGCATCATAGCGGTCATATATCTCTTCATCCCCTGGAAGGCTACGCGTTGGGTCTTCCAGGCTTGAACTAGCGTGGTCAGTTTTTATTCGGAAAGTAGAGGGACTGGTAGGAACACCAGGGATTTCACACAAAGCAAGCAATACAAAGAGAACAGCATACAAGTACATGGCACAGCAGGCACATATCAGGAATATGAAATGTTGGGTTTACATACTCTTTGACCTAGAAAAGCCCATACCACCTAGTGGAACCATATGCATTACACTGTGGCATATGTATAACTCTGTATAGTCTTTTTTAGGTGGACAGTCAAAGTGGTAAAACCACAGTTCAACCGCATCCTTTGGTGCTCTGATGCACTACTCATTAGTAGAAGTATGTTGTTTACCATAAGCATTATATTTTATGATGATATTTTTAAATTTGAGTTCTATCTCCAGAAAGTAACTCATACTAAAAGGGTTAACTATCTCACTCACAGGGCTTATCATATAATGTTCTACTTATGGATTGTATTGGTTCTTTACCTGCAAAATGATCAAAGCCAAATATCTGTCATACAGATAAATGTTTTGGGAAAACCGTTTCAGCAGCTAATGGTATTGATTTTTACTTAGCTGACTCAATTTCTTACTGGAAAATACATCTGAGTTTAAATTTGTGACTACTGAAGACTATCAAGTTCAGTTACATTACTGAAACTGTACATGAAAGCTTTGAACCTTGTGAATGTAAAATAGGTATGCAGTGTGCATGCTATAGTTGTGCCATGCAGTTACCATGTAGCATATTATTACTCAGTAACTTGTTTAGGCTGTAAACCATGCCATATTAGTTTGAATTGGGCACATGACAAGAAACTGTAGATCATGACTAATTATGGGGGGCTGCTGCACACAGAAGGCTTTTTATCTTAATGCATAGAATGCATGGAATGCATTAAGAAAACAAAACCTTCTGACTTTACAAGCCCTTTAAGGCGTCAGCATACGAAGACATTTTGGACAATTTCATGCTCCCAACTTTGTTGGAACAGTTTGAGGATGGCTCCTTCCTGGCAGGTACACAGACGGAGGATACACGTAAGGCTTACTGGTGGCCCGGTATCCATTTGAAACCCCCTCCCTAATATAGGATGACGACGTTATGTTTTGGAGTATTACCTGCCCTGGGCGATTTATATACTGTGCATAGGCCTAATATGCCTGGCACCTCTAGCTGGAACAAGGACTGTCTCCTTTTCCCTTCATGACCTGCAATTGACTAGAAGTTTTGTATACTTGATATTCACTATATGCTGCCTCTAGAGCATCCGACATATAGGACCCTCTAGTTATCCTATTACAGCTATGCCCTTTGGAGCTGACCATATGCTATCCACAGAGATATATTGAGTAGCCAATCTGGCCTGGAATATGGAGAAGGACACATATCCACATATGCTGTGATAGTGAAGCCTTTAGTCACTGGCGTCAAGCGTGGTAATTCTTTTTATTGTTTCTTCCTTTTTTTGATACCTTTCTGCGTCCTGCTGTTGCCTGCTACCCCCTGAGTCAAACAGGAAATATCGGTCTGTTATGGTCTCTCTGGCCCTGAGGAAGCCTTGAGTGAAACGCGTCGGCTTGCTGGGGACCTTCATTGACTGTGCTCCATCTGAGACCCGTATACCACCTATCTATACAGACTACCAGCTCTCCCTTATTGGGAAGTATTTCTACATTGTGGCCTGATTTATCTTTTTTCTTTTAAATTTATTTTCGTTGTTTCCTAACATGTGCATTTTTGCTCATGTACATTTTAAAGTTGTACAATAAAATTATTTTTTACTATATATCTTGGTGTTGTTGTGATCCTACTCCTCCCATTGGCCCGTAAAGCCCCATCTTCTTTCCTTTCATTTTTTGCCTGTTCCAACATGACTGCGCACCACTGCACAAAGCAAGGTCCATAACCACTTGCCTACAGGGCACTTTCACCCCCTTCCTGCCCAGGCCAATTTTCAGCTTTCAGCGGTCTCACACTTTGAATGACAATTGCGTGGTCATGCTACACTGTACCCATATGAAATCTTAATCATTTTTTTTTCACACAAATAGAGCTTTCTTTTGGTGGTATTAAATCACCTCTGGGTTTTTTTATTTCTTACAAAACAAAAAGAAAAAAGAAAAAATTTTGAAATAAAAAAAAAAGTTTCTTATTTTCTGTGAGTAAATTTTGAAAATAAATAAAATTTTTCTCCTTCACTGATGTGCGCTGATGAGGCGGCACTGATGGGCACTGATAGGCTGCACTGATGGGCACTGATGAGGTGGCACTTATGGGCACTGATGAGGTGGCACTTATGGGCACTGATGAGTTGGCACTGATGAGGAGGTACTAATATGCCACACTGATGAGTACTGATAGGTGGCACTGATAGGCAGCACTGATAGGCGGCACTGATGAGCACTGATAGGTGGCACTGCTGGGCACTGAGAGGTGGCACTGCTGGGCAGTGAGAGGCGGCACTGACGGGCGGCACTGATGGGCACAGAGAGGCAGCACTGATGGACACTGATGGGTGGCACTGATGAGCACTGTTGGGCGGCACTGATGAGCACTGATGGGCAGCACCATCAGTGCCCACACTCAGTGCCCATAGTGCTGCTATTCAGTGCCCATCAGTGCCTAGATGAGCAGGCACTGATGGGCCCTGACTGGCAGCACTATGGGCACTGACTGTGGGCACTGAGGGGGGGGCACTGTGGGCACTTATGGCATTTTATTTACCTCTTGTGTAATCAGGGCACTGGTGATCAGTGCCCTGATTACATTTCTCTGTGTCTGATCGGCTCTCCTCTTCCTCACACGCAGTCTCTGTGTGAGGAAGGAGAGCTGGCAATGAGAGATGATCTCATATGTTTACATTTGAGATCATCTCTCATTGGACGTTCCGATCACGTGGCAAATGGCCGCTGTGATTGGCCATTCACCACGATCGTGATTGGCTGTGTCCAAGGGACACGGCCGACACAGATTTTCCCCAATGCGTGCTCGCGGGAGCGCGTGGGGAGCCTGTTACTGGGAGGCCGTTTAAAGACGGCCTCCCGGAAATTAGAGCCCGCGCTGTAGCAGTCTTTCGGCTATATCGCGGGCGGTAGGAGGATAAAGACAAGGATGAGCGAGTTTGGGGTGGAGGAACTTGACTGGCCTGCACAGAGTCCTGACCTCAACCTGATAGAATACCTTTGGGATGAAGTAGAGCCGAGATTGAGAGCCAGGCCTTCTCGTCCACATCAGTGCCTGACCTCACAAATGTGCTTCTGGAAGAATGGTCAAACATTCCCATAGACACACTCCTAAACCTTGTGGACAGCCTTCCCAGAAGAGTTGAAGCTGTTATAGCTGCAAAGTTGCAATATTGAACCCTATGGACTAAGACTGGGATGCAATTAAAGTTCATGAGCATGTAAAGGTTATTAAATTTGCCTTGGAGGAATAGAGATATTTGCTGGAGGGGGCCGCTCATCCCAATATGATCTTTACCGACCATAAGAACCTGTAGTACCTCAGAACAGCTAAGGCCCCGGAAAACCTGATGAGCCTTGTTCTTCTCCAGGTTTGATTTCCATCTTACGTACCGGCCGGGAAGGGGTATGCTCTCTCCTGAATGTTTTCGGATACCCCAGAAATAGCAGAACCAGGTACTATCCTTTCTGCGCAAAATGTTTTGCTCATCCAGCCTGACCCGAAGACAGCAATTAGACAGGCTTCTGCTCAGTGCACTGAACCAGAAGTTTCTTCTTTGAAGAATCAAGAGGGGTTTCTGTGGTATCAAGACAAAAAACTTTTGTTCCACTACAAGTAGGACTTTAACCATTAAGGACTTATCATGACCACAAGCTTGCCAGGCATTTCGGGATATGGAAAACCTCCAAACTTGTTCATCGCTTCTTCTGGTGGCCCAGCCTGAAGCAGGATTGAAAGGATTAGGTCAGCTCCTGCATCACCTGTCAACGCAACAACGCAACAAGGGGTCAAATGCCAAGTCTTGGTGTTTACTGAGGCCATTACCTATTCCTGAACAGCCCTGCAGAAAGATATCCATGGACTTTATAGTAGACCTGCCTTCCTCGGAAGGGTTTACTACTACCTTGGTGGTAGTCTATAGCCTTTCAAAAATGGCTTACTTTCTACCCATGATTGGCGCACCCTCTGCTCTGGATACAGCCAACGTGTTTATCAAGGAGATAGCCAGGTTACAGGGACTACCAGACATCATATCAGACAGAGGAGTATAGTTCACTTCCAGATTCTGGAGAGATCTCTGCAAATCCTTGTCTATAGAAGTGGGCCTATATTTAGCCTACCATTCACAGGGTAATGGGCAAACTGAAAGGACAAATCAGACCTTGAAGCAGTATCTACGATGTTTCTGCACCTGCTCTCAAGATAACTGGTCTTCTCCCCTGTGCGGAATTCGTTTATAATAATTATTTGCATGCTGAGACTAATCAGTCTCTTTTCTGGGTGAATTGTGGGTTCCATCCCTCCTTTTTACCCAATACCATACCTGCAGTATGAGTTCCTGCACTCCAGGATCGAATACGTTTTATTAAAACCAATTATCAATCACTTCAGAAGGCTAGGCAAAAGGCTCAAGATGACTACAAGAAGTACCATGACATGAAAAGGAAAGAAAACCCTGTTTTTAAAATTGGGGGCAAGGTATGGCTTTTTTTAGTGAATCTAAAGCTCTTGTGTCCTTCCTGGAAGCATGGGCCACAATTTATCGGCCCTTTTGAGATCAAAAGGGGGATAAACCCTGTGGCCTTGGAGTTGGCACTACCCAATTCCTACAAGATCCACCCGCTCTTCCATGCTTCCTTGCTTAAGCCAGCTGTACCGAGTCCTTTTCCCGGGAGAGAAAAGTAGCCCCCCACCTCCAGTCTTGGTGGAAGGTGAAACAGAGTATGAAGTAGAGATCATTATGCTTTGCCAGAAGAGAGGTAGACAGATTCAGTACCTCTTCAAGTGGAAGGGGTATCCCTCTGAATATAATTCTTGGGAGCCAGCAAGTAACATGCATGCTCCTAGGCTGGTGCAAGAATTCCACAACAAGTACCCCGAAAGGCTGGTCCGTTTGAGCATCCTGAGACTGCCCCTTGGGGGGGGGGGGGGGCACTGTCAGGGAAATGGCCTTGGAAGAACTGGCATTGCTGCCAATACTACAGTAGAGATGGGCACATCAGGCACACTCCTTTATGCATGCCCATTGGCAGAAGAATGGCGAATTGGCGCACGTAGGTGCCTACCCGCATGAATCAGCGACCGCATGTACACAATGGCGCACGCCTAACGTGACAGATGAGGCCATCAAGTTACTGGATTGTCATTAGCCTCCCTGTGTTCCTGAGCCTCTGTGTATTTATCTTGGATTTCCTGTTGTAACCCGGGCTTGTTCCTGACCTGTCTGATCTCGGCTTGCTTTACAGACTTTGCTTTTACTACCTGCCTGCCTTCCTATTGTGACCTCGGCCAAGTTCCCGTTTCCACTACCTTTGGCGTTGCCCCTGCATTTGACCCTCAGCCTGGCTTCTACTACTGTGTCCTGTGTGCACAAGTTTTCCAAGTACATCTGTAGTTTCCTGAGAAACAGCTGTCTTGCTGTGTATCCTGTCATCTTCAGCATACACCAGGTGATCACCGTCCCAACTCTTCAGTACCCTGTTGGCAACCTGTGCTTCTTTGGGTGCCACACCTCCTGTACCACCTTCAGGGGTGTGCTGCACTTAGCCGCTCCCTCTTAGCACCTTGGCCTCGGATCAGGTATGTAACACAAAGGCTGTGGTGGTTCATCATTGTATTCTGGCGGGGAGGTCCACTGTCAGAATAGTATAGCTGGGGAGATCGCTGCACCAACATTGCTTGTGTTAGTACGGCAATCTGTCAGGTATTTTTTTTTTTTCATTCAGCCCCCTCTTCACTTGTGCAGTTTCTCTTTAATCTTAGATACTGGCTATATGGGATAGCCTTTTTAAGGGGTGCCGGATGGAAGCTCGATGCGTGTAGAATCGAGTTCCCTGCGGTTTCTTTTCTGTAAAGTGTTGTTTTTATTGAGCCATCCTGATCCTTCAGTATCCAGGTATCCAAGAAAGAAATTTTGGTTTTATCATAGTAAAGCGTGAAGGACATGTTATAGCTATTGGTATTGGTATTGGTATAGAGGATTTTCAAAAAGAAGCCAACCTCCTGACAGCAAGACTCAGAAAAAGAGGGTACACCAAGACCACCCTAAGAAAAGCCTTCAACAGAGTCAAGAAGAAAGAGACATGAAATTCTATTCAAAAAAACTAATTGAAAAGGATTAAAAGAGGTGCATGGAAGCCAGCCAGCCCCCAGTCTGATGTACTCACCCTCCAGTCTGCCACCAACCAAGTAGACCTGTCTCGATATAAATAAAGAACAGGGGTTTAGTTGACACGCATTTGCAAACGCATGTGTAAGCTGCAGAGCCACGACACGGCACCCTGTTATATCTGCAGTCCCTAACACTTTTAAATTTGAGTGTCTCCACTCTGGGAGCACATGGCTGCTAATGGGTGGATAGGAAGCAGCCCAAACTTCCCCCAACCCACCTCCATCCACGACTGGTATAGTATCTCAATGCTCTAATAGCAATGTTCTTAAGATGGTACAAACTAAAAACGATTAGCTGAGAAGCATACACCTCCAATCCCTTGGCGGATGCAGTGTAAAACACAGATTCTGCTCTATGGTAGGCAGAGAACAATATAGATGTACTTGGCAATCTTTCTGGCAAGCAGAAAAGATCCAAAACTATACTGTCTCTCTAGCACCTACCTAGGAGGGTGCTATATAATATTGCAGTAGCTCCCTATGTGAAAGTACAAAAGGCTTTTGACAAATTGTGGTGGGGGGGGGGGGGGAATCCTCCAATAAGATCTCTCTCACATTCAAATCCCAAGGCCTCCACCTTCTGCATCAAAAACACATGGAAAGTATGTTACATGGTCTCCAATGGCATAGTTCACACCAGTGCTTGCAGTTCCTATTCCAGAAACAAAAAATAGAGCATGCTGCATTTTTCCTGCACTGGACTGTAATGGAACGCTGTAGAACGCATCAAAAACGCACTGGAATGCACGTAAGCACACCAAAAAAAAAAATGTACTGGAACACACATGTCTTTATATAAGGTTAAGAAAAGAGAGGGGGAAAAATGCATTGGACTGCATCAAAAACGCACCAAAAACACATAAAATGCACATGCAGAAAAGCACCTGAAACGCATCTGGACTGCTTTTCTATGATGTGAACTGGCCCTAAAACTTAAATAGATAAATAAAAAAGCCTGTCTACAAAAATGGGCAATCTAGGATTGTACACTCCATGTTTGTAGAAAATCAAATTGCAAATTATTTACTGGCATTTTAAAATCGCAAATGCGGACAGCTTTTCGCCTCTGCCCTAACCCCCCCTCCCCCAAATACTGTCAAGGTTTGCCCAACCACACTACCAGTGTATGGGCCTAATCCAAAAATAAGTGATTTCCAAAATAAACACTTATTATGGTACTCCATCCATTTATAAAGCATATTTTTTATTGAAGCTTGTGTCAAAAAACAATACCACCTCCGCATAATCACAGCCTGCATAATAAAGATAACCAGGTACATTATATTCTTACTGTTAGCCATTATTAAGAGATAATAGAATATTGGTGTTTTCAGTTAAAAAAAGGTTTGGGCCATAGCTGAAATTCTTTAACCACTTCCTCTCCTCAGTATCTTTATACCCCTTATAGACCAGAGGAAAGTTTACATTTCCACCACAGGTATAGCTGTGATGAGAAAAGGAGATAGGCAGCATACAGTATGTTAAAAACATTTCCTTTATAAAACCATCTATAAGTGATAGCTATTGAACTCAGAACATAGAAATGGAAATGCCTATTAGCTGAAAAAAAAAAAACATATAGTTACTTATCGATCATACAATGCAGATGTACACATCAAAACCCACAAATATTTGGTGGTCAAAATAAATAAGATAATATTGTGAAAATGTTTCAAATAATATTAATTATTAAAAAAAAAAAACATTTTGCACTTTTTGCAGTTTGCCTTTTTAAATAACTAAATAATAACTGAAGGCTGCAGTTGTGCTTAAAAAATGGTGTGAAAATGGCCAAACTTCAAAATTTGGTCTGGTCGTTCGTTAATCCTGGTATTTGAAAGGGTTAAAAAAGCTATTTTCTTTGGTGATAGTGCTATCTTTACGGTGAATGGTAAAATCTAGCACAACACACTCTGCTTGTTGCTTTATTGAGTTGCCATACAATATTATTCATGCTAAAACAAAAATACAGCATAAGGAAGGGATGTTCCTGTCAAACTGATTTTCACGGACAGTATTTCGCAGAAACAACATGTAATCCTTGACAGATCAGAATTCTATGCATACTGTTTATCTCTTCTTTCTCTCTGTATGATAATTTTATATTTCTTTTATGTAGTCCTGACCACAGTAAAGGCTATATGTAGACAGCACTTACAAATAAAATCACTATACATTCTTGTCAAACCAAGGGAACTCTTAGTACAATTTATAGGAGTAATTCATGGATTCGTTTTTTGCAGTTTTCTTCAGCTGCTCTTTTTATCACAAGGGGTGTACATTGAAATGTACAAGAATTCCCTGGGTAACATTTTTTCTGGCATTTTGAAGAAATGAAAAAGGCTTGGGATTTCCACTCAACCCACAAAAACATAATACTGCCCTGATTTTAATAGGCTGCTCACATAAAAAGGTATAAAGTATTGTTTGGGGAACACAACATTCTTATAGCACTTGATCTGTTTTGACACTCAGAAATAAACTGTAGTGTTTCTGGGTGGATTCCTTATTTCCTAATAAGTACTAAACCAAAATGACAATGAATACAAATTCACCATGTTTTGTAACTCAATAAGGTGAAGGCTATGACCTCCATTACATTATAATTAACATTCTAATCAAGCTCCGGGTCATTGAAAGGCAGGTAAAAGCTCATGACGTCATTTTATTTTCTACATACTGTATCAATGCAGGAAATTTATTAAAACCTTCTTAGTAAACAAAATCCAGTGAAATATGTTGGCTTCAGATTTGCTATTCACATTTTGGGGCTTAGTGAAAGATCACAAACTAAGCACCTGTTCACTACAATTCTTAGCCAAGAAATTGTACATTTTTGACTGTGTTTCATACTCCTACCCCTAGTGGGGTAAATGATTCAGTGTGTGTGCGAGCGAGTGTATGTGTTTGTGTGTATGTGTGTGCATACAGTGTGTGTGTATTTGCGTGTGAACACAAGTCAGATGCCAATCTCTACATTTGTTTTTTCTCTATGCACAAAGCTTGTGGAGAAGGTCTATGTGACAGATCCTTGCCAAAAATATGTTTGGTCAAAGTGTGTCTTGAAGGTCAGCCTAAAAGAGCAATGAAACTATACACAATCCAGGATGATCAACCGCTTACTTGCCAAAGCAAAATTCTCTAATTGCCTCAATGTAAAGGAGATTATCTGCCATGCAATCTTGATACATGTTAGGGGTGTTTCAGGAGTGACAGAAAGAGGGCCAATGGTTTATTGATAGGAGACAACAACAGAGCGCCTCTAAGTGCAGTATTTAATAAATAAGCGTGAGCACAATAGTGTTACAACTCACATGGTTGAAGATATAATAGGCTTGTAAGGGTTCCGGCACCGGCAACCATGTGAGTTTTTATTAAATAAGCGTGAGCACAATAGTGTAACAACTCACATGGTTGAAGATATAATAGGCTTGTAAGGGTTCCGGCACCAGCAACCATGTGAGTTGTTACACTATTGTGCTCACGCTTATTTAATAAATACTGCACTTAGAGGCGCTCTGTTTTTGTCTCCTATTGTATGTACCCACAGCATCGACTTCTCTGTGTCTTCGGAGCCAGCCCTTGCAGCAGTATTGTTTTCATACAGTGACTTTTAACTATTTGACATTTCCCGGACATTTGTTCATGGATTTGCATTTTGGATTCACCTTTATTTATTCATTTAAATTATTTTTAACGTGGCCATTTTAGCTTCCTTTCTATACAGAGTACTTTATAAGCCTTATTACCAGTACATCATTGATCCCACCCCTGACAGCCTACTCCCAGAGCGCTTGTTTTATCCTATGTCTCAATGGTTTAATGACAGCTTCCCTTGTTGGCAGCATTGGATTGCCACTATCTACTCTTTTTGAGTACAACCGCATTCCTATGTACTTGCTGAAATATAAGCTTTTCGTTAATAAAAAAAAAGGTCTTGAGCAGAAGGTGTTATTTTTATCTGTGTACTAAAAAGTATATAAGGGATACTTAATATAATTGAATCTACCATGTTAATGTACTTTTAACATAAAAAAGCATAAACAGCATTTTAATAATTCAATAACCAAAGCAGCTTGTTCACAGCAATTAAAACATAACAAAACAAATCCAAGTCTGTATGACTCTACATCACATGAAATCTTTTTTGTGTAGGGAATAAGACCTTGTGTTCATATTCCCAAAGACACAATTTGTTACTTGCCAAACACTCCTGTCACACTGTATCTCTTCCTAAAGCTGGGTGCTCAGGTACTCCCCAAGGTTTATGAGAGTCTGAGAGACACCCACTGAAGGTAGCTGCCCCATTTATCAATAGAAATCTCAGCAGTGGCATAATTGCAACTAATTAATTCATCTCCACATGTCTCCAGAGACTAACTAGCTTTCCCAGTGCTTCCAACATACATAAAAAAGAATCCTAGGGGAAACATAGACACTTTCAAAATGCTCCCAGTGCTTCTCTCACACTACACCGCAGAAAACAATAAACCTTTGCACTATATAAAGCAAGCAGTCTACAATTAACACTTGATCTAGAAAAAAATATTGTATTATATTGTTGCATTAGACTCTACATACTGTAAATCACTTTGTATTTTCAAAGACTAATTAATATTGGAAGTCAAGTGACACAATTTGTAAGACCTTGTTAGGCCAACCTATATGCAGCATGACTTTTGGTCTAGTTTTGAACAGACTGCCACTAAACATCCAATCTTTAGGCATGTCTGTGATCAAAATGTAAAATTATATATTAATTCCCACATTGTATATCAATTATTTCTTTATTGTAAATTCAATAGGTTTATAATAATTTGAACAATCTAGAAGTTTGTAAACTTACTTTGTGACGATCCCCACCCATTTACTTCCTTGAATTCTGTGATACTTATAATTATTGATTGAAGCAAAAAAATATACAGCGTCTAAGACAGGGGTCATCAAACTATGGCCCTCCAGTTGTTCAGGAACTACAATTCCCATCATGCCTTGTCATGTCTGTGAATGTCAGAGTTTCACAATGCATCATGGGACGTGTACTTTGTAGTTCTGCAACAGCTGGAGGGCTATAGTTTGAGAATCCCTGGTCTAAGATGTTATTGGAAAGTGTTAGAAAGGTTAATATCATACAGCTGCCACTAGCATTCAGTAATGAACCTAAAACACTTAATGGAAAAAGAGCAATAAAGCAGGGTTAGTTTGTAACCCTTATCCCAATGTCTGAAAATTGATCAATATGTAATCAAAAAATACATTAATATAATGTGCAAAAATGTCCCTTAATATCCTAAATATAGAAAATAATATAAAGTGGAAAGGTCCTTGTTACATTGGGAAAGTGTTGAACCGCCTACAGTACAGCAGTTTTATGTAATTGTGTGAGGAGATGTACCACTATATAAACTGATCTATAAGAGTAGAGGATGTCCTGGCAAGTTCTCTAAAGTTTGGCAACCTTGGCTTGATGTGGATGATTCATTCTGGGTGGATACCCCTCTGCCTTCCAGCTTGTCTGCTGAATAAGACCGTGGAGGTCCCATGAGAGTTAAAGCGGAGTTCCGGCCACAAAATCGACATAGTGTTTCATAGTCGATTTTGTGGCCATCCGCTTCCTATTTGTCCCGTGAAAAAGAAATGGATAGTTACGATTTTTATTTTTTTTTACTTACCTTGTTACTGTAGAGAAATATACTCACCTTTCTTCCACTTCCTCCCTCGGCGGCCGCAGCCCACGCCGTCACTTCCGGTTTGCAATGATTCCTGGGAGCTGAACGTCATCGCTCCCAGGAATCAATGCGCCGGCACCGGCCCCGCTCGTCACTTCTGGCGCCGCACCGGAAGTGACGAGTGGGGCCGGTGCAGGCGCATTCTGGGAGAAGAGGACACAGAAGAGGACGCAGAAGAGGATTGCGCTGGCTTTAGCTGCCCACATCCGAGATGGCAACGCTGAAGAAGAAATTTTAAAGGTAAGTATTTCTTCTTTCAGGTAAGTGCTACCCAGGACAGTACAGAGGCTATACATTGTGGAATGTACTAGCCCTGACAGTCCCGGGGGTATTTTTATTGAAAAAAAATTTTCGTGGCCGGAACTCCGCTTTAAGGATTATATGACCTGAATGCAGTGTACTAACTGTTCCCCCTCGGGGGATGGGCTGTTGAGGGTAGGGGAAGGTGTGTGCGTGTGAGTGTGTATGTGGGATTGTGATTGTGTGTGTCTTTGTCTGTGTCAGCCGTACTTGGCTGCTTGTCTCCCCCATCTTCCTTAGGGTTGGGGCCACTTATGATGCCCTGCTCGGCTTGTCCCACTGTTGCCGTTACGGCTCCTATGCAACCCAGTCTTTGAGGTCCCCCCTCGTCCCTCCCTCCCCCTCTAGGCCCTGTTGGCCTGTTGTTCAATTATCTATGCTGCAATGTTTTCCATTGATTCGTTGTATATAACCTGATATGTTTTATTGACATTGCTTTGAGTTTTTGTTCTGTATTGTTCTTGAAAATCTATAAATAAACACCTTTCAAAAAAAAAAGTGGAAAGGTCTATGTAAAACTCACAAAGTGACATCACTTTAAAAATCCTCAAATACTGCAATACATGATCTCCCAATTCAATGTGCAAAATAGCAATGTAAATATAAAGTCCAAAAGATTGTAAACATGTAGAAAGTGCAGTACTTCACAACACTTGTAACAATGCTACATAAAAAGGAAAAAAATGATAGTCCAGTATTGTGGAAGAAAAAGTGCAGTGTACATAAAATAAGTTCACTCAAAGAAATTCCACAAGTGTTCCAGAGAAAAGTATCCCTGAAAATCCAGTGCAACCAAATGCTGAACTGATCCCTTTAAGAGTTCAAATCACTCAAAGTGGCACCCAATGTGATCCTTCACTATCCACTCTGTGAGGATGTCGAATGACGAAATGCAGAGGGTGGGCTAGGATGCTGACGTCATCGCGCACGGTTGGAATGAACTCATGGCTTGGAGCTAACAGCCAGAGACAATTGACAACATGAGAGAGCGTTTACACTCTAGTGTCGGGAAGACACTTGTTAGCTGTGAGTGGATCTATATTATTTTAATAAAGCTTGTTTTTAACCACTTGCCGACCACCGCACGACTATTTACGGTGGCGGTCAGCCCCTCCTGGGCAAAGTGACGTATATATACGTCACTCGCCCGCGAGCCAATAGCTCGTTCACTGACATTCCAGCGCGAGTGACCGGCGGCTCGGATGTTTGCCGGCCACCCGCGATCGTCCGCTGCAGAGGGAGAAAGGCAGGCGGCTGATGTAAACAAAGCCGCCTGTCATTCTCCCTGGTGTAACTGCAGAGATCATACGATCCTGCTATTTAGGATCGTATGTCTCTGTGGTTACATGAAAAGTCACGCCCGTTTACAGTAAGAAGCACGCCCTTAGGGACACATTTAACCCCTGCCTCTCCAATAAAGTTAACCCCTTCCCTGCCAGTGTCATTTTTACAGTAACAGTGCATATGTATAGCACTGATTACTGTAGTAATGTCACTGGTAACCCCAAAAGTGTCAAAAATGTCAATCAAGGGTCCGATCTGTCCGCCGCAATGTCGCAGTTCCGCAAAAAAATCGCAGATCGCCGCCATTATTCATTTAAAAAAAAAACACCAAAAATGACATAAATCTTTCCCTTAGATAGTAAACGCAATAACTTTTGCGCAAACCAAAATACGCTTATTGCAATTTGTTTTACCAAAAATATGTAGCAGAAAACAAATTGGCCAAAAATGTTAAAAAATTTTGATTTTTACATTTTTTGGGGGGGGGAATTTCATATAAAAAAAAATGTGAAAAATATTGTTATTTTTTTAAAATTTACGCTCTTTTTTTGTTTATAGCGCAAAAAGTAAAAATCGCACAGAAAGTAAAAGTAAAATCTTCTGGGGCTTAAGTGGACGTTGTGGAAGCCTTCCTCCTTCCTCCTTCCTCCTTCTGTCTCACTTCTATGTTTGGCTGTGACCTGCCTGAGAGCAACTTATATATTGCACACTGCGCTTTTTCTTCCACAATACTGGACTTTAAAAAATATATTTTTTTGGTTGTAGCATTGTTACAAGTGTTTTGCAATATTGCACTTTTTATATGTTTACACTCTTTTGCACTTTATATTTACTGGTATTGTGCACGTTGAATTGTGAGATCATGTATTGCAGTAATTGAGTTTTTTTACAGTGATGTCACTTTGTGATTTATAGTGTTACATAGACCTTTCCACTTTATATTATTTTCTATATTTAGGATATTAAGGGATATTTTGGCACAGTATATTACTGTAATTTTTGATTGCATATTGATCAACTTTCAGACATTGGGATAAGGATTACAAATTAGCGCCACTTTCCTGCTCTTTTTTTATCATTATTCATACTTATAGTGATTATTATTATTATCATCCCTTATGAGTAGGCACTGCTGTGTCACACATTTCACAGAGTCTGCCTTCTGAACTACAGAGGTGTTGAGAGGAGATGTTTCAGGAGGCGGAGTCCGTACAGGAATCACTCTTGCAGGTAGCAAGGTATCATAGGATGTGTAGTCCCTATATGTTGCAAGTTAACAGCAGAGGAAAAGCTGCAAAGCATGCAGGGAATGCAGGACATTTTGGAAAGAGATGGCCAGTAGACAGATAGCACTTACATGAAAGGAGATTTTATAAGTAAATTGTAAAAAAAAAAATATATTGTTTGTATTACTATTATACAGTAATTTTTTTTTTTTTTAAATAAAAGTATATGCTGTGACCATAAAATGTATTTAAATGCTCAACTGGCAGCTCAGGGTCCGAATGAAGCTCTCTAAAACCTCTATGGTCTTCTGGAACATAGACCAGGTATTTATTTTCTAGCTTCATTTCACCCTGTGATTTCGGCAAGGATGCAATTAGTATAAAGTCTGGAGTCTGCAGATATTTTATTTTGCATGTTATTGGGCTTTGCTATGATCATACAAGAGAAATAAGCTGCTGTCTTGAAATTAGGCTCCCATCTACCCTAGTAACATCTGCCCTGGTAAATTCCACAAAACAACAGCCTTGACTGGCTGTAAAAGCACAGTAGAAACAGAGAATCCACACTAGTCACATTAGAGCCTTTATTTGAATAAATGAGCAAACATCAGCAGTCTTCCATTAAATGCCTTAGGGTATTTCATAGAAAGCCACTGAGGTTTTCCTATTGATTCTCATAAATCAACTAAAGAGGCTAGAAGAGCAGCCAACCATGCCATCAGTGGGGTAAGTTATTTATTGTGTGTATTTGTGTGAATATATGTATGTGTATAGCATATATGTGTTATGTGTGTGAACACAAGTCAGATGCTAATCTATATGTTAGTCTTTTCTACATGCACTGTGCAAAAATATGTGTAGCATCCTCCTAGATAGGTGCTAGAGAGTGAGTATAGTTTTTGGCTCTGTCTGCCTATCAGAGGAGCAGCAGGTAAATTATATATTTTCTCTGCCTAACAGGGAGCAGGATCTGTGAGTTAGGTCTGCTCAATGTGCTCAGTGTGTGATTCATGTGGTCTGAGGGAGTGTCCCCCACTGATTCAACGGGGATGCATATTGGATAGTGGAGGAAACCTGGCCAATGAGTACACAGGCTTTTATACAGCCCCAGGGATTGGCACAGACTGCTGTATCGGTGCATTGTGGGGTGGAGTATAAAAAGCCAGGGGCACATGTGCTCAAAGTCTTTGGCTGGTGAGCAGAGTCCCGGAAGGAGGGTGGTGGCTGCCTCCTCTTCTGCAGTGGTTGGTGTATGGTCACAGGCAGTCGGGCTGGTGAGCCAGAAGTGTGGAGCTGAACTCAGAGGTCCAGGAGAGCTGACTAGGAGGAGTTGAGACACTGGAGAACCTGAAAAGCAGTATCGTGAGTACAGGGGATCGTGTCTATGGGCCTGACCAGGAAGGGGGCCACTCCGGAGTAGAGTAGTCAGAGGACAGGTACCAGCTGGTGGATAGAAAGAGGGTACTAGGCGTGTGCCCTGAAGATAAGTGCTAAAGAATATTCCTTTTGATTCATCTAGTGGCAGGATGAAGCTGCTGCCTTGCTGCATTCTCAGATAGGAGTCTTCAGCATTGTGAATAGTTTAAGTGTTGGAGTATCCCACTCATCCCTTCTCCCATCCCCATCTGGAATAAAACAGCAAAAACAACAACCCCTAGACTGTTCATTGACTGAGCTG
This sequence comes from Pelophylax lessonae, assembly GCF_965119305.1. Classification (NCBI taxonomy): domain Eukaryota; kingdom Metazoa; phylum Chordata; class Amphibia; order Anura; family Ranidae; genus Pelophylax; species Pelophylax lessonae. Next base: position 227,580,805 of record NC_138770.1, on the reverse strand, counting down.
GGAAAGTAAAGTGTTAAGATTCTGCATGCAGTTGCTACAGGTAACCGTGCGAAAAAAAACGGCAGCTCTCAAGGGATATTATCCCGGGTTACCGCAATGGTTGCTAATGGCAACGGCCAAGAAATCTTGCAAAATAACGTCATGCTTTCTCAAGAAATGTGCTGGAGTGCCAAGGAGAAGAGTGATGCCTGCTTTACAGGGATTAGGGAGAGTGGGATGAAGAATAAAGTTCACAGGGCTTTTGTCAAAACGGTATTCTGTTCTTTCAAGAAATGTGCAGGAGAGTTAGAGAAGAAGAGATGCATCATACTGTACAAAAGGACTGTGTCTGTGTTTACAGTGATCGGTGCAAGTGTGGACGGAGAAAGTGGCGGCCCAGGGCACATGCATCGGTGTGCCGGGGGGCATGTTTGGACATGCACTATGGAGAAAAATGTTGACCATGCAGTATATGTCAGCAGGACAATTTTCATAAGTAGTGAGGAGAGAGACACTGGAGGAGATGCTGTAAAGAAAAGTGTTGACCGTGCAATTTATGACAGCGGGACAATTTTCCAAGACAGTATGGCGAGTGTTGTCTGTACATGTGCTATCAACAGAAATGTCAGCCGTGCAATGTCTGACAAAGGAACAATTTTCCAAAATAGCAAGGGAGATCAGTTAGCCTGGAGAGATGGAGGTGCAACTAAGGCCCAGGTACAGACAAGGATGGCAGATGCGTGCGGATTGAGGAGCACGATCTGCTGTACAGTGATCTTCATGCTGGCTGAGCTGAGTTGGAGCGGAGCGGCGGTGAAGAGGTTTCTGTACCGTGTGGGAAAGCGCGCGCTGAAGAGATCTGCCTAGCAGGAGGAGCCACTGCCAAAGAATCAGCTAATCTGGAGTTGTGGGCAGAGACGCCGCCCATGAACAGCCAATCAAGAAGGAGGAAGAGAGCCTATAAATTACTTCCGCTTTCGGGTGTAGCTGAGAAGGAGAGCAAGATGGCGGGTGCCGGAGTGAGCCAGAACGTGGAGGCTATCCCATGTGTTTTCGGAGATCTTGTGGAGTGGACTGGAATGCCAATGTCGACCCTGTGGGACACTGGGGTGCGATTTGTGCCCGACGGACGGCTGGCGTTGTGTACCGGAACAGGCGTGGAGCATTTGGGTCTGGTATGTAGTCAGTGTCTGAATGTTACCAGCGGCTGCAAGTGTGGGGCCAGTGCGGGCACTGTGGCAATCTGCTGCTGTGGGTGTAGAAAAGTGATGGTCAGCCCAGAAGATTGAATGTGATGTGGGAGACTGGGGTCACTCGAGTCCTGTCGGTTTCTGAGCCGGGAATCCCTGTGGGCAGAGGAAGAGGAGTGCTTAAGATGCTGTTGGGGCCGGGACCAGTAGCACCTGCTTGTACTACAGTGTGCCAAGTAAGGGAGACCCACAAAACAGAGGCAATGTGCATGCAGGTAGTGAGGGCCGAGGAGTAGCCACCTGATGCATGGAAGACAGCAGTGGCAGACACCAGTACCGTTCAAACAACGGCAGAGGGGAGTCGATGGCCTGCGGTGGGAAAGACTGTGAGTGTAAGCAGTGAGGAAGAGGCCGGGGCCATTGACGTGAGGTCTCCTAGCTTTTAACATCGCTGTGGATCCTTGGAGGAGGGGATTGATGCCTGGAAGTCTGAGGAGGAGACAGAGTGGGACTGGGGAACGGATAAACAGAGCAGTTCGGCCAGTCCTGGCACTCCTGATGAGGAGACGAGGGATTCAGTGGTACTTCGTCAGTGTGCCAAGAATCTGGGGTTCTGCGAGGCCTACACTACATGGGTGGATCGTGACGCAGGGCAGCAGGTACTTGGCAGGCTGGCATGTGGTAGACAGCAGGTACTTTGCAGACTGGCTGGTCACAGGCAGCAGACACTTGGCAGGCTGGCAGGAAGCAGATATAAGGATGGCCGGTCACACAGCAGGGTCAGGCAAGCCGAGTCGGTAACTAGCAGGCACGTCAGGAGCAAAGCAGAAGGCAGCAGAGTAGTCAGGTTCAGGCTGAAGTTGGCAACGGCAAACAGGTGGACAGGGGGATAAAGCAGAGACTTGGTCGAAGAGCAAGCCAGGGGTCGGTTCAGGCAGAGTAAAAGCGTGGCCAGACGGATCAGGACGGCAACAGAGTTTAAACACCAGGAACAGGTAGCAGGTAGCCGAACACTGTAGACCATAAGGCAAGGTCCTAGTGCAGCAGAGATGTTTATATAGCCCACTTGGCACCACTTAGTGGTAGGCGTGAACGCTGGTGCGCACACATGTTCGCGTATACACATGCGCGCGTTCGCAAGTCATGTGAACAGGAATTCTCTGTCCATGGGTTTGGCTAATAGGCTTACTTCTTCTTCCCTGACAGCAATAGTGAGGCTGCAGATGGGCACTAATCAGGCTGCAATGGTGAGGCTGCATTGATGGGCACTGATCAGGCTGCATTGATGAGCAATAGTGAGGCTGCAGATGGGCACTGATCAGGCTGCATTGATGGGCACTGGTGAGGCTGCATATGGGCACTGATAAGGCTGCATTGAAGGGAACTACCCCTTATTTTGCTTTAAAGTTATCTATTTAAAATGTAAGTTTTTTTCCTGAAATTTCCCTCTTAAAATTAAGGTGGGTGTTATACGCCGATATATACGGTAATTGTTCACACTAAAAAAAAGTCCAGGTAAAGAGGGACAGGGCACAGGACATCCATGAACCAGCAGACTACCAGACTCCATAAAAATAGAACAAAAGTGACAAAAGAACTCATGGTGCTTACAGATAAAGAGCCATGAAGCCAACCTAGCATTCAATGATACTAACTCCTCACTGCAAGTTACTTGAAAATCACCTGTCAGCACCCTGGGTAGAAGACACCACACTGTAGTGAGGTCTAAGCTCCATATCTGAGTTTCTCCATGCTCCATATCATATCTAGAGGTCTTCCATGGTTCCTCAATTCCCAAACTCCCCAAGCTAGGTCCCCAATCCAGGCCTCTGTCAAGCCACATGGTCACCATCTCAGGCAGCAGGCCTTAGAGGTTTCAGTAGCAAGCACACCCCTCCCTCAGGCAAGAGGCCCAGGGGGGAACAGACTGACTCCTCAAGATCACTCCCTGAATATTTATATCCTCTCCCATCATACACCAGTGGCAAGGAAGCTCATTCTGGTTGGCCAGGGAGAAATAAATATTCAAACCTCTTAATAATGCAGCTCTTCAGTGTAATCTACTGGCAACAGAAGGACACATAGAGTAAACAGGGCCCAGGGGAAACCCAAAGAAGCCTAACTATCAATGCAGCTAAGCCGACTACAGCCTAGCACCACTAAATTTAGATAAACATTTCTGCTTAGGGTAGGGTGGCTACAGCTGTATCTTACATTGATGTGAAGTCAAAATGAGGAAATTACAGGATCGAGATTTCCAAAAATGTTGGTTTCCCAGAGGTCTTCAGAGAGCGAGAACTAACAAAACAGTGAACAAAGTAGTGATCTGCAGTGTGATCACTGGGAAAGGCGCGTATTTACACTGTTAGATTACAGGTATCAAAGCTTTCAAGCGTTATTTTTCACGGCAGGGTCTTTTTAAGACAACATAAAACTGCATGCTAAATAGCAATAGACATTATCTAGACCCAGTATTTACAGTATGTTAATTCTCTATAATATGTAAATGCACACAAACAAATACATGCCAAAACACATAGGGCAATAGAAAAGTCAGAGGTTTTTCCCTGACATTTTTTATTATGCTTCTTTTTTAAGTAGTCATACACTGGTTTAAATGACCAACAAGCACACAAATTAATTATGAGCAGTAAAACTCCATTTAGTAAAGAATTCTCTTGGTGAAACTTTTCTGCCATTTGGAAAAAAATGAAATGGCCTTTGTGTTTCCGTTCAACAAGCAAAAACATCCTACTGTGCCAATTTAATTAAGCTGACATTATATATAAGGTATGCAGTGCTCTTTGGGGAACACACAGTTCTCCTGATTGGTTTTAGTACTTACCCTGTTTCAGATAAAAACAACATTAAAGAACTGCAATTATTCTGAGTCAATTTTTTTTTTTTTTTGGGGAAATTGGCTGTCAGCTCTTGCTGAAGAATTTCAGTATTTCTAATGAAGATAATACTTACTAGACAACGCGCTTTACATGAGCTTCTTATGGAAGCGATGGCTGATTACCAGATCGGGCATCCCTGAAGATAAAACTGTCTTGCTGTCAATGAAATCTAACACATAATCCCGCTTACTAAGCATCTGTACAAGCAATTTATGCAATACTCAGAGATGTAAAGAATGCCACAGTAAGAAGTGTTAGTTGCAGTTTATTGGATTTTAACCCATAGCAAGAAATTAAAGTGGTAGTATACTCCTTTATTTGACTTTTACCTACAGGTAAGCCTATAATAAGGCTTACCTGTAGGTACAATTAATATCTCCTAAACCTGCACAGTTTAGGAGATATTCAACCTGCATGCAGCCGCTGACGTCAGCGGCACATGCGCTCAGAGCTCCTTGTCAGGCCTTGCCGGAAAGTAAAACTTCCGCGCACATGCGCGGGAGTGACGTCATCGCAGCTCCAGCCACTCACAGCGCCAGAGCCGTCGAACCCAGAAGAGATGCCGAGGGAACATGACGGCGTTCTCCAGACGATGCATACTAGCTCATTATGTCTTTGTCCTGCAGGGTTTGTTTTTTGTTTTTTTTTTCTCAATGGATACAACCGCTTTAAGAACTAATATTCTTGACAGGTAACTAAAGTCAAACTGTTTCATTCTTGTTACAGGGTGTAAATATATTTTGCTCTGGTTCAAATTTTTTTTTAGTTAAACAAATTGTCCCACAAAAAGAAGGTCATGCCTGGAATTATACTCAAGAATATATTATTTCAAAGGCTGCCTTTCTGCCTTCCATTGGCCTGATTGCTCAAAATTGTTAAAACTAAAACAATGTCAGGTCACCTGTGGCCAGGTGACGACTGCACCCTGTTGGAGGCAGGGGTGCACCGCAAGGTAGTGAACCCAGTAGCTGACTGCTGCAGATGGACAGGAACATGAGCCCAAGATTCCCCAGGGCGCGGAGTCTAAGACCCAGCAGGTGTTCACCAGAGCCTCTAGTGGTGAGGATGGACTTGGCTGCAGCTGGGCCCAGGTCGCGGCCCCTGGGGTCTCCCGGGTCACGCTCCGTAGGGAGAGAGGGGAAGCATCCACTCAGGACACAAGGGATAGTGATGGGTAAGCCGAGGTCGGGACAACAGGCAGACAGGTGTAACCAAAGAACAGGCCAAAGGTCAGGGTCACAGGCAAACAGGAGTAGTCAGAGACAAGCCAAAGTCGGTATACAGAAAGGTAGATTAAGCACGCGGCAGACAGGAAACAACTAACAAACACTGTTGAACAGCAAAGCAGACCTGCAGTGCACTGGTTAATATAGACTTCCTGAAATGGCCTGGGGTGGGGCCGAACAGGGAGGAGAGATGATAAAAAGGAACCAGAAGGGGAGTCTGGCCTCTAATGCAGACATGAAGTAGCAGGTAAGCTGCCAAACACTATTGCAAGTCCATGACAAACAAAAGTAGAAAAGGTTCATATGTTTCAAAAGAAAGCAAAATCTTAATACCCACAGAACTTTTTGGAGGTACTACAACACAGTAAATATTATGTAAAAACAATCTATTTAATTGAATATATAAAAAACCATATAAAAAAGTAAAAATAAAAATTGTATTTTCAATAGGTCCTGATTTACATTTTCACTTAAGTAACCACATATTCAGATGGCCTTTTTGTATGTATATCAATCATGAAACTTGCAAATGACAGATAGATTAATTGCATCACAAATTTCTACGCATTTTGTGAACCATGATTTACTTCTTCAGGAGTAGATGCTACTGGCACGGTGTCTATGGATTAAATACAGCAAAAAAAGATTTACAGAAACATGATAAATAAATACACCCTTGAACTTGACAGGGGTCTAGTACAAACCTAGAAATCAACTTGGCAAAAAAGTTTATTTTGTTGAACAAAGTTTTTTTGTTTTGGTTGCTCTCATCACCTCCAGGTGCAAGACGTAGCGATGGACATGTGTTGTGCCCCATCCAAGGCCAATTTAAACCTGGGAGTGCTATATTTTCCTCAGATGATGGTCTCTCGATGTACCTGTGCTACATTTTCATTGTCTGTAATGGGACAGAGCTTTATTGGATGATTTTGTTAAATGCTTGAACTCCAACATCTTTAATTGCCAATTTCCAATGTCATAACAACATTTGGAAATGCCTCTTTTTGGATGTTTTGAAATCTAAAGGAATAAATTGAATTTTTTTTACGTGTTTGTATATGTTTAATAAAATGGGTTGTTGGTGCATAACAGTGTTGTAGTACCTCGAAAAAGTCCAATGGGTATATAGATTATGGTTTAGAAATGATGGAGATGTAAGAGCCCATATACCAGTTCCAATTTTTGTTACTTTTGGGTGCATATGTTTTAACATCTGATTGGTATAAGTGCCAGCACCAAATTCAATTTATTTTTTTTAAAGTTTTCATAAAATGGGATCCATGTTTTTATGTCCTGTCACAATAAAGAAGACCTAATTTATGGAAACCGTGTCCAAGAAAAACAGGCAGACAAAGGACTAGTCACCAGTATTTTCCTTAGCTCCCAACAGATGATTAGTTAAATCACACTACCAAATATTACACCAAACATTCTAAAACTAGCAGTCAAAAGCACAGTGCCTTAGATGCTCTGCAGATACAGTGGGTATGGAAAGTATTCAGACCCCCTTAAATTTTTCACTCTTTGTTATATTGCAGCCATTTGCTAAAATCATTTAAGTTCATTCTTCTTCCTCATGAATGTACACATAGCACCCCATACTGACAGAAAAACACAGAATTGATGACATTGTCGCAGATTTATTAAAAAAGAAAAACTGAAATATCACATGGTCCTAAGTATTCAGACCCTTTGCTCAGTATTTAGTAGAAGCCCCCTTTTGATCTAATACAGCCAAGAGTCTTTTTGGGAAAGATGCAACAAGTCTTTCACACCTGGATTTGGGGATCCTCTGCCATTCCTCCTTGCAGATCCTCTCCAGTTCTGTCAGGTTGGATGGTAAACGTTGGTGGACAGCCATTTTTAGGTCTCTCCAGAGATGCTCAATTGGGTTTAAGTCAGGGCTCTGGCTGGGCCATTCAAGAACAGTCACGGAGTTGTTGGGAAGCCACTCCTTCATTATTTTAGCTGTGTGCTTAGGGTCATTGTCTTGTTGGAAGGTAAACCTTCGGCCCAGTCTGAGGTCCAGAGCACTCTGGAGAAGGTTTTTGTCCAGGATATCCCTGTACTTGGCCGCATTCATCTTTCCCTCGATTGCAACCAGTCGTCCTGTCCCTGCAGCTGAAAAACACCCCCACAGCATGATGCTGCCACCACCATGCTTCACTGTTGGGACTGTATTGGACAGGTGATGAGCAGTGCCTGGTTTTCTCCACACATACCGCTTAGAATTAAGGCCAAAAAAATCTATTTTGGTCTCATCAGACCAGAGAATCTTATTTCTCACCATCTTGGAGTCCTTCAGGTGTTTTTTAGCAAACTCCATGCGGGCTTTCATGTGTCTTACACTGGGGAGAGGCTTTTGTCGGGCCACTCTGCCATAAAGCCCCGACTGGTGGAGGGCTGCAGTGATGGTTGACTTTCTACAACTTTCTCCCATCTCCTGACTGCATCTCTGGAGCTCAGCCACAGTGATCTTTGGGTTCTTCTTTACCTCTCTCACCAAGGCTCTTCTCCCCCGATAGCTCAGTTTGGCTGGACGGCCAGCTCTAGGAAGGGTTCTGGTCGTCCCAAACGTCTTCCATTTGAGGATTATGGAGGCCACTGTGCTCTTAGGAACCTTAAGTGCAGCAGAAATCTTTTTGTAACCTTGGCCAGATCTGTGCCTTGCCACAATTCTGTCTCTGAGCTCTTCAGGCAGTTCCTTTGACCTCATGATTCTCATTTGCTCTGACATGCTCTGGAAGGTCTTATATAGACAGGTGTGTGGCTTTCCTAATCAAGTCCAATCAGTATAATCAAACACAGCTGGACTCAAATGAAGGTGTAGAACCATCTCAAGGATGATCAGAAGAAATGGAAAGCACCTGAGTTAAATATATGAGTGTCACAGCAAAGGGTCTGAATACTTAGGACCATGTGATATTTCAGTTTTTCTTTTTTAATAAATCTGCAACAATGTCAACAATTCTGTGTTTTTGTGTCAGTATGGGGTGCTATGTGTACATTCATGAGGAAGAAGAATGAACTTAAATGATTTTAGCAAATGGCTGCAATATAACAAAGAGTGAAAAATTTAAGGGGGTCTGAATACTTTCCGTACCCACTGTATACAGCTATGTGGCTCAAGACAAGAGAAATGCAGTGCTATATTTTAAAAGGGATATAGGACACAATGTAAATCTTAAAGGGTACTGATTAGGCACATTTAAAGTTTCTAGATGTTAGAGATAGCAAATCTTCACTTTTTGAGTTCAGGTCAACTGTAATACCATCTGCATTATCAGCCTTGATAGGTACCCACAGACATATGACAGCGGATTTTTTCCATAAACAGTAACTATTGTCTTCAATGTTGGAAGGTGATGCAACTTACACAGTTGAAAATGTCAACCCCTCGTGACAGTGTTCAAGCCTTGTTAAGGGGGTCATTAGCTTCTCAGACCTGAGCTCTGCATTATAGAAATTAATCACGTACTCACCCACATCTGGAAAAAAACAGATATTTTTTATTGCTACAATGAGGAAATAAATTGCCAGGGGGAAGGATTTAAAGAGACTGTTTAAGGGTTTTTGAACATCACAAATATGCTGTTCCATTTATAAACCTGTTGGTGAGGACCTATGGTATTGATTATGAGGAAACAAAAAATGCAAACTCAATAAAATCTCATGTTTGATTTAACATGTCCATGCAATTCCCAAAGTTGTATTCAATCACTTATAATCTGCAGCTTTTATTAAAATGAAAGTTCAGACACTTTCTGATATGGGGTGACAACTGCTCTTCTGTTGTTACATGCCTGTGTGGTGGGGACTACACATTGCAAAGACATGATCTACTGTTGCCACTATCAGAAAGCCAGTCCATAGCAACAATATGCAGCCAACACTGGAGTGACTGGCTATAGAAGAACTGAGATGCAAAAAAATGTGAAAACAGTATTTTTTTTTTAAATGGCAGTTATAATATATATATATATATTATATATATATATATACAGATAGTATCTGACAAAAGTGAGCACACTCCTCACATTATTGTAAATATTTTATTATATCTTTTCATGTGACAACACTGAAGAAATTACACTTTGCTACAATGTAGTGAGTGTACAGCTTGTATTACAGTGTAATTTGCTGTCCCCTCAAAATAACTCAATACACAGCCATTAATGTCTAAACCACTGGAAACAAAAGTGAGTACACCCCTAAGTGGAAATGTCCAAATTGGGCCCAAAATTCTTTGTGGCCACCATTATTTTCAAGCACTGCTTTAACCCACTTGGGCATGGAGTTGCCACTGGAGTCCTCTTTCACTCCTCCATGATGATATCATGGAGCTGGTGGATGTTAGAGACCTTGCGCTCTTCCACCTTCCATTTGAGGATGCCCCACAGACGCTCAATAGGGTTTAGGTCTGGAGACATGCTTGGTCAGTCCATCACCTTTACCCTCAGCTTCTTTAGCAAGGCAGTGGTCGTCTTGGAGGTGTATTTGGGTTCATTATCATTTTGGAATACTGCCCTGCGGACCAGTCTCTGAAGGTAGAGAATCATGCTCTTCTTCAGTATGTCACAGTACATGTTGGCATATATGGTTCCCTCAATGAACTGTAGCTCCCAAGTGCTGGCACAACTCATGCACCCCCAGACCATGACACTCCCACCACCATGCTTGACTGTAGGCAAGACACATCTGTCTTTGTACTCCTCACCTGGTTGCCATCACACACACTTGACACCATCTGACCAAAATAAGTTTATTTTGGTCTCATCAGACCACAGGACATGGTTCCAGTAATCCATGTCTTGGTCTGCTTGTTTTCAGCAAACTGTTTTCGGGCTTTCTTGTGCATCATCCTTAGAAGAGGCTTCCTTCTGGGAAGACAGCCATGCAGACCAATTTGATGCAGTGTGTGGCATATAGTCTGAGCACTGACAGGCTGACCCCTAACCCCTTCAACCTCTGCAGCAATGCTGGCACCACTTATACGTCTTTTTCCCAAAAACAAACCTCTGGATATGATGCTGAGTATGTGCACTCAACTTCTTTGGTCGACCATGGCGAGGCCTGTTCTGATTGGAACCTGTCCTGTTAATCCGCTGTATGGTCTTGGCCACCATGCTGCAGCTCGGTTTCAGGGTCTTGGCAATTTTTTATAGCCCAGGCCATCTTTATATAGAGTACCAATTAAATTTTTTCAGATCTTCAGAGAGTTCGTTGCCACAAGGTGTCATGTTGAACTTCCAGTGGTCAGTATGAGAGAGTGAGAGCGATAACACCAAATTTAACACACCTACTCCCCATTCACACCTGAGACCTTGTAACACTAACGAGTCACATGACACTGGGGAGGAAAAATGGCTAATTGGGCCTAATTAGGACATTTTCACTTTGGAGTGTACTCACTTTTGTTGCCAGCAGTTTAGACATTAATGGCTGTGTGTTGAGGTATTTTGAGGGGACAGCAAATTTACACTGTTATACAAGCTGTACACTCGCTACTTTACATTGTAGCAAAGTATCATTTCTTCAGCGTTGTCACATGAAAAGATATAATAAATAAAATATTTACAAAAATTGCAAGGGGTGTACTCACTTTTGTGAGATACTGTGTATATATATATATCTTAACCAAACTAAATTTTCTCCATGTTGAGTTTAGCTGTATATCTCAAGGTGCATCTAATCTTTTAGTAAACCCATCATTGAACTGTATACATGTTTTGTTTTATGTTTAATTTTTTTAATGGACATTATCACTAAGGCTGGGTTTACACTGGTGTGATGATAGACATTGCATGTGATTTGCACCCCACTGCTGTGCAGATCACATGCGAAGTCTGTGCGATGCGACTTCAGCCATACAGATTGAATGGCTGAATTTGCATCGCATTCACACCAATGGATCGCACTGGAACCGGATTGCATCCCATTCCTGCACCATTTGGCAGTTTGCACTACAATCTGCAAACCGATCTGGAGGTGTCATTAACTTTGCATTGACTCCCCCAGCGATTTGCAGATGTCAATGTCAACTGCCAGCAGGTGACATGCAATTGGAATGGTGCCCGCATCGCAGATATGTGAACCGGACTAAATGTAACAATAGAAAGCTGTGAATAATTTTTTTATGATTATAAACTTTAGGATCCATAAATAATTGTTTTGAAACAAGGTCAATATGTTCAAATAACAATCATTACACGTTACTCCAGTACTAAATTTGGTTTTGTAATAGCTGGATGTTATGTAAGATTTCCTATATTTATTCTAAGGAAACTGCCATTCCTCTATTTTGTACTTTGTGAGTCATGGTGAAACAAAGAGCTGGAACAAAGAGAAAGGCTTTTACTGTAAGCCATTAGAGGATGAAACTAAAAAGCACACAAGACTTCAAAGGCACCAGTCAGATGAAATGCGGTAGATCACAAACCATACACTATTCAGTGACCTTAATACCAAATCAGACAAGATGGTTACAATATGCCATGTGTAAAAACAAGAAACACAATGAAACTGTAGTTTTCATAGCAATTAACCTGTTATAAGAAAAAAAGCTAAATGGTTTAGAAAAAATATCAAATCTGGTAAAGAGGTGAAGAGAGTTAACATCAAGGTGTTAAGGTAGCCATATATCCTAGAAGCTTATCACCCCATAACTATAGAGAGTTAAAGTGCTTTCTGTGACACACTCTCAACAACAGACATCACTGAGCCAAAAACAACTGAATTTGTTGGCATGATTAAAAGAAAGAAAAAATTCCAGTGTTACTTTTGTGCCCAAGTAGTGTAACAAAGTCCTTCACATGCAGTATGGATAACCATCAGGGATGGGCTTGGGTGTGTTTGAGTTCGTACGTGCCCAATCCCGCCACGAAGTTGACACTGCACTTCGCTAATCACAGGCATTGAGGCATTTCCTGATCCACAGCTGCACAGAGTGGGAAATGTCTCACTAATGCCCCGTACACACGTGCAGATTATCTGAAGACTTTTGTCTGCAGACTTACCAAAACCATATAATATGAGGTCAAACCTAAACACTTTCAATTTGTATGCAATCCGGCAGGCCCTTGCACTACATAGAAAAGGTAAGTCTGCAGACAAAAGTCTTCAGATAATCTGCACGTGTGTACGGGGCATAACTGTGATTAGTGGAGTGCAGTGTCGACTTCCTGGCGGGATCGGGCACGTACAAACTTGAACACACCCGAGCTCATCTCTAATAACTATTACATGGACAAGACATGTTCAAATAATCCAATTACTTTTTCTCCCACCCCCTCCTCCCTTCACTTTAGACACTGTACCCATTTCCAACACACATTGCCCTTCTATACATTAGCCACATACCCAGTTCTCATAGCTCATAGTAAAATGTACATGTATTAACGCTTGGCCTTTTTTGCAATTTTTCCACTGCTTTTTTTTATTTTTCCCTTACAGCTTTCAGAGTTTGTTAAAGACCCCCAAAACCATATATTTTCTGAAAGCACATGACCAGTAGAATACTAATAAGGTGCTACTGATTTTTAGGGCACAATGATATTTGGGCAAATGTTTATCAAAACAATATTTTTGCTAAAAATACACTAAAACCATTATTAGCAGATAAAAACACAGCACATTTTACAAAACTCCTACTAAATATAAAAGCTAACCTGTATTGAGTGAATAAATACTATTTGTAAATTTTAGATTGCGCCTTTTTTGCAAAATGGTGAAAATCAAACATACACAAAAAAATGAAAATATCCAAATGTCTCAAAATCATCTAAAGGTTTTCATTGTTCCCTTACAGCTTTCAGAGTTTGTTTAAGACCCCCCAAACTGTATATTTTCTGAAAACACATGACCTGTAGAAAAAAAAGAAGGTGCTACAACCAAATTTGTACATTTTAAATTGCACCTTTTTGTGAAATGGTGAAAACTGAATGTACGCAAAACTGTATATAAAAACAATTTACTCTAAAATTCCTGAGTTTCACTTACAGCTTTCAGAATTAGAAAAGTGCCCTCAGGCTCGGTTCACATTGGTGCGATGCAGGTAACCCTGCAAATCCAGTGCGGGTTCCCGCATCACACCTGAATCGCTGGCAGTTCACACTGCTCTCTGCGAACTGCTGCGGGTGTCAATACAAAGTTAATGACACCACCAGATTGGTTTGCAGATCGCAGTGCGAACTGTGATTTTGGACAGGAATTGAATCGCATGGGTGTGAACACCTATGCGATCCGATTCTGGGGCGGACAAAAAAAAAGGGTCCTGCACGAGTTTGGTCCAAATGCGATGCATATTCAGCCATACAGTTTGTACTGAATTCGAATCGCAGAGACATTGCATGTGATCTGCACAGCAATGTGGTGTGAATCACATGCGATGTCTACGATTGCACCAGTTTGAAGCAGCCCTCAAACCAGACATTTTCTGAAAAAACATCACCTGTAGAATAAAAATAAAATAATTGCGCAGATGTTCGTCATATTGCTATTTTCACTAAAAATACACTAAAATATTAATAGTGCACATAAACACAACATAACTTGCAAAAATCCTGCTAAAATACTACTAAATCATTATTTGCATGTGGTATACTAAAGTGTACGCCCATGGAGGGCCATGTTTACCCACACAGGGATGTACAGGTGTTCCTACATCCTAAATTTCATCAATGGGACTGCCTGCACTGGGATGCACGGAACACCTGTTCATCCTTGTAAAGGTACGCTGTGTATGCCCAGTGTGAACAAGGCCTTAGGCCCCTTTCACACAAGCAGACCGATTGGGTCTGCCTGTCTGTTTTTCAAGCGGGCCCAATCGGACCACCCACTGTTTTCTATGGGGAGGCTGATGTAAATGGACATGTGTCCGTTTACACTGGTGTGCGTCCGATCAAATCCATTAAAAACAGATGGATGGTGGGATCACATTCCCCATTCATCTAGCAGATAAGATCAGATAGAAATGAACAGGCGGTCTGTTACCATCTGACCGCTCCATAGAGAACAGTAGGCTGTGTCTGTGTCCGTTCTGCATCCGCGGAGCGGATGCGGACCTGTCACTTGCCTGCTCAGCGGGAATCAGCAGAGAGATCCCTCACTGAGAAGACTGATCTGCTTGACAGAGTCCGCCCCATGTTTTTTTTTGTTTTTTTGGGGGGGTGGGGTCGGGGGTCTTTGGTGGGATATCAGAGGTCTAAACAGACTCCCATATATCTTTTTTTGAGACTGAAAAAGGGACTTAAGAAAGTCTCTTTCTCTGCAGTACTTTACATGAATGAATAAGGAGTCTCTATAGAGACTACTTATCCATTCACAAACTGTCAGTCTGACACAAAGTAAACTCTCGGTTTACTATGATCAGCTGAGCTGTCAGTGGACATAGGAGCCATCAATAGCGATGGCTGCCTCAGTCCACTACAGGGAGGGGGCTGGTAAACACATGTTTACCAAGCCCCCCGAAGCCCCAGCTTCACCAGCAACCCCCCCTTTCAGCAAGACAGCTGGTCGGAAAAATTGCCAGTCAGCAGCTGTAGGCAGCAGGAGGGAAAGGGAGGGGATGGATGGATGGGGGTGCAGAGGTCGGTACGGGGGGAATCGGCTTGCCGGGGGACATTCTCTGATTCCCCCAAGCCCCAGCAGCACCTGAAGCCGGCGGAAGCGGAAGAAGAGGGAAGCCGGCTTCTAAAGGTAGCTGCGGGGATCAGTTTTGCGGGGGGGGGGTCGGATGGGGTGTGGGGGTGGGAAATCAGTGCTGGGGGGCAGGAAGGGGGGTGAATGAAGGGGATAGGAAAGGAGGATGGGGGAGAAGTTTTAGGTGACAGGCAGTGGCGGGAGGTGAAGAGGCTGGGGATCAGAGTTATGGAGTTGTTCAGCAGAGTCTTTTGAACAATTCTGTTATAAGTTCATGGTCATTGAGCTTATAGCAGCGGGAGGAATTAGGTCCATACCGTGTACGGAACTGTCCAGCTTCAAGCAGTGCTGTAGGTCCGTACGCCGTACAGACCTGGCAGTAAAAGGGTTAAAACCATGCAAGATAGCTCATCATAACATACTAAAACATGACTAGACCCAAGCACCCAAAGCACATGCCCCATGTCTGCTACTGAGTGCCCCCAGTCCATTGGCATATTATTTTATTTTGAATGCATATACAGTATCTCACAAAAGTGAGTACACTCCTCACATTTTTGTAAATATTTTATTATATCTTTTCATGTGACAACACTGAAGAAATAACACTTTGCTACAATGTAAAATAGTGAGTGTACAGCTTGTATAACAGTGTAAATTTGCTGTCCCCTTAAAATAACCCAACACACAGCCATTAATGTCTAAACCACTGGCAACAAAAGTGAGTACACCCCTAAGTGACAATGTCCAAATTGGGCCCAATTAGCCATTTTCCTTCCCGGTGTAATGTGACTCATTAGTGTTGCAAGGTCTCAGGTGTGAATGGGGAGCAGGTGTGTTAAATTTGGTGTTATCGCTGTCAGCATTGCTGCAGAGGTTAAAAGGGCGGATGGTCAGCCTGTCAGTGCTCAGACCATATGCCGCACACTGCATCAAATTGGTCTGCATGGCTGTCGTCCCACAAGGAAGCCTCTTCTAAAGATGATGCACAAGAAAGCCCACAAACAGTTTCCTGAAGACAAGCAGACTAAGGACATGGATTACTGGAACCATGTCCTGTGGTCTGATGAGACCAAGATAAACTTATTTGGTTCAGATGGTGTCAAGCATGTGTAGTGCCAATCAGGTGAGGAGTACAAAGACAAGTGTGTCTTGCCTACAGTCAAGAATGGTGGTGGGAGTGTCATGGTCTGGGGCTGCATGAGTGCTGCCAATACTGGGGAGCTACAGTTCATCGAGGAAACAATGAATTCCAGCATGTACTGTGACATACTGAAGCAGAGCATGATCCCCTCCCTTTCGAAGACTGGGCTGTAAGGCAGTATTCCAACATGATAATGATTCCAAACACACCTCCAAGACGACCTCTGCCTTGCTAAAGAAGCAGAGGGTAAAGGTGATGGACTGGCCAAGCATGTCTCCAGACCTAAACCCTATTGGGCATCTGTGGGGCATCCTCAAAGGGAAGGTGGAGGAGCCCAATGTCTCTAACATCCACCAGCAATGTGATGTTGTCATGGAGGAGTGAAAGAAGACTCCAGTGGCAACCTGGAAAGCTCTGGTGAACTCCATGCCCAAGAGGGTTAAGGCAATGCTGGAAAATAGTGGTGGTCATACAAAATATTGACACTTTGGGCCCAATTTGGACATTTGTACTTAGGGGTGTACTCTCTTTTGTGAATGTTTTTTTAAGGGGTTTGGTGTCTCAGGCCAAAAGTAATTAGGACTAGAGTTGAGCGGACACCTGGATGTCCGTGTTCGGCGGGTTCGGCCGAACTTTAAAAAAAAGTCTGGGTCCGTGTCCCGGACTTTTGCCGAACTTTTCCCGGACACGAACCCCATTGAAGTCAATGGGGACCCGAACTTTCAGGCACTAAAATGGCTCTAAAACACCAAAGGAAAGGACTAGAGTGCTGCAAATGGCAGCAAAACGTATTTAAGAGCATGGCAAGTGCTCTGCAAACAAATGTGGATAGGGAAATAACTTAAAACAACAAAAAAAAAACAGAAAAATAAAACAATGTTCTTCATCTCTGAAGGACGAGGCCCATATGGAGTAGGAGGGAGGTTGAGGTGGTGGTGGATGTGGCGGTGTCATAGGCGTGAGCACAGGGTGTGCCGGGTTTACCTGGGCACACCCTAATCACCTAGGGCACATTAGCATTATCGCTCTGTTTGGCAGTGAGGAGATGGGAAAGATCTCCCTCGGACCTGCTCTGCTCTATTTCACTTTGCCAGCAGGGAGAGTAATGTATCGGGGCCATGTACATGTAGGCAAACACATGCATGTGTATTTAAACTTTGGGGTGCACACCCTAATGCAATAGGCTGCGCACACCTATGGGCGGTGTAGGTGGAAGCGGCGGTGGAGGAGGACCAGGGCCAGATTAAGAGCATCATGGGCTTGGTGCTGAGGATTTTGAAGGGCCTTAAGGGCCGTGCCTTGGCATGCACCCAGAGGAGGAAGGGTGCAGCCATGCATGCCTAATTCAACATGGGATGCTGTCTCTGAAGCCCATAAACACATCCATGCATCGGCAACTGTCCCTCCTTGTCCGGCCTTCGTGCTGTGTGGGGAGGTTCTGAGGGAGCTGCCTGGGGAAGCGAGCATAGAAGCCAGACTTCTGTGTTTACAAGTGACAGAAGAGCGGTAACAGTGAATATGGCCAACCCCGGGGCCTATATAAAGGTAGGGGCCTGGAGCTGCAGCTCCAATAGCTCCTACGTTAATCTGGCCCTGAGGAGGACGAGGTAGCCAACACTGCTTCTTTTCAGAAATTTTAAATGAGGGTACACCCCAAAAGAGTGAGAAAGAGCAAAAATAGAACAATGGCTGGGTAAGGTCGGTATCCATCGCTATTCTGCACAAGGTACGGAAAAGTCCCATGGGATCCATGCCTGGTTCATTTTAATGAACGTGAGCTTGTCCACATTGTCTCTGGACAGGCGGCTGCGCTTGTCTGTGATAACACCCCCAGCCGTGCTAAATACCCGTTCAGATAATACACTGGCTGCAGGGCACGCCAGCACCTCCAAGGCGTAAAGGGCAAGCTCAGGCCATGTGCCCAACTTGGAGACCCAGAAGTTGAAGGGGGCAGATCCCTCATTCAGTACGTCTAGGCGTGTGCACACATACTGCTCCACCATGTTGGTGAAATGCTGCCTCCTGCTAAGACGTTCCATATGAGCTGCTGGTGCTGCTGTTTGTTGTGGCGTGTTGACAAAGCTTTTCCACATTTTGGCCATGCTAACCCTGCCTTCTGAGGTGCTGGCGGTGCCCTGGTTGCGTTGGCGACCTCTTCCTCCTCCTCCTCCTCTGCCTTGTGCTTCCACTGTGGCCCCGTGGCAGGTGGGAATGCCAGCAGCATTGCGTCTACCAGTGTGCGCTTGTACTCGCGCATCTTGCGATCGCGCTCCAGTGAGTGAATTAAGGACGGTACGTTGTCCTTGTAATGGGGATCCAGCAGCGTGGCCACCCAGTAATCAGCAGAAGTTAGAATGTAGGCAACTCGGCGGTCGTTGTGGAGACACTGCAGCATGTAATCGCTCATGTGTGCCAGGCTGCCCGGAGGCAACGAAAGGCTGTCCTCTGTGGGAGGTGTATCGTCCGTGTCCTCTGTATCCCCCCAGCCACGCACCAGTGATGGCCATGAGCTGGCCTGGGTGCCACCCTGCTGTGAACATGGTTCCATCTCCTCCTCCAGCTCCTCCTCCTCATCCTCCAGAACTGTGCCCCTGCTGGACAATTGTGTCCCTGGCGTTTGTGTGTGCAGGAACCCACCCTCGGAGCCCCTTGCGAATGACTGCCCTGAAAGCCTTGGAAATGTTACCTCTTCATCCTCCTCCTCCTCCTCCTCCTCATCCTGTGCCACATTCTCTTCCATCATCGCCCGAATTGTTTTTTCAAGGAGGCATAGAAGTGGGATAGTTAAGCTGAGAACGGCGTCATCGGCACTGGCCATGTTGGTGGAGTACTCAAAACAGCGCAACAAGGCACACAGGTCTCGCATGGAGGCCCAGTTATTGGTGGTGAAGTGGTGCTGTTCCGCAGAGCGACTCACGCGTGCGTGCTGCAGCTGAAACTCCACTATGGCCTGCTGCTTTCCAGCATGTGCAAGGTGGAGTTCCACCTTGTGGGCACGTCACATATGAGGCGGTAAGCGGGAAGGCCGAAGTTACGCTGCAGCGCTGACAGGCGAGCAGCAGCAGGGTGAGAACGCCGAAAGTGTGCACAGACGGCCCGCACTTTCTGCAGCAGCTCTGACATATCGGGGTCGTTTTTAAGGAACCTCTGCACCACCAAATTCAGCACATGCGCCAGGCAAGGGATGTGCGTCAAACCGGCTAGGCCCAGAGCTGCTATGAGATTTCGCCCGTTATCGCACACCACCAGGCCGGGCTTGAGGCTCGTTGGCAGCAACCACTCATTTGTCTGCTGTTCCATGCTCCTCCACAACTCCTGCGCGGTGTGTGGTTTGTCCCCCAAACAGGCAAGTTTTAAAACTGCCTGCTGTCGTTTACCCCTGGCCGTGCTGAAGTTGGTGGTGAAGGTGTTACGCTGTCCGGATGAGGAGGCGGTAGAGGATGAGGAAGCGGAGTAGGAGGAGTTAGGAACAGGAGGCAAACTGAAGCGCCCTGCAATCCTCGGTGGTGGAAGGACATGCACCAAATCGCTATCCGCCTCAGGCCCATCCACCACTGCATTTACCCAGTGTGCCGTTAGGGAGATATAACGCCCCTGACCGTGCTTACTGGTCCACGTATCGGTAGTTAGGTGGACCTTGCCACAGATGGCGTTGCGCAGTGCACACCTGATTTTTTCCCCCACTTGGTTGTGCAGGGAAGGGATGGCTTGCCTGGAAAAGTAGTGGCGACTGGGCACGACGTACTGTGGGACAGCCACCGACATAAGGTTTTTAAAACTGTGCGTCTCCACCAGACGGAATGACAGCATTTCAAAGGCCAAGAATTTTGAAATGCTGGCATTCAGGGCCAGGGATCGCGGGTGGGTAGGGGGGTACTTCCTCTTCCTCTCAAGTGTTTGGGAGATGAAAAGCTGAACGCTTCCACGGGACATTGTGGAGATGGTTGGTGACCCAGGTGGTGGTGTTGCTGACAGATCCTCTGTTTGCGGGGTGGCAGGTGCCGGTATCACTACAGATGTGGCTGGAGCGGCCGAGACTGCAGCAGAAGAGGAAGCAGGATGAGCCAGAGACGTTTCTTGGTTTTGAAGGTGTCTACTCCACTGCAGCTCGTGCTTTGCACTTAGATGCCTGATCATGCACGTTGCTTAGGTTGAGAAGGTTTATGCCTCGCTTCAGGCTCTGATTGCACAGGGTGCAAACCACTCGTGTCCTGTCATCAGCACATTTTCTAAAGAACTTCCACGCTAGAGAACTCCTTTGAGCTGACTTTGGTGCGCTCGTTCCCTTGCTGCGTTTTGGCAGTAGCAGGCGTAGTGTCTAGGGCACGGCTGCTCCGCTTCTGCACCCTGCTCCCTCTTCTGCTGTGCTGGTGGCTCAGTGAGACCACCGCCTCTTCCTCCACGCGACCACCGCCTCTTCCTCCAAACTACTCAGGTCACCTGCATGACGTTCATTCCATGTGGGGTCGAGGACCTCATCGTCCTCCACATCATCTTCCACACAGTCTTCACCCCTGCCCTCCTTGTCGGTCTCCACAATGCCACCTGCGTTTCGTCATCATCGGAGACGGGCTGCGATGGTCCTTGCATGTACTCATCTTGAGAAATAAGTGGTTGGGCATCGCTGCACTCAATCTCTTCCACTTCTGGGGCAGGGCTAGGTGGATGGCCCTGGGAAACCCTGCTGACAGAGTCCTCAAAAAGAACAAGAGACTGCTGTATGGCTTGGGGCTCAGACTGCTTGCCTGATTTGCAAGGGGGTGAGGTGAAAGACGGTTGGACATCGGCTGCAGGTGCCAACTCTGACCTTTCTGCAGTAGACTGGGTGGGAGACAATGTGAAGGAACTAGAGACACTGTCAGCAGCAAACCAATCTACTATCGCCTCTCTGTGTTCTGGCCTCATCACTTCTAGAGGCGTATGATGCCCTACCAAATACTGATGCAGGTTCTGTTGCCTACTAACACTTGAGGAAGGTGTTTCACTTGTGCGTGTAGCTGGCACAGATCGGAGTAGGAGGAGTATGGAACAGGCAGCACCCTCAAATCTTCAGAAGTATGAGATGAACCCCAAAAACCTGGAAAGGTGGATCTCACACGTACCAACACAGACTATCCCGCAATTTAACTGATCCCCAAAGGTTTTTATTGAATAGCGGAATAGAAAATATGATCAAAAAAAGTGTATGTATCTCACACGTACAGAAGCACACTAGGCCCCAATTACTATTGTTTGTACCCCTAAAGGCAGGATGAGGAGTAGGAGGAGTTTGGAACAGGCAGCACCCTCAAATCTTTAGAAGTATGAAATGAACCCCAAAAACTTGGAAAGGTGGATCTCACACGTACCAACACAGACTATCCCGCAATTTAACTGTTCCCCAAAGGTTTTTATTGAATAGCGGAATAGAAAATATGATCAAAAAAAGTGTATGTATCTCACACGTACAAAACCACACTAGGCCCCAATTACTATTGTTTGTACCCCTAAAAGGCTGGATGAGGAGTAGGAGGAGTTTGGAACAGGCAGCACCCTCAAATCTTCAGAAGTATGAGATGAACCCCAAAAACTTGGAAAGGTGGATCTCACACGTACCAACACAGACTATCCCGCAATTTAATTGATACCCAAAGGTTTTTATTGAATAGCAGAATAGAAAATATGATCAAAAAAAGTGTATGTATCTCACACGTACAGAAGCACACTAGGCCCCAATTACTATTGTTTGTACCCCTAAAGGCAGGATGAGGAGTAGGAGGAGTTTGGAACAGGAAGCACCCTCAAATCTTCAGAAGTATGAGATGAACCCCAAAAACTTGGAAAGGTGGATCTCACGCGTACCAACACAGACTATCCCGCAATTTAACTGATCCCCAAAGGTTTTTATTGAATAGCGGAATAGAAAATATGATCAAAAAAAGTGTATGTATCTCACACGCACAGAAGCACACTAGGCCCCAATTACTATTGTTTGTACCCCTAAAGGCAGGATGAGGAGTAGGAGGAGTTTGGAACAGGCAGCACCCTCAAATCTTCAGAAGTATGAGATGAACCCCAAAAACTTGGAAAGGTGGATCTCACACGTACCAACACAGACTATCCCACAATTTAACTGTTCCCCAAAGGTTTTTATTGAATAGCGGAATAGAAAATATGATCAAAAAAAGTGTATGTATCTCACACGTACAAAACCACACTAGGCCCCAATTACTATTGTTTGTACCCCTAAAAGGCTGGATGAGGAGTAGGAGGAGTTTGGAACAGGCAGCACCCTCAAATCTTCAGAAGTGTGAGATGAACCCCAAAAACTTGGAAAGGTGGATCTCACACGTACCAACACAAACTATCCCGCAATTTAACTGTTCCCCAAAGGTTTTTATTGAATAGCGGAATAGAAAATATGATCAAAAAAAGTGTATGTATCTCACACGTACAAAACCACACTAGGCCCCAATTACTATTGTTTGTACCCCTAAAAGGCTGGATGAGGAGTAGGAGGAGTTTGGAACAGGCAGCACCCTCAAATCTTCAGAAGTATGAGATGAACCCCAAAAACCCCAAATATCATTCAGCTCTGCTGCAGGCCACAATTGAATTTTTTTTAACCCAAGGCTGTATATTGAATAGTGGAATAGAAAAAAGTGTATGATTTTTTAAACCACTCAATAATAGCACATGTGAACTGAACACTGAACACAGCAGTGTATGATCAGTCAGCACAGCACAGCTGAAGGAAAAATGCTGCACACAGTGACTGATAGAAAAATACTTTTCTCCCTCCTCCTCAGTGGGCAAAAAAGATTGTGTTCACTGCACCCCAAAAAAATTGTGTTCACTGCACCCCAAAAAGATTGTGTTCACTGCACCCCAAAAAGATTGTGTTCACTGCACCCCACACACAGCAAAATGGATGTGGACCACTGACACCTGCCTATCTCCAGCCTCTCCGTAAAAGGATTGATAAGATCGTAGATCGGGTGACTGCAAACCCCCCCCCCACACAGCAATATAGATTGTAGTTTGTAGAACACACTGTCTGACCCTAAAAATCAGCAGACTCTCTCCCTAAAAGGATTGATAAGATCGTAGATCGGGTGACTGCAAACCCCACCCCACACAGCAATATCGATTGTAGTTTGTAGAACACACTGTCTGACGCTAAAAATCAGCAGCAGCCTCGCCCTAAAATGCCCACAACTCGCCCTGCCTAACACACTCCGACCTGTCCCTCAATTCTATGCGGACACAAATGAGTTTTGCCTGCCTGTCTGTCCCTAATCAGCAGCCAGCACTTTGATGTGTGCTCTGTCCCTGAACTAAACAGCAGAATGATGCCTCAGCGGCGCTGCCTCAAACTTATAAAGACTTGGTCACATGCTTCAGATGGCCAATCACAGCTACTAATACATTTGTAGGCATGGCTTGGATGGCTTAGGCACACCAGTTAAACGCTTGTTGATTGGCTGTTGAAAGCCCGCCATGAAAAGCACGCCAATGCATGCAAAACCCGGAAATAAAACGACCGAACACGGATTTTTACCCGAATATACAGTAAAGTTTTCGGGTCCGTGTTCGGGTAACAAAAATCCAATTATTCGGTACGAACACGAATAATACAGTCCGTGTTCGCTCAACCCTAATTAGGACTTCATGGGCTAATAACAAGATTTGTGTAAAACATTATAACAATTTATTGAATAAAGACAAAGGTAGAAATATTTAGACACAATGGTGGTGTATTGGGTTATAGACCCATTAGTGAAGGTGAGTAAGTTTAGAAGTTGGTGACAGAGTGATATGGTGACTTTGGAATATTGCTCTCTGCTGTTCCATGCTTGGTGGCCAGCTTGGAATGTGCAGAGAAGGAATATCCTGAACTCCAATGCGTTTCGGCTTTTACATACAGAAATGCCTTTGTCAAGGATGACTCACCATATCTGTAATCATAATACATTTTGGTCAAAAACATATGCATTCCAAGGGGTAAGATGCATTGTTGCATAGTTTAAAAAAAAAAAAAAAAATACATACTTAGAAAAGCCTTCAACAAAGTAAAACAAAGAGATAGACAAGACATCCTCTTTAAAACCAAAAAAGAAAAAACCAATGAAAAGGACAAACAAATGACAAGAATAATTATGAGATTCTCTAATGAACATAAAAAAATTAAGAATATTCTCAAAAAACTTTTTAGAAAAGACCCAAGTGTAACAGACTTAGTCCTGAAAACCCTATGATCACCTATAGAAAAGCGGGCTCAATGAAACAGACTCTAGTGCACAGCGAATTAAAAGAAAGAAAAGATCCATGCAAAACCAAGGGAACTTACCCATGTGAAACATGCGCACAATGCACTGTGATTTGTAAGTCAACATCAAAAATATTACCCAATGGGGACCTTTTTACACCAAAACATTTTGTCAACTGCAAGACAAAAGGGATAGTATATCTGATGCAATGTGAATGTGGAGCCTTTTATGTCGGCAAGACACGCCAAATTCTTTGGAAAAAGAGTGAACAAGCACCTCCAAAGCATGAAGATAGGAAATTTCTACCTTCCCCTAGGGAGACATGTGGCATACTTCCACAAATACAAAATGCCGAAGACAACTTTTTTAGCACTAGACAGAATACATATCCACAACAGAGGGGGAGACTGGAACAAACTACTTTTACAACTCGAAATACGTTGGATAAAAAAGCTTAAAGCTACATCACCACCCGGATTAAATGAAGCTGAAACTTACCATCCCTTCCTAGAAGTCTTTTCCTCTGGGAAAACTGACTAAACAGCCTCTAGACAAACAAATATAAACTTGATCCAGTCACCAGATATCTTGTCTGAAAACAAAATACTATAGAAGTCAGGAAACCTATCTCACATACAACACTGCTCCAGATTGTATCCCAAGAAAATAGACCAAATGGTCTCCAAATAAACAAAATTTATAATCAGATCCAATCACCAGATAACTTGTTCAAATTTATAAAATGCAAAATAATTCAACCAATTTACTAACACTGCTCCAACAAGAAGGAAATAATCGTACCACCTGAACTTACTCAAAATGCACTGACATACAGCAACACTAAAACACACAAAAGGAAACTGGAATACTGTATATACATAATAAACTATTCAATTTTTTCCTAGGTTTAAATAATTAACAGTATCTGATTCATTATCCCAATTGCTATAGAAAAAAAAACAAAAAGAAAAACCCCAATTGTTTTTCCCAAATAACATCAAAACACCAATATTAGCCCCATCTCCATTCACTTTGTTAAAACCCCATATTGTCCATACGCCTGACATCTGTGGGTACCTCCTTGACCCCTATCAGCAAGCCCCCACAACAATTGTTATCCCCCTCCCCCTAATTATTACTGCTGTTTACAAACTTAGTAATATATGTATATATATATATTGTTTATGAATACTGTGATGTATCACAAGAAATTATTTCATATATTTTATTATATGATTTTGTAACTAATGCCGATTCTAAGAAAACGTTCCCTCTGATCAGAACAATCACACCCGGCACAAGCAACCCCGGTCTTTTCCTTAAACCGGGACCACCAAGAGCCAGTAGAGGGCGGCACATCTTTCCCTCTCATCCCCTACGGGAGACTGGTCTCTTTCTTTGTGTCGGCGGCTTCCACACTACACGTACTCTGGTTGCACACGCACCCCTTCGTGGCGCATGCGCACCAGATACACACCCGCAAGTCGGATGTGTCTACGTGGCACCATGCAGCGCCTCACGGCGCATGCGCGACCATCCTTTAAAAGGCCGGTGAACTGAGTGAGAAGAGAGAACTCTCGGTGAGGGAGAGAGGCAGACCTCATGGAAACATTGCTCCTGGACTAACCTTTTCAGATGACACATGCGGACAACACAAACAGTGAGTTGGTTAAGCAAACTGTGGAGTTCTTCCAATTAACATTGGAAGAACCCACTAACACACATTTAGGTCCCAACCCCATTTATAAGGCAAGATATCGCACTTAATAAACTACCTCTTGAAGTGTGACTCTACAATTTTCATAGTCATCAAAATAAAGAAAACTCTTTGAATGAGAAGGTGTGTCCAAACTTTTGGTCTGTACTGTGTATATATATATATATATATATATATATATATATATATATATGCAGGACGCAGCCTCCTCTATACTGCACTCATATTTATATATATATATATATATATATATATATATATATACACACACACAGGAGGTGGCCTCCTCTATATACATCTTTTTCATGGATAGTGTAGGACCCACTGATAATGGGGTACTTTGACGCAGTAGTGGGCTTGAGCACGATATGGCCATATGGTGGGACCAAACCCCCATTTTTATTTATGGACTCTCTTCAGATTTGGTAGTAATTTCCTTTGCATTTGCGCGCTATTCTTTTTTAATATATATATATATATATATACAGTATCTATCGCTGCCACCTTATTAGTGCCACCTTATCAGGGCCCATCAGTGCCACCTCATTAGCGCACATTATTGAAGGAGAACAATTACCTGTTTGCAAAATTTTATAACAAACTAAAAAAACAGTGCTTTTTTTTTTTTTTTTATAACCTAAACATTATCTTTAATGGACACGCAGACGATTAAAAATTAATAGAAATTGATGTAAAAAGACAAACAACAGAATATCTAGCTCTTTAATGATGGGGGGGTGGGGGGGCGCCGATAAAGCTTCTCACCAAGGGCGCTGGAGACCCTAGGTACGCCTCTGCATCCAGTCCTAACATTTACACAGCTTTGCCACACAGTACAGCTCTGTTGGCAGAACAGGAGACCCAATTATTCTCTGATGCAATTCAGTAATTCTTACAGGTTTTGTCCCTCCTCCAGGCCGTGACTGAATAGTGAAAGGTAATAATAAATAAAAAAATTCAGCGCAACTGTATAAAATAATAATAGAAAGCTGTTTTGCACTAAAGGATCAATAAACCAAAAGTCCCAATAACAAATATATAACAAAAAGTGCAGCACTATCAAATATGGATTATGAAGATGATATCGAGGAGAGCAGTCCACAGGTGCAAATTATGGTGAAGCATGCACAAGATATAAACATTCAGTGCTCTTCAATGTGCTGGTAATCCTCCACCCAATCTCATTAGCCTCTCACCTCACACTTAGCCCCTGTGTCACCAGACGGGCTAGTAAGACATACACTTTCTCCAAGGATATCACCAATGTAGATCAGATCAGTATTCCTCTTCATCAGAAAAAAGATCGTATTACACACAGCGGTCTCGACCGCAATGGATAGCAGGTGACGTTACCAGCCCCCTCCCCCTTCGCACGCGTTAGGTCCCAATGGGCGGGACTTCATCAGCTATTGGACAGTGAAAGGACTAGCAGTTGACTAGTGAGCTTATTTCTCTGTCACTCTTCTCTCTGTTTCTATTAGACATGACCCATGTGAGCACAGGAACACTTTAGTACAACTGACTGGCTCCTTTGTTGTTTCTCTCTCTCCCGGTTTTAGCTCTGCTGTACAGGGCATGCAAGAGGGTAATATCAAGTCAAATCCAGGTACTTGCACTGCTTGCATTTAAAAAAAAGAAAGAAAATCCAGATCAAACCAATGTTTGGTGTGACCATCCTTTGCCTTTAAAACAACATAATTTTTCTAGGTACACTTGCACACAGTTTTTGAATAAATTTGGCAGGTGGGTTGTTCCAATAATCTTAGAGAACCAACCAGAGATCTTCTGTGAATATAAGCTGCCTTAAATCCTTCTGTCTCTTCATGCAATCACAGACAGACTCCATGATGAGGGGCTCTTTGGGGGCCAAACCATTACTTTCAGGACTCATTTTTCTTCTTTATGCTGAAGATAGTTCATAATGACATTAAACTTATGTTTGGGGTAATTTGCTGCAGAATACATTTGGGGTCAATCACACACACCCCTGTTGGTATGGCATGATGGATAGGTATCTGCCTGTATTTCTCAGCATTGAGGACACTGATGCTGATCCTATTCAAATCTTCAGCTCCATTTGCAGAAATGCAGCCCAAACTTGCAAGAAGCCTCCATCATGCTTTACCGTTGCCTGTAGACACTCATTCTGCCCTTTGGTGAACAAACTGCCTCCTGCTACAGCCAAAATATTTCAAATTTTGAGTACATAACCCAGAGCACTTGCTGCCACCTTTCTGAACCCCAGTTCCTATGATTTCAGGCATAGTTGAATTGCTTAGCCTTGTTTCCACATCAGAGGTATGACTATTTGGACACAATTCTTTTATAAAGACCACTTCTGGCCAGATTCCTCCGGACAGTAGATGGGTGTACCTGGGTCCCACTGGTTTCCACCAGTTCTGTGCTGATGGCACTGCTGAGCATTTTCAGATGTCGAAGGGAAGTAAGCACAATGCGTCTTTTATCTGCTGCATTAAGTTTCCTTGGTTAACCATTGCGTCTACAGCCCTCAACAGTGCCCATTTTTTTGTACTTCTTCAAAAGAGCTTAAACAGCACATCTTGAAATCCCAGTGTGCTTTTAAATCCTTCCCTGGAAGAAACCTTGCTGATGCAGTATATCTACTTTGTGTCTTATTGCTGTGCTCAGTCTTGTCGTGGTGTATGACCTGTGACAGGAAACTGTCTTCCACAACTTCACCTTAGTAGCAGAGTTTGGCTGTTTCTCACCCAGTTTTAAGCCTCCTACACAGCTGTTTCTGTTTCAGTTAATGAGTGTGTTTCAACCTACATATGAAATTGATGATCATTAGCACCTGCTTGGTATAACTGGTTAATCATACACCTGACTGTAATCCTATAAAATCCCTGACTTAGTGCAAGCATACAAAGTGTGCAAGTGTAAGAATAGGCTGGTTTGAAGCCAAAGGGTAATCACACCATATAGTGATTCAATTTTTCTTCTGTTCGTTCACTATGCATTTTGTAAGTTGATAAAAAGTTAAAAATATACATATTTCTGAAAGCATTCTTACTTTACAGCATTTCTTCGCACCTGCCTAAAACTTTTGCACAGTACAATATATATATATATATTATATACACACACATATATATATATATATATATACACAGTATCTCACAAAAGTGAGTACACTCCTCACATTTTTGGAAATATTTTTTTATATCTTTTCATGTGACAACACTGAAGAAATGACACTTTACTACAATATAAAGTAGTGAGTGTACAGCTTGTATAACAGTGTAAATTTTCTGTCCCCTCAAAATGTCTCAACACACAGCTATTAATGTCTAAACCGCTGGCAACAAAAGTGAGTACACCCCTAAGTGAAATGTCCAAATTGGGTCCAATTAGCCATTTTCCCTCCCTGGTGTCAAGGTGACTCGTTAGTGTTACAAGGTCTCAGGTGTGAATACTGGTCACAACATGACACCTCATGGCAAAATGGCTAATTGGGCCCAATTTGGACATTTTCACTTAGGGGTATACTCACTTTTGTTGCCAGCGGTTTAGACATTAATGGCAGTGTGTTGAGTTATTTTGAGGGGACACCAAATGTACACTGCTACAATGTAAAGTAGTGAGTGTACAGCTTGTATAACAAAGTGTCATTTCTTCAGTATTGTCACACGAAAAGATATAATAAAATACTTTTGTGAGATACTGTATGTATATATGTGTGAAGTTCAACCTTCAGTACCCATTAAATTACAACTGAAATGAAAGACCTTAGTACAGACCTAATGTACAGTGTATGTGCTTTGATTAATTTGGAATGGGCTACCTGATTGATTGAGCTCCAATGCACACCTTTATGCATTGTGGTGTGTTGCAACTTGCTGCGTCAAGTAACCCCTTCAAAATAATTGTTCTCAATGCATGAAAATGTAGTACTTGTTGCATTTTTTGTCCAGTGAAATCCACACCATACGCAGTAGGGAATTGCAGTATGTCATTGAACTGCATTAGGGTGCCATTAAAATTAAATGGTACTGCAATGCACCAACTGACACATGGATCATATTTGAATATGTTTTACCGCAATGCACATGTGTGAGATGGCCCATAGAGAACTTTGTTTCACATTACAATCACTGACCCCCCAGCTTTAAAAATAAATTACACTTTGAGGGGATGTACTAAAACTGGAGTACTCAGAATCTGGCGCAGCTGTGCATGGTAGCCAATCAGCTTCTAACTTCAGCTTGTTCAGCTGAGCTACGCCGGATTTTGCACACTCCAGTTTTAGTAAATCTCTCCATTACATAAAGGGACACAGTAATGATTTAGGGCCAGCAGGAGAAACCACAGTGATCAGCAGAAGAACAGGCATAAGGAGAATACAGTATTTACCTGAGGCTACAATAGAGCAGTAATTGGCCTCAGGAGAGATGAGTAATAAATACACATTTTTTACTATTTATTTTTTACACATTTTTTCTGTATGATATAAAGGTACACAGGAATGTGGATTTTTTAATGCAAAGATACATACCTTAAATTTCTATTGGGAGGAGGGGTTTTGAAATAGTTAGCGTTCATATATTCATTTTGAAAGCTCCTTGACAGTGCCCCTGCAATATACACTGACATTCGATAAAGATATTAGTAGTTTCACGTTTCCAGAGTGCACTTATCCACAGCAACTATTGAGAATTCATCCCTCACCAATTAATTCTCAGTGAGCTGAAAACAGACAGGCTCCTATAGCCGGGAACTGTTTCCTCCACACTCCATGTTGGTAGCTTAATTGGCTCTGGTCTAAATTGGCCTTACTATGTGAGATAGAGACCTTAGATTGTAAGTTTCTTAAATGCAGGGGCTGATGTAAATCTGCAGTATGTATGTACTGCATAAATTATTGGAGCTCTTTAAATACCTATAAAAAAAAATAAATCAACTGCCAAATAGAAAGTCGTGATAAATAAATAAAATATAGAAAAATTCTAACAACACAAATATAAAAGTAAGCCAAACTTCCTCTTTAATCGATAAAAAAGTGAACGTTATTTGTCTATTTCTCACTCCAGTACTGACAATGTACTGTATTGCCATTAGTCAGTCTATATGGGTGCACTCACAATGGTCACGCTTAAACTGAACCATGCCTGAGTTCAATTGCCCAACATCTCCACTCCCCAGCTGGTCTGCACTCACAATGGGTTATAAGCAAATGTTCCAGGCCACATTTACATCATCACCTATACCAACCAGACCACAGTTATCCCTGCTTTTGTGCTCAGTCGTCTAAGGACCGTTCTTTGCTCAGTCAAGATTTGAACTCACACTGAAGTGAACCATACTGGATCACAAGTGAATCATGCCGGAAACCATCTCTTCCAAATGGTCCTGGGCATGGTATGCTTAACCATTCCCAGACATGGTTTAGAAAACACACTAGCAAGGAGGGGGATCTTGCCAGGGAACGGTTAAAATTGCCAGTGAGAGTGCACAAGTGTTGGTCCCCTGTGCCTAGCACTCATACAGATGAATACCACATATATCAGGCAGTCTCCATAAATGCAAGTATTTGTAATGAGAAAGTCTTGCTGTTACCAAACAAATTAAGGTTTACCTCCTCAATATTTTTTTCAGCCAGAGAGAGCTCAATCTGCCATGGGGTAAGAAAACACTGGCATATTAATGTAGCACCCTCCCAGTTTAGGGCAGGCTGCTAGGCAAATTTAATTAATTCCTTTGTAGTCAGAGGAGCAGGGTGTTGATTGTTTTGGGCTTATCGGTGTCTCGCAGGCTGCTGTTCTGCTACTTCCCCCTGTCTTCTGGATGTTTTCAGAAGTAAAGTGGGAGTGATGGTAGAATCAGCAGCCTGTGTTGTAGATCACTGGCCAATCCCTGGAGAAGGCGATCCAGTGTGTGGCTGGGCAGTTTAAAATATTCTGAGGCCTGGCAGCCAGAGCGCATAGTTCCAAGGTCCAGCCATCTGGAGGAGACCTCTGTGCTGGGGGTTCTGCCCCTGAGGCAGAGAGATCAGCAAGGAGACTCAATATTCCAGTGCAGCCATTAAGGTCCCCAGTTAGAACTAGCTGGGGACCCTATCAGAGAGAGAGACTGGGTCAGCGTTTGGATAAAGGGCCAGGAGATCATGAATTAGGAATCTCCATTTCCTGAGCTAAGTGTGTACTTGATCAAGCTACACATTGGAGAAGAGACTGTGGAGTGATTCAAACTACAAGTCAGTACTGGGTGCAGCCAGCAGTTGTGCAAGACAACCAGTAGAGCGCCATTTTCAGAGACATTGCTTAGCACAGCCAGGAGCAGTGCAAGACTTTCAGGAGCTGTACTACCACAACTACTAGTACTATCCAGGATAAAGTAGATTGCAGCCCGAGTTATGCATTACAGCTTGCAACTTGTACAGGGAAGTCAGAATCCAAGCATTTCTCAGGTTCTACAGTTTTTACAGTTCAGGGTATCCCATGCTTCCCATCCCCATCCCAGTTCCTTGTTCCTCAATGAAAACACAAAGCCAAAACCCCTATACCAGTGATGGCGAACCTTTTTGAGCCTGAGTGCCCAAACTAAGACACAAAACCAATTTATTTATTTTGAAGTGCCAACACTGGTGATGATCGCCCACCCTAGGAGTGATTATAGTCAGTTCAGCACTCATCTGGCTTCTGAGCCTAGTGTCGGTGTGCCTCTCCTTTTGTTGGTGCCTGTGATCACCCTCCTCACTCTCGTTTGTGTCCACCCAGCACCTCTCAGCATCACCCTCTCGCTCCTCACTGGCTAGTTCAGTTCCAGGGGCTGTTGAAGTTTAGGCTCTCTCTCTTCCCTTTTGAACCACCTCAGCCTCCTCTCACTCTCCACACTCCTGTCTGCACACTCTTTTCAGCCTTGCTCTCCCTTTCCCCTCAGCCCTTTTATCCCAGGCTCCAGGCTGTTCCATCTCTTATTTTTGCAGGGCATGCTGGGGCTGTAGTTTTCCTTTAATTAATTAAAATAACACCATAGTCTTTCAGAAATACATGTCCCATGGTGCACCTGTTCTGGCTCCTCATTAGTCCCTGGCTGCAGCCAACAAGGAGTACTCTTGTCAGCTACTTCCTCTACTGCAGTGCACAACTGGAAAATAAAAGGGCTGTATTAAGTTGCTATGGGCAACGAGTCAGCTCATTCCCCCACATTCCAGGCAGCTTTACTGGGCTCCAGCCAGAACTCCGGGAAACTTATGCCCTGGGAAAACAGAGAGGCCAATTCACTGCTCCAGGTGAGAGGTGTAATCCTGAGGACAGGTGGGACTGGGTGCTAGCCCCGGCTCGCATCCGTGTATACAACTTAGAAAAGAAATTGGCTGCACACCTCTGCCGGTCCAATAGATTTATTGAAACATGTATAAAACTGCTACCAGGACAAGGACACAGACCATGAAAAGGTTGACGCGTTTCACACTGACAACATGCTTCTTCAAAAACATCTGCCCTGGCCTGATAGCGAACACCTGGGACACTCTCCCTGCCTCCCCATTTATAGGCCGGCCTTGTTTTTGATTTTCCTCTGTTTAGCCCGCCCATCGAGACAACCCATTGCCGTAGATTGACCGAGGCAGCGGATGCACGCTCCGGCAGGCTCCCATTACTAACACTTGTGCTTGCCAATTGCCTCCTTGCACTGGACCTGGGCGTCTCAGGAAAGCCAATAGGCAAGATGCATAGATGGCGGAAGGGAGCGGGAATGCAGTAGGCCGTGTGTGCGCTGCTGGTAAAGCCTTAACTGCGCCAGTAGACCAAGCACCAGCATATTTTAAATGGGCACTCTTGTCACGAACAAGAGAAAATATAGATGTCCTGCTCGAGTGCCAGCTGGGGCATGTGTGCCATGGGTTCGACATCACTACACTAGATTGATTATTGAACCAGTAGAAGAAAGCTGAAAATGCTGTGTGCCTAGTTTGTGAGTGCTGTGAACGGGGTGAATGGGGTGAGTGCTGTGAATGGCTCCTGCATGGGTAGCACTACATTAAAAATACAAAAGCTCTTATTTCTACGCAGTAAAAATACAGCAATCTAAACACACACCATAGTAGTCATTTATACCACAACAATCAGATTTAATCTTTTACAGGTTCCCAGAAATCTAGTTACAGTGGTTATGTGGTTCAATATTTAGAAAGTCTGTTATCTCACTGTACAAACCGTCTCCAATGCCTGTAAAATACATAAGGTGTCAAAGGTCACCTCACATTTCACTGACATTTACAAAAACACTCATCTGTATGATCAGAGAACGTCTACAAGCTCACGTATCCTCATTGTTTAAAACAGGGGTACACTATTTGCATTATATTGAACTTAGAAAGAACTTACTGCATAAGATTCTTAGCAGCTGTAAAGTACCAATTACTGAAAAAAGAGCATCTGGATATAGTGCACACAACTGTGTTTGTAGTATAATTACCTAAGCCTAGCTATGGACGGTCTAATACTTGTTCTGAACATATTGCAATTAAACACTTTGTCTGCCTAAGGCATCTGCTTAGAATAGGAATGTGACAGCCTTCCACAGAAAGAGTCAATATTTTGTGCAAGTATATGCAGGTATATAACAAGGAGTCAGCATGTGCTGTTTTTCAGGAAAAAAATGTGCCCATGTCACATTTGCTTGTATTTCAGAAAGTGAAATTAAAACCGCAATTAAAATGAACTCTATGGAAAGTTATCAAAAATGAGTAAGGGCTAGTTTACACTAGTGTTAACCCTCTGAAGAGCGATCTGTGGTGGACTTTTGACAGGCAGTGTGGAGGCGTTATAGTGCCTACCTGTTTTAACCGCTAAAAGCCTGTGCCAACTCACTGCAACCGTGTACATTGCATTCTTGGCGAGGCATGTGTACACCCATGTCCGTCACCTGTGTTTACCTCTTTCTAACCACAGGTGTAACTGAACCTTAACTGAGGCAGCAAATGACTAGATACAGTCAGCTAATACCTGATATCTCAGTTTTTGGTACATGCTGTTGCGTTAAAGCCAAAATGGAAAAGTCTCTGTCAGGTTTGTATTGCTGTCTGTGTCCCTACTGGGGAGATTTGCCCTTACTTCCTGTCAAGGCAGGGGTACAGACAGAAAACAAATACAAATTTTTAGGAGTGGACTTACAATATTTTTAATGTCATCTGCGCTTTCCTGTTCTGATGACAACCACAAACCCGATTTTTTAGCTGAGTGTCACAGGGAAAGGAAATTTGGAGAAACCTCACCAATGGGGCCAAAACTAGAAGAAAATCTAACTGGGATAAGGCTTTTAATCACAGTTTCTTTTATCTCTTTGAGATCCAGTTGGTGGCCCAAAAATACCCAGATCTGCTTGTCAGCAGGCAGGCAGGATGGCTAGGGCCTGCCGAGGTAGCTATGTGAGGCCTTCCTTGCGTGGATTCTTCTGGGCTACGTTACGCACTTTGTAACAAGGTCACATTACTGCACATATAGGGTACCTTTGTCTTTGTGCCGTTTTCATCATTGCCTAGGGACAAGGCTGAGGCTGCTGTGGGGGGATACTCAACCTTAAGGCAGGCCTCCACTCTTAGAGATGAATGTACACCATGTACACTGCACTGTAACAGTTCTCCAGTTAACTCTCGGTTCCCCATGACAATGTACACCCACTCCATAACTCGCATTTTGGAAGAACGCATTGAGACAATGTCCACAACCACCAGTTCAGCATTTTCCACTACTACTCCCCAGTAGCAGAGTGGGCCCCACTGTGCATTGTGCGTGGGCTCTACACGTGCACATGTGCACTCAACTTTACTCTTGAACCTCCGTACCTCTGTACAGGATGGGAGCCTCTGAGGTGCAATCCCTTTCCATTGCTATGGGAGACAGACTTTCTGCTAGAGACTGTGTCACCTATAACTGGTATACGCAATTGACAGGCTGCTTATTACACTTCCGCTACTCCTGGCAACCACTTATGTCTATGCATTATTTCACTCTATGTTGATGTCTTCATACCCCAATGTGCTGACTTTTAATATAAGGACACTTACCTGTCCAAGGATCCAGCGTTGTCCGATTGATCCGATTCTTCAGTCGGCTTCGGGTGCAGGCACCAGGATCTTAGGTAAGGGTAATTGGCAGAGGTTTTCTACTGTGCATGAGTGAGCCGCAATTTGTAAATGGTCTTGCAGTCTTCTGGGACCTGTGATGTGTCCCAGAAGGCTGCAGGGGGAAGGAGAAGTGGGCCGTATTTCCGCATAGATCGCAAAGATGATCTGACCAGAAGTGGGAGCGGGTGCCTGTGAAAACCAGGTGCCTGCTCCCCCTCCCCCTCAAAAAAGTGCCAAATGTGGCAGTGGAGGAGGGGAGGATACAAACAAGCGGAACTTCCACTTTTGAGTGAAGTTCTGCTTTAATAAAAGTGAAAAAGTATACAGTTCACATTCCAACATTCAAGTGCAAGGTATTATTATTCCTAACTCCCTAACTATAACTACAGGCTGGTGTGATGCCTCTGCATACCTGAAAAAGTGCAGTCCAGTAATCATAGTCCTTCATAGGCTCTCTCACGCAAGTGCAAGTCCTTCAGAGGTGATTTCCAGTGCTGGTGTCTTCAGGGCAAACCCCAAGCCAAAAGTCTCTGTTACAGGCCATAATGAGAGGCATTCTCCTACTCCTGCGGGGCTCTTCTTCTGTTTCCATCCCCTACGGGTCTCACAACCCAAAGCTGTACAGTGCTCATTGAGTTTCTCTCTTGTGGACTCCTCCTGAACTGGACCACTGTCCCAATTTATATCCACAGGGCAAGTGGGCCGGACCCAGATGGAAACTGGCTAAAAAATATCAGGAGAGCAGGCAAAACAACTCTCCCAGCTGGGACAGCACCTAATGGTCACTTCAACCTGCTTACATGCACACATTTTGTTTAATTATCATATATAATGGAGAATGCAACAGAAAGAACGTAAACATACAAACTTCCAGTGGAACAGAAAGAGAAAATTATAAGAGGAAGCCCTAACAGCAGCTTGTTCTATTATATCCAGAAACTGGCCCAAACTGTGTATCCCCTCGTTCGTTGACTGGGCATGTGAGATGGACTCTTTGAGCCACTTGGAACACACAGTCTCCTGGGAAAATGACAAATCACAGTCTTACAAGATCACGTGGACTGTGTGGAACAGGGCCGCCATCAGGGGGGTACGGGCAGTGCGGTTGTAAGGGGCCCGAGTATCCAGAGGGGCCTGGGGCCCGCTTCCCTTACATAATTTGAAAATGTCAGCAGCACAGCACTGATTCATTTTACTGACAGCACAACCGGCCAACACCCGATCCCCCCCCCCCGCGTTCACACGGCGCTGGGGGGGTTGCTGTTTTGGTGTTGTGTTGGCAGGGTTTGTGGGAGAGACTGAGAGATAGCCACCGTGATACATGATGTCTCCAGCTTTCCCCCGTGTGGCACCTGCAATTGCAAAGGAGATAAAAGCTTCTTTCACCAGTCCAGCTCGCCTACAAGTTACAACACTGCTCCCCACAGGTAAAACCTGGCCACTCGCTCCGCTTCATTTAGTTCCCTGCTGAGGCGGATCCTGCTTCTGCAAAGATAGTTAAGTATTATCTGATTGGGCAGCACTCGGGCATGGGGTCAGTTGCTCAATGGGGGAAGTGGCTCATGGAATCAGTTGCTCAATGGGGGAAGTGGCCCCAGCCCTGCAGGTGCATGAAGTAGAATCGAGATAGCAGCATGGAGGGTAAGTCACTGACCAAGGTCCTTAAACCTTTCTGGCTATCTGTGCAACCGACACCTGATAGTAATTGGTGAATTGTCTAAACAAGGCAGAAATGTATCTCCCGTCTGTGACAACACCCACAGATTTACCTACCTGTCACAATATATATATATATATATATATATATATATATATATATATATAATGTTTGGGGGTTTTAAGTAGTTTTCTAGCAAAAAATACTGATTTTAACTTGTAAACAAAAAAGTGTCAAAAATAGGCCTGGGGCTAAAGTGGTTAAGGGGGGTAAAACCTTCCGGAGCTGAGGTGGTTAAAAGTTTATAGAGGCATTAAGACTTTAGAGCTGGTCCCAGAAAAGAGATATAGAATACAGTTAAAGACTATAAATGTATTTATAATATACCTGCAAGATCTGCATTGGATCAGGACAGTTTGAAATGTATACATTTTCCACAGTGTACTTTTAACGGTCTGCAAGGTCTGCAAGTCGCCATTTAATTTGAATGTAATTTAAAATAACAAGATTTGTTGATAAACTAGAGCACAGGCACAAAGGTCTACATGGCTCTGAATTATGAACATCTCCAAACAAATGTCAAGCAGCATATACTATAGCTGCACAAAATCAGTTGGTTGTGGCATACCTAATTATAACTGCACATGTATCACATGTACCAAGACCAAAACTGTCAGAGTGGCTCATATCTGAAAGCCATTGTTTTATTTAATTTTTCTTGAATATATGTTTGAATTGACGATGCATCAGTGATGTGGGTAAATAGGACCTAGCATTGTGACCACAATAAAAAATACACTGTATGTAAATAATGTACTATTTCAACTTAGAGCCGGTTCACATAGGAGCGACCCGACTTGCCGGGGCGACCTGTGAAGTCGCGGTCCGCAGCTCGCACCGCGACCTCGGAGCGGCATGCACGGACTTCATATCGTTGAAGTCAATGCAGGTCGCTCCAGGTCGCCCAAAGTAGCTCAGGACCCTTTTTATAAGTCGGAGCGACTTGTGTCGCTCCTATTAGAACGGGTCCTGTGCTAATCTATGGCAGGCGACCCGCGGCGACTTGTCGCCCCAGTGTGAACCGGCTCTTAAACTGAATTTGTCATAAAGATAAACATATGTGAGAAAACTGCAATAATAGCAGCCATTGCTCAGTTTGTAGCATTCATACTAGTTCTATATATGTCATATTCAATTATTCACAGATTACACAGAGAACATGTTTTCTTGTCTCATAACGCTTTTACTGCCCCTGGAATCTTGTACAATTTTAGCTCAACTTCAGCCAGAACTTTGCATAATGTTTTGGATAGAATAGTGAATGGTTCGAAATTTGGGGTTCTATCACGTACCTGATCAGAGGCCGAGGTGCTGAGAGGGCTTCCCTTGTGGCTAAGTGCAAGGCACCCCTGGAGGTGGAGACAGGGAATGCTGTGCCCAAAGGAACAGGGGTCGCCAGCTGCGGCAAGCTCAGGTGAAGAGGTGACTGCTGTGGTAGTAAACACGTAGTGCGTGCTGAAATGCAGGTTGCCTTGAACGTGACTGGAGGAGGTAGCCAGGCGTGCGACAAGAGCGAGGTCAAGGTCAAGCCAAGCGGTCAAACACAGTTCATCAAGCAGTAGAGGAGTCCGAAGGAGCAAGCCAGGGGTCATACACGGGAACAGCAGACTGGAGCAGAGTAGTTAAACAAGCCAGTGGTCGGAGCCAGGAGGAGAGACAAGACAGGTGAGACAAGCTGGGTCGGTATCAGGTAATCCAAGTAAACAGGAACAGGAAGCAGGAAACAGGAAGCTGAAGATCATCCAGCAACTAATGGCTGGAGCAGGCTGGTTTAAATAGGCCACTGGGCGTCGCTGCATTAGTGTGGGCGGAAGATCCAGCTCTCTTGTGGGAAGTTCCCTGACAGGTTCATTTTCCAGTTTTGGAGATTTCCCATTACTTCCTGCCAAGAGAGATGCAGTAGTGATGGCAAATATCTCCAATGGGGAAAACAGACAAAAACACATTTATAGTGGAGTGGTGAAGGCTTAGAACTTCTGACAATGTTTTTATTGCTGTGTATTATTGTCTCCTTATATACAGGTGATAACTGCTCCTCAAGTTCCTACACAGTATCACAGGGACAGGGAGGGAAAATCTCCCAAAAGGGGTTACATATTGATTTTTTTCTGAGATTTTATCCTTCTCTATTCAAATTAATGTAGCACCCTCATAGTCAGGTGCTAGTTAGGGTAGTAAGACTTAAATTTAGTGTTTAGGCTCTGCTGTAGCTAGTGGAGCTTGTGGATTTCTTTTTGTCTACTCTGGTTCTACAGCTGCACACTTGCCTGTCTCCCCCTGTCTTTCCAGAACTTTCTGGAAACATAGTGAGCAGGTAAGGGCAGAGTCTGAGCTGGCTCTGTATACAGTCTCAGCCAATCGCCTAAATGAGAAGAGTGGCCAGCAGAGGGCTGAGAGGTGTATATAAGGGTGAAAGCAGAGAGTAGCAGGGCCCTTTGCCTGTTGGAGAGTGACCCAGCCTGGAAATGCTGTTAAAAGAGAAGTCTTTTTCAGGGTCATACCTACCTAGGTGGACCCAGCATCAATCCGATGCTGTATTTGTCTTCTACTAGCTCTAAGACACTCCCCCCCCCCCCCACCTCTGGAGTGACTGGCTCAGGCTCTCAGCAGCTCGCTGAGAGGCTGAGCCGGGTGCTGGTCCAGGCATATGGCATCCTTACTGATTTTCATGATCGTGCCCGAGCCTGGACTAGCTCTGTGTCATTAGCCGACAGTGGGGTTCTGCCTGCTGTTTGCTAAAAACGGGTCAGAACCTGTGCAGAACAGACTGCACTCCTGTGATCCCCTTTAAATCCTCCAAGGCTTAGAAGAAGCTTACAGAAGTCCTGGATGGTTCTAGATCACCTAGGAGCTGAAGGATCACCCCAAAGTCACAGGAACACCCAAGGCATCACCCAGAGGGCATCTTCCTGGGATACTTTATGCGAACGTCAAGGAGCTGAAGGATCACCCCAAAGTCACAGGAACACCCAAGGCATCACCCAGAGGGCATCTTCCTGGGATACTTTATGCGAACGTCAAGGAGCTGAAGGATCACCCCAAAGTCACAGGAACACCCAAGGCATCACCCAGAGGGCATCTTCCTGGGATACTTTATGCGAACGTCAACTGAAGCTTGAAGAAGGCCTTTAGATTGCCTGATCACAGTGAGTAGGCCTTAGATAACTCTCAGGAGACAGACTGTTGCCTTTACACCCCACTTTGCTAGAGGTACTGTTCCAGACCTGCTGCCAGGGCTGTGCCCTTAGAGGAAGCCCCCTGTGCTGAGCTATTGTTATTGTCTGTACAGAGGATGCGGCTTTACTTCAGTTAACCGTTTTAAGATAGTGTCCTCATTTAAGTTGTTTAGTTTTGGGCATCCCACAACATTTCCCAATCCCTATTCCAGTTCCACAAAACAAATAAAAACAACAAAATAATACACTATCTGCCTGAATACTGTCTGAGTGAGATTAGATGCATCTGGCTGAAAATACCCTGTGCCTGGCTGCTTGCTCCATTAGGTAACCAGAACCTAGGATCAAACCAACCGGTCTGTGTGCTACAATAATAAAATGGCAATGCAATGGAACTAGGATTTAAAGTGCTTCAAAACCTAAATATTTTTTTAACTTAATGCATTTTTTTTTTTTAAATGGGGACTGGAGCTCTGCTTTCATGACCCTTCATGCAAAACACCACTTACACAACTATGTTGTACCTGAGGTAATGGCACATATCTGCAAATCTTATGATGAGCAAAAGGCCACTTCTTATCTTCAAAAATTTACAGTAAAATAAGTGCTTGCCAAGCCCCTGATTATACTTTGCAGTACTTCAGATATGCAAAAACAGAGACATCATGATGTGCAAAAATTACATTTTCATGTATTTATAGATAGCTAAATAAAAGTAAAACATGAAGACTGCGATAAGACACTAACGAGGTAAATTTGCACAAAATACAAAGTTAATGTGGTTCTTTCTGACCATGCATAAACTTCCAAATGTCTGAAAGTAATTTTTGTGTGTCACGAGAGGCCCTAAACTCCGACATATTGTACATACACTACTGATTTACATTTAAGCCCGCATTCCATGTTGGGGGATCTGGGAAAAGTTCCAAGCTCCAACTTGGAGCTGAAGTCAGGAATTTGTACAATGTACTGTTTGATTTAGGGACTCACAGACTGTAGATGTATACTCTAAAGCTGGCCATACACCGGTAGAATTTTGTTGAAAAATTTTCCAATAATTTTCAGATCATTTGTTTGATTTTCTAATGGTTAGTAGGGGCCAAATTGACATTGATTTTTGACCACAGTGATGAGAACATTTGAAGAAGCAGGATGGAAAGTTTTGTGGTCAATGAATTTGGTTTTCCTTCAGGAAAGTCGGTTTCTTCCAAAACAGAATGTTTTAAGCAAAATACATTTTGAAGTACTTTCGAACAACATTGGTTAAAGGAGTAGTAAAGTCAGAAGATTTGAAGCAGCCACTCCAGCACCCCTAATACGTACCTGAGCCCCATCTCTATCCAACGAAGTGCACAAGTCCCTCGGCCTTCAGGGACTCTCCCTCCTGATTGGCTGAGACACAGCAGCGGCACCATTGGCTCCTGCTGCTGTCAACCAAAGTCAGTTAGCCAATCAGGAGGGAGAGGAGGAGAGGGTCGAACGGCAGCTCTGTGTCTGAATGGACACATGGAGATGCAGCTCGGGTGCCCCCATAGCAAGCTTTCAACAGGAGGGAGGAGCACCAAAGAGGGACCCGAGAAGAGGAGGATCCCGGCTGCTCTGTGCAAAACCAACTTGCCCAGAGCAGGTTAGTATAACATGTTTGTTATTTGAAAAAAAAAAAACACGAGACTTTACAATCACTTTAAAACCCCGTTCACACTGAGGCGACCTGGTCGCCTGACAGGTCGCCGTAGGTCACCTGCCATAGAGAAGCTGTGGACCCCTTCTAATAGGAGCGACACAAGTCGCTCCGACT
Source organism: Pelophylax lessonae (assembly GCF_965119305.1). Classification (NCBI taxonomy): domain Eukaryota; kingdom Metazoa; phylum Chordata; class Amphibia; order Anura; family Ranidae; genus Pelophylax; species Pelophylax lessonae. Next base: position 227,537,980 of record NC_138770.1, on the reverse strand, counting down.
TAGAAAAAGGGTCCGGAGCTTCTTTGGGGTGACCCGGAGCGACCTGCATTGACTTCAATGATATGAAGTCCGTGCCGGCCGCTCCAAGGTCGCGGGGCAAGCAGCGCGCCGCGACCTGTGAGGTCGCCCGGCAAATTTAGGTCGCTGCAATGTGAACGGGGCCTTAATTGCTTTTGTTTTATTTGCTTGGAGTTTGTGGGGTCGCCCCGGCAAGTCGGATCGCTCATATGTGAACCGGCTCTAAGTCATTAAATGTACTGATCACAGTTTTTGTATGAATGTTCATACAAACATCATTTTGGAAATCTACTAGTACATGGCCGGCTGAAAGTGGAACTAAACTCCTAAAAATTCCTCCACCTTCTGGTGATGCAGTGGTTACATCCCTCACCAGCCGCTGTTATCTTCTCCCGGGGGTACTTTCGGGTGCTGGGTTTTTACCACCCTTGATTAGCCGGTGGGGAATGACTTCATCGGGTGCATGCACACAGGAGTGAATCTTTCCAGCACAGCCAGAGTGTGCCGGGAATGCATGCAGAGCTAAGCATGCACAGCTCAGTGTACATTTAATAGAGGACTGCAAGCAGGTAATTAAAGCAGTTGTATCCCCAAAAAAACAAAAACAAACAAACCCTGCAGGACAATGGCATAATGTGCTAGTATGCATACTAGCACATTATGAAATACTTATCTTAGAACGAAGCCCCGACACGGTCGCCCGGACACCGCTGAGGGAGCAGACATGTTCCCTCGGCATCTCTTCAGGGTTCGGCGGCTCCGGCACTGTGAGTGGCCGGAGCCACGATGAAGTCACTCCTGCGCATGCGCGTGGGAGTTCACTTTCTGGCAAGGAGCTCTGAAGGTCCGGCAAGATACACGGGACCTTCAGAGCATTTGCACTGCTGGTGTCAGCAGCTGCATGCAGGGTGAATATCTCCTAAACCGTGCAGGTTTAGGAGATACAGTATCTCACAAAAGTGAGTACACCCCTCACATTTTGTAAACATTTTATTATATCTTTTCAAGTGACAACATTTAAGAAATTACACTTTGCTACAATGTAAAGTAGTGAGTGTACAGCTTGTATAACAGTGTAAATTTGCTGTCACCTGAAAAAAACTCAACACACAACCATTAATGTCTAAACTGCTAGCAACAAAAGTGAGTACACCCCTAAGTCAAAATGTCTGAATTGGGCCCAAGGTATCAATATTTTGTGTGGCCACCATTATTTTCCAGCACTGCCTTAACCCTCTTGAGCATGGAGTTCACCAGAGCTTCATGGGTTGCCACTGTAGTCCTTTTCCACTAGTCCCTGACGACATCACAGAGCTGGTGTATGTTAGTGACCTTGCACTCCTCCACCTTCGGTTTGAGGATGCGCCACAGATGCTCAATAGGGTTTAGGTTTGGAGACATGCTTGGCCAGTCCATCACCTTTCCCTTTAGCTTCTTTAGCAAGGCAGTGGTCGTCTTGAAGGTGTACTTGGGGTCGTTATCATGTTGGAATACTGCCCTGCAGCATGGTCTCTGAAGGGAGGGGATCATGCTCTGCTTCAGTATGTCACAGCACATGTTGGCATTCATGGTTCCCTCAATGAACTATAGCTCCCCAGTGCCGGCAGCACTCATGCAACCCCAGACCATGACACTCCAACCACCGTGCTTGACTGTAGGTAAGACACACTTGTCTTTGTACTCCTCACCTGGTTGGTGCCACACACTCTTGGCACCATCTGAACCAAGTAAGTTTATCTTGGTCTCATCAGACCACAGGAGATGGTTCCAGTAATCCATGTCCTTAGTCTGCTTGTCTTCAGAAAACTGTTTGTGGGCTTTCTTGTGCATCATCTTTAGAAGAGGCTTCCTTCTGGGATGACAGCCATGCAGCCAATTTGAAGCAGTGTTTAGTGTATGGTCTGAGCAGTGACACTCATTTGTCTATTTCCCAAAGACAACCTATGGATATGACGCTGTGCACGTGCACTCAACTTCTTTAGTGGACCATGGCGAGGTCTGTTCTGAGTGGAACTTGTCCTGTTAAACAGCTGTATGGTCTTGGCCACCGTGCTGCAGCCCATTTTCAGGGTCTTGGCAATCTTCTTATAGCCTAGGCCATCTTTATGTAGAGCAACATATCTTTTTTTCAGATCCTGAGAGAGTTATTTGCCATGAGGTGCCATTTTGAACTTCCAGTGACCAGTATGAGAGAGTGAGAGTGATAACACCAAATTTAACACACCTGCTCCCCATTCACACCTGACACCTATTAACACTAACGATTCACATGACATTGGGGAGGTAAAATGGCTAATTGGGCCCAATTTGGACATTTTCACTTAGGGGTGTACTCACTTTTGTTGCCAGCAGTTTAGACATGAATGGCTGTGTGTTGAGTTGTTTTGAGGGGAAAGCAAATTTACACTGTTATACAAGCTGTACACTCACTACTTTACATTGTAGCTAAGTGTCATTTCTTTAGTGTTGTCATATGAAAAGATATAATAAAATATTTACAAAAATGTGAGGGGTGTACTCACTTTTGGGAGATACTGTATTAATTTTACTTACAGGTAAGCCTTATTATAGACTTACCTGTAGGTAAAAGTTAAAAAGCAAAGTATACTACCGCTTTAAGTTTGTGTTATTGCAGGGGAAACAGAGCACGTCTCTTCTGCAATCAAGAGCTGCCTGCTTGCAATTTTCTAAAAGTTTGGTTTAGTTCCACTTTAAGTCTTTGAGTCTTTACATTGTTTTGTCCCAGGTTTGCTTGAAGCTGGTCCCTGAAAAATAATATATTTGACCCTAAGACCAGATTTCAAAATTAAAAAAAAAAAAAAAAAAACAACTGGTTACTGTCCACACCTGTAACTGGTCTCTGCAGCAAGGAGCATTGGAAGGACAATGCATATAACAAGACAAAAAGATTTCCAAGCTCTCCTTACCGACCAATCTGCGACCAACCGAATTGACCTGTCCAACAGTACGCGTTAAAAACAGGGGTTTAGTTGCACACATTTGCAAATACATGCGTAAGCCACAGAGCCCCGTCAAGGCACCCCATTATCTGTGGTCCTAACTCTAAATTCTGTGAGTCTCCAACAATGGAAGCACATACATTTAATGGACAGGTGTACACCTGTCCTACACCTGTCCATTAAATGTATGTGCTTCCATTGTTGGAGACTCACAGAATTTAGAGTTAGGACCACAGATAATGGGGTGCCTTGACGGGGCTCTGTGGCTTACGCATGTATTTGCAAATGTGTGCAACTAAACCCCTGTTTTTAACACGTACTGTTGGACAGGTCAATTCGGTTGGTCGCAGATTGGTCGGTAAGGAGAGCTTGGAAATCTTTTTGTCTTGTTATACAGATTTCAAAATTGCCTGTTTTAACTTTCAGAAAATATTTTTTGCTCCCCTTTGGAAACCTGAACCCAGGCACGCTGTTTCACAAACAGGTCGAAACAAGTATTTTGGACAAAAAATTACAATTAACATTATTTACAAGTTTAACATTATTTTACTCCATATCATATCTACAGTGAAAATGCACAGAATAATTTGGGTCTGAAACGGTAATATGAATGGGGAGCCAGGTGTTTCTATCATGAAAGAATTCATTAACAAATTTAAAAGCTTGATTTGTTTGACTGCCTTAGGTCAGTAATAAGTTTGTGTAAGCTGCAGTTGGCTTATTTGCTCACATATTTCCAACAGTTTTCTCCAGATGAATGGGGAGTCTTTTCAAGTTTTTGCATGATATGCAGTATATGCTTTGCATGTCACATGTTCATCTTTGTGGGTTTTATACATACGTTTATGTTTATTTTTGTCTGTTTATACATGCCTAAACTGCACAAAACTTGGATTCTCAAAGCATCTCTACACACATCTACACCCTAAAACAAACCTTTTATACATTGCAGTTTTAGATGGTATAGCGTCATTAGTTTTCTTTTTTTTTTATTACTGATGATTCTGCTCCAGGGTGAAAGCTCTTACTAAGCATGCTACATCTATGGAGGAGCAGTGTTGTCACCCAGATAGCTTGGAAAGCATTGTTTGAGACTTCAGCTCAGTGCGCAGGAAGTAACAAGAATACAGGATTTATTTCAGGATAATGGGTCATTTTCTGTACTTTCAAAAATTGCTCTTAATCTGAAAAAAAAAATGAATGCAGCCACCACATCTAAAGGCCTGTTAGGCTTATATTTTTGTTCTTGAGTTTAGTTAAGGGTTAAATATTTGTGCATTAACTATTCATTTCAATAGTCCTGCAGGAAAATGTAGCACGTCCCTTTTTTCAAAACCAGCACTTAGCTGCAGCACATAGATGTGAACTAGCCACATTTGGGGCATTTCTATTTCAACTACAATTCCATGCAGTAAAATAAATTTGTTTTACTGCAGGAAAAAAAAAAGAAAAGTGTAAATGGGAAACGGACAAGTGTGAATGAGCTCTAAGGATTTAACGATCTGCCATTTTATGAGCAAACAGTAGACATTTCATCTTTCCATGCAGAAGAGGCTCACACAGAATACATGACGATGTTTGTCTGTCTACTAGGGATGAGTGAAATTATAAACTCTAATGTTAAGCGAATGAAAAAATAGGCGCTGGTAATGATGTGGGTTTATGGCATACGTGTACTGATGGTCAGTGGTAATATTCAAAGTGAATAAGGATATTATATATATATATATATATATATATATAGTGCCCTTACCAATAAATTATATTAATGTATAAATAAATAAAAGGTGGACCTTAAAATCATTTATAATACCTTAATGTAGAACCTTAATAATAGTATCAACCTAGTAAAAATTGGAAATATATATATATATATATATGTATATACTGTATATAAAATATATATAAAAATTGGTGACTTTTATTGGTAATTAAAATAATGCAAATTAGTGACACTTTTTTATTTATTTATACATTAATATAATTTATTGGTAAGGGCACTATATATATATAATATCCTTATTCACTTTGGATATTACCACTGACCATCAGCGCACGTATGCCATAAACCCACATCATTACCAGCGCCTATTTTTTCATTCCCTTAATATTTGTAATCTTAGTGGCACAACACCATTAAAATAAAAAAGGGCAGCAGGTATTTGCACCATAAAAAGGGCCAAAACATTAAAACCAGGTGCCTTCACCTTTAATAATAAACTCTAATGTCACTGAAATTTTGGTGAAAATTGGGGCATTAGGTGATATTTGATCTTTTGGCTAATTGCATTGGAATCAATAAAGAAAGTGGAATGAGGGTGATTTTAGGGGGTGCAATGGGCATTAAAACTTCTTCTGAGGATTACAAAACTTTAAACTTAATGTAAAGTATGCACATGATACTTGCATGCTACGGTACACCATACCGTCTACTGTGTGATGATGGGTCCATGATACTTTCAGAGCTTTGTCCACTACCACTGCCACCCCTGCCTCTGCTTTTTCTGGGTCCCAAACTTAACTAACCTTCTTCAGGCGTTAGATGGCCGCTGTGGATGTTATTCTTGTGCATGTACATAGGAGTAACGCCTTCCCTGGCACCCTTTCTTAATTAATTACATCTGCCGCCACTAAGGGAAATACAAAATAGCACTGCTTTTAAAATATTCTTATCAAGGAAGCAGGAAGCTTTTCTTTTTCCACTGCTTGTTGATACAATTGAATGTAAGTACCCCTGGCAGAATTTGAAACTAAGTATTATTCTTTAAAAGTGAGGACACAATCTACTATGTGGGCTGTTTGAATCTGTAGCTTTTTCAATCACTCTAGATGTATATTTGAACGTCATCAGGTTAAACTAATCATACTGATGTAGGTATTGTTATGGTTTTGAATTATATATGTGCATAGGAAGCCACATTTTCTTGAGTCTTATACATGCTGTGTTTCCTGCTTAGTAATGGAGCACATTGCCTTTTATTGTTCATTTCCATGCAAGTCTGTCTGCCCAGCCTGTTCAAAAACAATCTGAACTCTAAGTGGCTTATCCGGTATGGTTATGGTTCCCTATTTAAAGTTGAAGGCACAGCACTGGAATAACGACATAGCTCTGTGGAGAGACACACAATACATGCATTACCAAACTTTCACTAGGTTTGGGTTTATTAAAGCGTGATGTAGAGTGCCTTTACACATTGCATTACACAACGTTTGTAATTCTCTTCTATGACTGTGAATACAAAGTGAATGAAATACGTGGTGAGGAGATTTGAGATCTTTCCCCATGATCTTGCAAGATCATGGGATCAGATACACCTCACTGAAAAGTAAAATATCAAAGTTAAAAAATAGGAATAAAAATATAAAATTAAAGTTATCAATATACCCATGTCAGGGGGCTATTCAGAAAAAAATGTGTTTTTATTTATACCAAGACATTCCTGTTACAAGTTTAACCGAGTAAAATTGCAAAGCTATAAATAGACTGGAGTACAAGTCTCACAGGAATGTCTTGATTTAAATAAAAACACAATTATTTATGAATATTCCCTCACAAAGGTATTTTATTGAGATTATATTAAATGGGAATATACTGGGGTCTATTGTGGGGAAAAATGCACTGGACCCCAAGGTCCCCTTAAGCATTAGGAATTTTTCAGGGGTTAAATATCCCCAACTCTTGAAGGCCATAGGGGGCATGGTGATTTTTGATGGTGTTCATTTCCATATAAAGTATCTCATAAAAGTGAGTACACCCCTCACATTTTTGTAAATATCTTATTATATCTTTTCATGTGACAACACTGAAGAAATGACACTTTGCTACAATGTAAATTTGCTGTCCCCTCAAAATAACTCAACACACAGCCATTAATGTCTAAACTGCTGGCAACAAAAGTGAGTACACCTCTAAGTGAAAATGTCCAAATTGGGCCCAGAGTGTCAATATTTTGTGTGGTCATTATTATTTTCCAGCACTGCCTTAACCCTCTTGGGCATGGAGTTCCCCAGAACTTCACAGGTTGCCACGGGAGTCCTCTTCCCCTCCTTCATGACGGCATGCAGACCAATTTGATGCAGTGTGCGGCATATGGTCTGAGCACTGATAAGTTGGCCCCCCACCCCTTCAACCTCTGCAGCAATGCTGGCAGCACTCATACATCTATTTCCCAAAGACAACCTCTGGATATAATGCTGAGCATGTGCACTCAACTTCTTTGGTCGACCATGGGGAGGCCTGTTCTGAGTGGAACCTGTCCTGTTAAACCGCTGTATGGTCTTGGCCACCGTGCTGCAGCTCAGTTTCAGGTTCTTGGCGATCTTCTTATAGCCTAGGCCATCTTTATTTAGAGTAATAATTTTTTTTATTTCAGACCCTCAGAGAGTTCTTTGCCATGAGGTGCCATGTTGAACTTCCAGTGACTAGTATGAGAGAGGGAGAGCAATAACACCAAATTTAACACACCTGCTCCCCATTCACACCTGAGACCTTGTAACACTAACGAGTCACATGACATCGGGGAGGGAAAGTGGCTAATTGGGCCCAATTTGGACATTGTAACTTAGGAATGTACTCACTTTTGTTGCCAGAAGTTTAGATATGAATGGCTGTGTGTTCAGTTATTTTGAGAGGACAGCAAATTTACACTGTTATACAAGTTGTACACTCACCACTTTACATTTTAGCAAAGTATCATTTCTTCAGTGCTGTCACATGAAAAGATATAATAAAATATTTACAAAAATGTGAGTGGGTGTTCTCACTTTTGTGAGATACTGTATATACATAGGTGAATGTGTGTATATATATATATATATATATATATATATATATATATATATACAGTAAAACCTTGGATTGCGAGCATAATTCGTTCCGGAAACATGCTTGTAATCCAAAGCACTCTTATATCAAAGCGAATTTCCCCATAAGAAATAATGGAAACTCAGATGATTCGTTCCACAACCATTTATTCATAAATCCTTCAGTTTATAGTCCATATAAAAAGATTATAGCATTGCGATAGGTTATATAACCATAAAATGTCCATCCAAAAATAGCCGTTTTCACAAGGGGATTAGAAGCAAAATCCAGCAGGAGCTACAGAGTATCAAAGAGAAGAGAGGCGCCTCTAAGTGTAGCAATATTGTTACATTTAATGAAGGTACAACATTTAGCAACTCACATGGTTGATGAATAAAACAGGCACATCTAAGTATGCAGGCATCCGGGGTAAAGCTGTCCACAAAGACCGTCTTCCACACCGCCGGCTGCCAGTCTGTAATCCTGACCGGGAAGATCACCCTGCAGTAAAGCGATCTGAAAGCGAGGGGCAGCATGGAAGGGATGACGTGGATGGCGGTGCGGAGGATGGTCTATGTGGACAGCTTTAGCCTGGATGCCTGCATCCTTAGATGTGCCTGTTCCAATCATCAACCATGTGAGTTGCTAAATGTTGTACCTTCATTAAATGTAACCATATTGCTACACTTAGAGGCGCCTCTCTTCTCTTTTATACTCAGCTGTGACTTGAGGCTACTTGTATATCAAGACATCGCTTGTATATCAAGTCAAAATTTATTTGAAAATTTTGCTTGTCTTGCAAAGCGCTCTTAAACCAAGTTACTCTCAAACCAAGGTTTTACTGTATATATATATATATATATATATATATATAAAAGTTTGGGGGTTAAAGCTCCATGGGACCATGTGCAAAGCTGTTTAACTTTAAACAAAGATGTGTTTATTTTTTCTTTAGGCAAACACAAAGAAACGCTTCCAGCAACAAAACAAAAATGCAACACAAAAATTCCGCTTGTCTTCAGCTCAACAGCATAACCAAAATATAAGGAAACACAGAGATCATAGATGGGACATTACCCCAGGGTTAGCACAGTCCCATTCTGGCTATCTGGCAGCTTCCAGCAAACATGCAGCCTCCAAACAGGTGTCTCTCTCCAACTCTTACTTACACCAAAAAACCTAATACTACTCCCTGTTTTATGTGCTACTTCCTGGAGGCTCTTATGGGGACCTCTTTTGGGGACTGGAGTCAGGACTGTAGTAAGTACTGGAGGCCTTTTTCCCACCCAAATGTCACTTCAGGGCCTCTGAAATTCAGGGGTCCAAATACCTCTCTACTAATACAGAGAGGACTGAGTCAGAGCTCTCCTTTTTATGGCTAACCCAGAGTTCCTCACCTATCATGGGTGAGCCCCGTGAGTACCCACACACTTTCCTTAAAGGGACCATAACCCGAACACTGGTGACACATAGCATCCCTCCAGGACCTATCCTTGGTGTACCGTACATATCCCCTTCTGCCTTAACGCAGGGGTGATGGAGGCAAAATTCAATACCATACAATGTACTCAGGAGAGGGCATCGGCATTTTGATGCTGTCTCCTGGGTCTGTGCTCTACTACAAAATTGAACTCCTGGAGGGAAAGGAACCATCTTGTCACCCTGGCATTGGTCTGCTTGTTTTGTCTCATCCAGGTCAATGGAGCATGGTCTGACACCAGGTGAAACCTCCTACCTAGCAGAAAGTACCGCAGAGTGTCTAGAGCCCACTTGATGGTGAGACACTCTCGCTCCACCACAGCATTGTTTTTCTCTGCCGCCGTCAGTTTCCTACTGAGGAAAACTATGCGGTGCTCTTCCCCATTGACCAATTGAGACAAGACTGCTCCTAAGCCCTCACTTGAGGCATCTGTCTGCACCACAAACTCTTAGAAAAATCAGGAGCCACAAGCACTGAATGCTGGCACAATGCCGTCTTAAGCTTTTGAAAAGCTTCTTCAGCATCCGCATTCCACTTTATCATCACAGGACTTCCTGCTTTTTGTTAAGTCAGTCAACCATGCAGCAATGGTGGCAAAGTTGGGGACAAACCTCTTGTAGTAGCCAACTATGCCCAAAAATGCTCTGACCTGCTTTTTGGTTAGGGAATGAGGCCAGTTCTGTATGGCTTTCAATTTATTAATTTGAGGCTTCACCAGCCCCCTACCCACAATGTACCCTAGGTACTTGGCCCCCTCTATCCCAGCTGCACACTTCTCAAGGGTTGATTGGAAATCTTGCTTTCTTCAAAGAGTCTATAAGTGCCTGAACCCAGGGAAGATGGGACTCCCAGCCGGTACTAAAAATGAGTGTCATCCAGGTAGACCGAAGTTTTGTTCATTGACCTTTGGAACGTGGCTGGGGAGGAGTGTAAGCCAAATGGCAACTTTTTATACTGGAAGTAGCATTCAGGAGTGAAAAAAAGCTGTTTTCTCCCTGGCTTCCTTGGTAAGGGGATTCTGCCAATACCCTTTTGTGAGGTCCAATGTGGTGATGTACCGAGCGGGACCCAACCTCTCAATTAACTCTCCCACCCAGGGCATCGGATAGGCATTCAATTTGGACACTTCATTAAGTTTCCTAAAGTCATTGCAAAAGCGCAGGGCGTCGTTGGGTTTCGGTACCAAAATGGCTGGATTCGAGGATTCCCTCTACGACTCTTCAATGACATCAAGCTTAAGCATTCTCCTCACCTCTTCGGACACTGCCTTTCTATGTGCTTCTGGGATGCAATATGGTTTAAACTGGATTCTTACATTGGGCTCTGTTACAATGTCAGGCAATCCTGAAAACATTGCTCTATTTCTTTGCAGAAACTGTTTCCCTTATTGGGTTTGGGACTTAGAAAGGGTAGCAGCTACCTGCACCTGGTCAATGCCTGCAGGATCCCCTGAATTGACGCCCACCACAGGGGACACCTATTCTCAGTCTCTCCAGGGTTTTAACAGGCTTATTTGATAAATTTGGTACGGTTTCCTCTTTCCAGGCTGATGTACCCCATGGACCCTGCCACTTGGCCAAAAATTTGCAGTCTACTGTGGGGATCAGAACTGCCATCCAGTATCCCACTTGAAACTGTGTTAGCTGCCTGGTTGTACACCCTCTTCTGGGCATCCTGAGCCTTCTGGAGATGCTCCCTCACTAACAGCACCACTCTAGCCACTTTCTCTCACATTTGGGAGATTCGTTCTTCCATAGTTTTGTGCAGTGAGGACTCACTTTCACATGTTTCCAGCTGCTCCTGATGATGTCACTCCGACGAAACGCGTAGAGCGCAATCACGTCTTTTCCGCTGACTTTGGAACGTACATCCGGCGGTTTGAACGCATAGCATTCTGGAAGCATACCGCGAGTGAGAAAGTTGCGGTCCCTATACCAATACATGTTCGTTTACCTGCTCTTATTGTGAGTACCGTTTTTTTTTTTTAATAAAGAAAGGATTTCATATATTATTTCAATATATAAACTCTTCTTCTTGTATATGATCTGGAATTTGCCACAATAACACAATGAGATATTGATATCATACGAGGCTGTATCAATAATACTGGGTATACCATGTATTAGGGAGAGATGATCCAATAAAACCACTGAGGCTACTGGCATCTGAGCCCTGTCTGATAGAGGGAACCCCCAATTACATCACGCTGGTTACCCCTGTAGGGGTAGTGAGCTCCGGTGAGTGCGGGACGAATTGATAGGGGAGCACTAGTTTCCCCACCCGTCACGTCCTATTTGGACCACCTTGAGATTCACCCATCAACTTCTTCTGGAATTTACTTCACCAATTGATCACCTATGGACTTATATTATTATTTTAAACATTTCTCAGTCACTTTAACTCACCCTTTTGGCCGCTCCATAGCACAAGGTCTTTTGCACACATACTGGACCAGGCCACACTTTGTCACTTTAATTTGCAATTTATTGCCATTTTTATTATCATATATTGGATTAATTAGCACTATGTCACTTTATATTTATTGGAAACTATCTAATTAATAATTCACTATTTTTGTCCACATCAAGTACACTTTGCTGCACTTTGCACTTTCAATTATTTATTCATATGTATTGATCATATTTAATTGGTGTTAGAAGGGATAATATGACTGCATGATTACAGGTGTCTTAGATTACCCTGCTCAAATACATTTACATACATTACCCTACATATTAATTGCAAGGCAGCGCCACTTATCTCATTACCCCCTTATTTTATTTATTGAATACAACCCTTTGGGTTGTATTTTGAGGTAGGCTGCAGCCCCAGTTTCTTCCTTAGCGTGGAAATTCTATCCCTTTGACTTGATCTGAAATAGTTTGCACAAGTCTGCCATCACTTACCCATCAGTATCTCTTTGGGGAACCCAGTTTGTGAAAACATTTGAAATAACTCCCAGGCAATGGCCTTAGAGGAAGTTTTCCCTAAAGTTATCGCTTCTGCATACCTAGTTGTGCAATCCAGGACTATTAATATATATTGGTGTCCCCTTGTTGACTTTACTAAGGTCTCCACCAGATCCATAGCAATCCGTTCAAAAGGCACCTCAAATCCGGGCAGGGATACCAGTGGGTTTCTGTAGTGTGACCCCGGGGCAGTTAACAGGCAAGTAGGGCAAGATGCACAGTACCTTTTCACTTCAGCCTTCACCCCTGGCCAGTTAAACTGGTCAATTATCCTGGACTCTATTTTTTTCAGCCCCCAGTGCATCGTTGTGGGCTAGATCAAGAAACATCCCCCTATATGGCTGGGGAACCAGCAATTGCTCTACAGACTCCCCTTGTGCTTTCAGCAACTCAATAAAGCAAGTCCCCATTCAACGGAAAATGAGGAAATCTTTGGTCTGCATCAGGTATTTCTGGGACCCCATTAATAACAGAAGCTTGCTCTCGAGCATTGAGTTAAGCAGGATCCTGTAATTGGGTGGTGCAAAATGCACCCCTGGATCCATCTAGGTCTGGGTGCACTGGTCTAGAGAAAGTTTCCCTTTCATCTTCCTCAACTAGGATCTGCATAGAGGAAAGTTCCTCTTCATCCTCCCCCAACATGACCTGTAAAGGAGAGACTCCCCCCCCCAGAGGTCAATTCGTTCTTGAGACCTGAAAACACGAACATTATCAACCAGATTAAGATATTATGCAATGTCATTATCAACAATAGGTATGTCAAAATTAGGCATGTGTGTTGTGGGAGGTTCTGGACAGGACCCCTCAGCCTTTCCATTCAAGGCCCTATGCTCCAGTCCTCTTGGCTGTCTAGGAAGTCCACTCTGCACCCGGTTCCATAGTTCAATAAACAGCGTACAGTTACGCCCAATTATAATATCAGACATTTAACCACCCCAACTTCTTGTGTCGCTGAGGTACAGCCATAGGCAATGGTCACTGGAACCACAGGGTACTCCCTCGTATCCCCATGGATACATACTACTCGGAGTCTTACCTACCAGGCCGAGTCTCCTGATCACCCTGGCATGTACCAATGTCTCTATGCTGCCAGAGTCCAGTAGAGCCTTGGCAGGGAAGTGGTTCACTCACACTTCAAACTGACCTGCCGCCAGGGGCCCAACCTCCATGGGTCTGGAGAAGCTGAGGCAGGGCTGCAGGTTCCAGGGTCTGTTAGGGCCTCCCTCCTAGGCGCTGCAGCTGGCCCTGCTGCCCTTGATGTGGGTTCCCGACGTCTAGCAGGCCCGAGCAGGTCCTCCACCATGGTATATCTTTCGACCAACTGTACCAGCTGGTCCGCAGTTGTAGGGTCTCCATGGCATACCCAGCACTGAAGATCATCTGGCAGGCACTGTAGGTACCGGTCCATCACCACCCATTCCACCATTTAAGGGCCATTCAACTTTTCTGGTTGCAGCCATTTTTTGACCAGCGGCATCTACTCATGCATCTGGGATCTTGGAGGTTGGTCAGGTTGGTACCTCCAGCGTTGCACCCTCTGTGCCCAGACAGCTATAGTCACCCCCAGGGAGGCCAGCATTTCTGCCTTCAGTCGCTCATAGTCTCTGATGTGCTCGGATGGCAGGTCAAAGTAGGCCTTTTGTGGGTCACCAGTAAGAAAGGGGGCGATAACGCCAGCCCACTGATCATGGGGCCACCCCTCTATCTTGGCTATCCTCTTAAAGGTGGTGAGAAAGGCCTCTCCATTTTCATTGGGTGTCAGTTTCTGCAAGACAAGGTTGGCTCTCACGGCTACAAAAACAAGAAAAATATTGCACTCGTGATAAATAACACAGTTGAAAAATGAGAAGCTGCACCACTTATGTGAGATATTTTTCACAATAAAGGAATATGCATAAATGTTTTAAGCTAAAATCAAATATTCAAAATTTCAAGAATGGTGAGTACAAGCGTCGAAATCAATAAACAAACAAAGAGTCCCAAATAAGTGATAAGTAATTTGACTTGCATTCCAAGTTTAGAAGAGAAAAGAATCCCTCTACCATGCAGATTCACCATCACCACATATAAGGATGTACTCTTATCAAAGAGCATGGACCCCCTACTACGAGAAGTAAAGCAGGCTAATGTGTCTCATCTGGCACTGCTCCAGCATGGAGAACCGAAAAAGGCTTTTCCTGGCCTGCCATGGAGGTGAAGTCAGCTCTATAGCCTCAAGCCATCCGTATTGGTGGCATGAACCCCAATGAAAAGGTAAACGTTACTAGTGTAAAACATATTTAAAAAATTGCATTTATTGAATATAGCGCACTTGTATAGTTCATGAAGTAATCTCGCATAAAATCACGGCTACTTGGTTGCCAGGAGCAATGGCAGTTTGCTCCCATCCCTGAGCAAGACGCTCCTGCAAGGCAGCCACTTGTGCCTGTGTGGTTTCCTGCTGGGCTGAAAAAAAATTGTAAAAATATTTTTCCAATAAAAATAACAAATATGTTATACTTACCTCCCCTGTGCAGTTGGATTTGCACAGAGCAGCTTGGATCCTCCTCTTCTTGGGTGCCTCTTTGGCCCCCCTGCCCCTTCCCTGCTGTTGAGTGCCCCCATAGCAAGCAAATTGCTATGGGGCCACCCAAGCTGAGTCACAGCTCAGTGTATCCATTCAGACACGGAGCTGTGGTTTAGCCCCTATCTCTCCTGATTGGCTAACTGACTTTGATTGACAGCAGTGGGAGCCAATGGCGCAGCTGCTGTGTCTCAGCCAATGAGGAGGGGAGTTTCAGTCGAATGAGACAGTTGTGGACATCGCTGGATAGAGAGGGGGCTCAGGTAAGTGTTGTGGGGGGGGGGGCTGCTGTATACAGAAGCATTCTATGCATTAAGTTAAAAAACCTTCTGACTTTACAACTCCTTTAAATGGCTTTTGTGGCTGCAATGCACTCTTCCAGTATCCAAGACACCAGTTGTAAAGTTTGGGACCATGTGCAAAGCTGTTTAACTTTAAAAAAAGAGGTATTTATTTTTATTTATGCAAACACAAAGAAAAGCTTCCAGAAGCAAAAAAAAAAATGCAACACAAAAAGTCTGCTTGTCTTCAGCACCAAACAGCATAAACTAAATATAAGGAAACACAGAGTTCATAGATGGGACATTACCCCAGTGTTAGCACAGTCCCAGTCTGGCTATCTGGCAGCTTCCAGCAAACATGCAGCCCTCCAAAAAGGTGTCTCTCTCCAACTCTTAGGCTGGGTTCACACCTATGCGAATTGGATGTGTGTTTCCAATTGCCATTACAGAAGAGTGTGACCGGCTCTCAATGGAGCCAGTTCACACACCTCCGGGCTGAAAGGGGTCCAGTGCATCTTTGGCTCAATTTCAGGCAAAATTCGGACCTGATTCACACCTGAAATGGAGAACAGGGAAGCACCGGACCCCCTGCTGTGAGCCGCGGCCGCAGCTACCTAATACTACTTCCTGATTTATGTGCTGCTTCCTGAAAGGATCTTAACCTTTTGGGGACTGGAATCCCTGTAGTCAGGAGTGGAGGCCCTTTTTCCATCCAAATATTACTTCAGGGCCTCTGAAATTCTGGGTCCCAAATACCTCTCTACTAATACAGAAGGACTGCGAGTCACACCTCTCCTTTTTATGGCTAACCTAGAATTCCTCACCCATGACGGGTGAGTAGCACTTCCCTTAGGGGACCATAAACCGAACACTGGTGACACATAGCATCCGTCCAGGACCCACCTTACATAGTTACATAGTTAGTCAGGTTGAAAAAAGACACAAGTCCATCTGGGTCTACCAATAAAAAAAAAAAAAAAAAAACAGTAAAAAAACCCAACCATAAAATCCCATACGTATACACAATCCTATACACGCAGTTGATCCAGAGGAAGACGAAAAACCCCAGAAAGCATGATCCTATTTGCTACAGCAGGGGAAAAAATTCCTCCCTGATCCCCCAAGAGGCAATCGGATATTCCCTGGATCAACTTTTCCTATAAATATTAGTACCCATTTATATTATGTACACCAAGGAAAGAATCCAGGCCTTTTTTAAATCAATCTAGTGAGCTAGCCAGAACCACCTCTGAAGGGAGTCTATTCAACATTTTCACAGCTCTTACAGTGAAGAAACCTTTCCGTATTTGAAGATGAAATCTGTTTTCCTCTAGACATAAAGAGTGTCCCCTTCTCCTCTGTGTTGACCTTAAAGTGAATAACTCAACACCAAGTTCACTATATGGACCCCTTATGTATTTATACATGTTGATTATATCCCTTGGCATCCTGTAAACTATATATACACATATACACACTGTGTATATGTATATATATATATATATATATATATATATATATATATATATATATATATATATATATATATACACACAGTATTGTAAATATAAATATTTTATTATAACTTTTCATGTGACAACAATGAAAAATGTGACACTTTGCTACAATGTAAAGTAGTGAGTGTACAGCTTGTGTAAATTTGCTGTCCCCTCAAAATAACTCAACACGCAGTCATTAATGTCTAAACTGCTGGCAACAAAAGTGAGTACACCCCTAAGTAAAAATGTACAAATTGGGCCCAATTAGCCATTTCCCCTCTCCTGTGTCCTGTGACTCGTTAGTGTTAGGTGTGAATGGCGAGCAGGTGTGTTAAATTTGGTGTTATCGCTCTCACTCTCTCATACTGGTCACTGGAAGTTCAACATGGCACCTCATGGCAAAGAACTCTCTGAGGATCTGAAAAAAATAATTATTGCTCTACATAAAGATGGCCTAGGCTATATTAGGTTGCCAAGTCCCTGAAACTGAGCTGCAGCATGGTGGCAAAGACCATACAGCAGTTTAAAAGGACAGGTTCCACTCAGAAAAGGCCTCACTATGGTCAACCAAAGAAGGTGAGTGCACATGCTCAGCGTCATATCCAGAGGTTGTCTTTGGGAAATAGACGTATGAGTGCTGCCAGCATTGCTGCAGAGGTTGAAGGGGTGAGGGGGTCAGCCTGTCAGTGCTCAGACCATACGGCGCACACTCCATCAAATTGGTCTGCATGGCTGTCGTACCAGAAGGAAGCCTCTTCTAAATATGATGCACAAGAAAGCTCGCAAACAGTTTGCTGAAGACAAGCAGACTAAGGACATGGATTATTGGATCCATGTCCTGTAGTCTGATGAAACCAAGATAAACTTATTTGGTTCAGATGGTGTCAAGCGTGTGTGGCGGCAACCAGGTGAGGAGTACAAAGACAAGTGTGTCTTGCCTACAGTCAAGCATGATGGTGGAAGTGTCATGGTCTGGGGCTGCATGAGTGCTGCCAGCACTGGAGAGCTACTGTTTATTGAGGGAACCATAAATGCCAATATGTACTGTGACATACTGAAGCAGAGCATGATCCCCTCCCTTCAGAGACTGGGCTGCAGGGCATTATTCCAACAATATATTCAGAATGGATTACTGCGCTTACTAAGGAAGAAGAAAAGAGTCTGCAGGCACTCCAATACAACAATATTGTTACTAACTTATATAATCCTTATATGTGCCCTGCTCAAAATGTATAAAGTCAGATTCCTCCCACTTATAAAACAATTAAAGTGTAACCACTTGAAAAAGTGCTGAGTGCATATAGTGTAAACATCAAACGAATGTGATAGGTATCATCGCATAATAGGAAACATAGTTCTCCCAATGCATAAAAACCTATACTATTCCTGAATCTGAAGTCACCCTTTTACATTTTAAAGATGATAGGTTAGTAAACAGAATAGAAAAGTGCCTAGTGCATACTGTGCAAAAAAAATATTAATGTGCAAAGTCATCAAGGAGCTGAGTATCAATGTCCTATCCAATGTTGGGGTCACTGTACCTCTCAATGAGTATTGGCCACCTCCACAATTTGGAGACAGCTCACACAAAAACAGTAAAAAATGTGTATATTAAGGTGTAATTGTAAAGTCCACTTAGTAAAGAAAAAGTGTCAAAAAGAGTGGGAATGTTGATCTCCTAGTGTATGTCCAAGAAGTCAACCAAATACACCAAGTGTAATTCCAAATGAAAGAGCAGGTAAATCTCCACCATTGTAGCTGCCACCACAATAGACTCAGGAGCGCTTACTGGAACATGTGAACTCTTTATGCCTTTGGCACAGAGTCATGCAAGCAATAGGTTAAAGGTCTCATAGAAAACGACCATCACTGATAACCTTCTCCTCTGCTAGACCAATTCATTTAGATATGCGTGCTTTCCCCAGGACCCAGGTACTCAAAAAAAACAAAAGAAAGCCTCCACATGGTGTAATAACGCATAGATAAATATATTTATTAAAAGTAGAAAACTTACAGTGAAGAAAATGAATAATGGCAATGCATAGTGATCACAATCAGTTGGTAAAAGCGCCATAGGGTGGTAGGTTCACTGTAACTCTTAACCCAAGGCAGTATTCCAATAAAATGACGACCCCAAACACATCTCAAAGACGACCACTGCCTTGCTAAAGAAGCTGAGAGTAAAGGTGATGGACTGGCCAAGCAGGTCCCCCGACCTAAACACTATTAAGCATCTGTGGGGCATCCTCAAATGGAAGGTGGAGGAACGCAAGGTCTCTACTCTCTAACTTCCACCAGCCCAGCGATGTCGTCATGCAGGAGTGGAAGAGGACTCCAGTGGCAACCTGTGAAGATATGGCGAATGCCATGCCCAAGAGGGTTAAGGCAGTGCTGGAAAATAATGGTGGCCACACAAAATTATGATACTTTGGGCCCAATTTGAACATTTCCACTTAGGGGTGTACTCACTTTTGTTGTCAGCGATTTAGACATGAATGGCTGTGTGTCGAGTTATTTTAAGGGGACAGCAAATTTACACTGTTATACAAGCTGTACACTCACTACATTGTAGCAAATTTCTTTAGTGTTGTCACATGAAAAGATATAATAAAATGTTTACAAAAAGATGAGTTGTGTTCTCACTTTTTTTGAGATACTGTATATATATATATATATATATATATATATATATATATATATATATATATATATATATATATACATATACAGTATTTCAAAAAAGTGAGTACACAACTCACCTTTTTGCAAACATTTTATTATATCTTTTATTATATTTTTATATATATATATATATATATATATATATATATATATATATACATAAATATTTTATATATATATACAGTATATATATATATATATACTGTATACATACATAGTCCTTAATTGGCTGTATGTTCGGGGGCCCTTGCCCTGTTGCAGAATATATTTGGGGTCAATCACACGCTTCCCTGATAGTATGGCATGAGGGATAAGTATCTGCCTGAATTCAGAATTACTGATTGGGCAACATTAAGGACTGTAAATGCAGTGGTCAGCCAAGGAAACGTATTGCAGCAGATGAAAAACACAATATGCTTACTTTCCTCCGACATCAGAAGATGTCCTGACCAGGGGGTATTTTGCGATTCGGCACTGCATGACTTTAACGGACAATTGCCCGGTCGTGCGACGCTGTACCTAAACGAATTTGACGTCCCACAAACAGAGCTTTCTTTTGGTGGTATTTGATCACCTGTGCGATTTTTTGATCATGCGCTATAAACAGAAAAAGAGCGTCAATTTTGCAAAAATATCAATATTTTTCAAATTTTTTATATGAAATGCCCAAAAAAAAAAAAGTAAAAATCTAAATTTTTTAACATTTTCGGCCAATTTGTTTTATGCTACATATGTTTGGTAAAAAAAAAATCGCAAAAAGCGTATTTTGATTGGTTTGCGCAAAAGTTATCGCGTTTACTAACAAAGGGAACGATTTTTGTCATTTTTGTTGGTTTTTTTTTAACGCGTAATGGCGGCGATCTGCAATTTTTTTTTGCGGGACTGCGACATTGGGGCGGACAGATCGGACCCTTGACTGACATTTTTGTGTGTCCCTAGGGGCGTGATTCTAACTGTGATTGGTTGTGCTTGGGCTGTAGGAACAATGATCAACGGTCCTACATAGTAGAACCGTGTGATCATTGTTTCTACACAGGGGAGAATGACAGGCGGCTTGTTTACACTAGCCGCCTGACTTTCTCCCTCTGCAACGGCGATCGCAGAGTGACCGGCGGACATCGGGTCCGCCAGGCACACACGCGGGGGGGTCCGTGACCACGCGGGAGTGGGAGCGCGCCTCCGGGGGCACGCGCTCGCTCCCTAGACCCTCACAGGCTAGTGATGTAGATCTACGTCACTTTGCCTGTGAGGGGCTGACTGCCGACGTAAATCGTCGTTAGGCAGTCGGCAAGTGGTTAAGCAGAATTTGGCTGTTTTTTTCTTTGTGCTCCTATTTTCATTATATATATATATATATATATATATATTTTTTTTTTTTTTTGTCATCTAGTACCACTTATGGCCCCTTATATACTTCTATATACCTATTTTTACAGTCACTGATTGGCATTGTGGGTTGTTTTCAACCTGAATTCATGTACATGGATAAACATCTTGTTAACACCATTTCTGCTCTTCACATGACCCCTTTGCCCATTGGTGCTCTCGCACGGTTCCCGGGTTAAGCCTCGTACACACGCATCGATAGTTGGCCATGAATTTTCGGCCAACGTCCGATCGGCCGATTTTCGGCTTGTTAGTATGATGCTTTCGACAACCGACTCCGACCTTTCGGCCGAACAAAATCTGGTGTGCAGGCTATAAAATTTTTGTTGGCCGTCAACAGAACGGCCGATTTTCCGTCAGTCAGTACAGATTTCGGCAGACAAAAATCAGATGAGCAAGACTGGGCATGCTCAGAGAAGAAAAAACACACGGAAAGTAAACCATCACATGACATCACTTCTGCAGTTGTTTTTTTTGGCCGAGAAAATTTGTGTGCAGTCTAGGCACATTTCAACCAACACAACAACACTGGACAAAAGACGGCCGATCGGTCGGCCGATAATCGTTGCGTGTGTACGAGGCATTAGACTCTCCAGTGGACCACCTCTTCTGGTGCTGTTATGCCTAGACCGGCTTAGTAAGTACTTAGCTTAGACGGTTGTTCCATCCAATATTCTGTTTGATATCCATGATACCAATACTCAGTTTAGATATCCTATATGGATTTGCAGCCGACAACTCTGCAGCAACTGCATGATGCTATCATGTCAATATGGACTAAAATCTCTAAAGGAATGTTTCCAAAACCTTGTTGAATGTAT
Organism: Pelophylax lessonae; assembly: GCF_965119305.1. Taxonomy (NCBI): domain Eukaryota; kingdom Metazoa; phylum Chordata; class Amphibia; order Anura; family Ranidae; genus Pelophylax; species Pelophylax lessonae. Next base: position 227,516,517 of record NC_138770.1, on the reverse strand, counting down.
GCCACAAAGAACTAAGGCAGTTCTGAAAGCAAAAAGGGGCCAAATCTGGTACTAGCAAGGTGTACCTAATAAAGTGGCCAGTGAATGTGTGTTCTCTACATTTTACAGGGGCTAATGAGCATTGACAGAGGAAGCAGACGACCTAATTCCTCTACTTCCTCTTGGCATTACTCCCATTTCCTTTTTCTCTCCCTGCTATCACCACCTCTGAGAAAGGAGAACAATTACACAAACAGCCAGCTTACACTGTACTTTTTTTATTTCAATCACTGGCAGCTTCTCACTAAGCTGCAATGAAAAGCAGAGAACGTCATCCCCACACCTCACTGCAGCTTATTAAACTGCTGCACTGAGGAGACAGGCCACAATAGTCACTATCGTGACTTATTTCAGTTTAATAAATGCACACCCCTTAGCTCCCAACTGTCCCTGATTGGGAACAAAGTCCCTCTGTCCCTCTTTCCTTCTCATTTGTCCCTTATTCAGGTCTGATCTATATAATCTATATTAATAAAACCCCAGTGTCCCTGCATCCGCTTTCCCTGTGTCCGTGGACAGCCGTTGGGACTGGGGGCGGGTTGGGGGCGGGCACTGACCTGTGTAGGCTGGGGGAGCTCCTCGGTGTCGGAAGGGGGGGTATTGGGGGGGGGTCACCCCCGATAATGGTGCGGTGTGAGGGCCGTTGTACTGCCAATAGTTTCAGTAGCCACCGTTCGGAATTCGTATGTGCTGGGGAGGCGGGAGGCGGAGTTCCGATCACTTGCCTTAGATTTAAAAATGGCGCCACGCGGTGCCAACATATCACTGTGCATGCGCCGCTGCTCAGTAAAGCCGTACGCTTCGGCTATTTCCGGAAATAGCCGAACTTATTCGAGTTTTCCCGAGCGGCGGCGCATACGCAATGACATCGTTGCGTATGCGCCGCCGCTCGGGAAAGCTCGAATACGTTCGGCTATTTCCGGAAGCATTCCCCTGCACCATGCGCGCAGCCCGCAGCATTCCCCTGCACCATGCGCGCAGTCCCGCAGCATTCCGCTGCACCATGCACGCAGGCCCGCAGCATTCCCCTGCACCATGCGCGCAGCCCCGCAGCATTCCCCTGCACCATGCGCGCAGCCCCGCAGCATTCCCCTGCACCATGCGCGCAGCCCCAAAGCATTCCCCTGCACCATGCGCGCAACCCCGCAGTATTCCCCTGCACCATGCGCGCAGCCCCGCAGCATTCCCCTGCACCATGCGCGCAGCCCTGCAGCATTCTCCTGCACCATGCGCGCAGCCCTGCAGCATTCTCTTGCACCATGCGCGCAGCCCTGCAGCATTCTCCTGCACCATGCGCGCAGCCCCGCAGCATTCTCCTGCACCATGCGCGCAGCCCCGCAGCATTCTCCTGCACCATGCGCGCAGCCCCATAGCATTCTCCTGCACCAAGCGGGCAGCCCCGCATTCTCCTGTACCATGCGGGCAGCCACGCATTCCCCTGTACCATGCGCGCAGCCCCGCATTCCCCTGTACCATGCGCGCAGCCCCGCATTCCCCTGTACCATGCGCGCAGCCCCGCATTCCCCTGTACTATGCGCGCAGCCCCGCATTCCCCTGTACCATGCGCGCAGCTCCGCATTTCCCCTGTACCATGCGCGCAGCCCCGCATTCCCCTGTACTATGCGCGCAGCCCCGCATTCTCCTGTACGCGCTCGCACGCGAGAGCCGCTCGGTAAGCTCTGCGCGTGTCTCTGTTGCTAAGGCAACAGGGACGCTATGTGCAGAGCTGGCTATGTCATGCGGCTCTCGCGTTGTTAGAAAAAAAAAGAGATAAGCGAGAGCCACTCAGTCAGCCGTATGTTCTAGTGCCCGTTAATTTAATGGGCTTAATGTCTAGTTGTATATAAAATGCACTATTTTTCTATCTATAAGTGTTTCCCGGTGCTAAACCTTTCATCTAATTTCTAAATTGCTGCATTAGTAAATTTCAAAAGCCAATATAAATGGAAATAGTGGTAAAAACCTAACCAATTCTCCTTTAACCACTTCAGCTCTGGAAGGTTTTAACACCTTCCTGACCAGGCCATTTTTTTGCGATACAGCACTGCATTGCTTTAACTGAGAATTGCACGGTCGTGCGACGCTGTACCCAAAAGCAATTCATGTCCTTTTTTTCCCACAAATAGAGCTCTTTTTTGGTGGTATTTGATCACCCCTGCGGTTTTTATTTTTTGCGCTATAAACAAAAAAAGACCGACAATTTTAAAAAGTAAACAATATTTTTTACATTCTGCTATAAAACATATCCAATAAAAAATTGTAAAAGATCAAATTTCTTCATTAATTTGGGCCAATTTGTATTCTGCTACATATTTTTGGTAAAGAAATCCCAAAAAACATTTATTGATTGGTTTGTGCAAAAGTTATAGCGTCTACAAACTATGGGATAGATTTATGGACTTTTTTTTTTCGTTTTTACTAGTAATGGTGGCAATCAACGATTTCTAGCGTGACTGTGACACTTTTTGGGGACCAGTTACTGCAATACAGTGATCAGTGCTAAAAAAAAAAAAAAAAAATGCACTGTCACTGTATAAATGACACTGGCAGGGAAGGGGCTACATCAGGAGCAATCAAAAGGTTAACAACTTAACTGTGTTTCTTGGGTGTGCTTTCTTACTATGGAGGAACGGGGAAGAGAGACATCTGTGTTCCTGATTAGCTTGCACCCTAGAACTGACAACTAGAATCACATACAGGTATGTGATTTTGCACTTAAGGGCTGCCCTGCCGCAGTAAATGTACGTGGGGCAGTCAGTAAGTGGCTAAGGGGGCGTGGAAGGGTGTGTGTCCTATGTCTACCTACCTTTGCTAATAGGTGTCTCTCGTTCCCATCTCAAAAAGTTGGGAGGTATGCATACCCCACATTTGAAAGAACAAAAAATGTGTTTTCTCCAGGCAGGTTCCGTATTCCATCAATCCCTGTTTCTTACTTCAAATAGCTGCAGCCTAGAAAGAGGGTCGCTGCAAGAGCTCTAATTGATAAACTATTGTAGTGACCTGATGAACAGAGATCTGCCTTGGAAAATGCTGAGCAAGCATGACACTAGGAGGGAGAGGTACTATGTCACCGAAGGATTCCCCCTCATATGCACACTCTGTGCTTTGGGGGCACTAAAAGTGACAGAATTTCTATTTTATTGTGGAACTGCCACTACAGCCACAGAATACTATAACTTAGATCGGGACCATACTTCAGTGCATGATATACCAAAAAAACATTTGGTCTACAGCAATCATGTAATTAACACATGGATTAGGGTTTGGGGTTGTTAAACATTAAAAAAAAAAAATTCCTTTTTTTGTTAAAAAAAATTGAAAATTTACTATCAAATACTTACTGTACTGTATTTTCCTTTACTGGTGGACTCCATGATAGGCCTCACTCCCATACATTTTCAGGCTGAGCAAGAGGCTGCATTCTGTAACTAGCCTACTCATGACTCTGGGAGGAAACTCCTGCTGCCAAGGAGTCCCACAGGAAAGGAAAATTACAATAAGTATTTGATAGTACATTTTCTGTTTTCCTGACAGACTTCCATGGCAGCATACATTTGGAAGTAACTAGCCCAAAAAACAGGGGTGAGATGTCAGAAAAGTAGGGTTTCAGTCACCCTATGGATAGATATTGACAGCATAAGGAAGTTAGCTAAATCCAACAAAGTGCCAGAACAGCTTTAATGGAAGATATGTCATCCTCCAGCTATTCTTGGTGCCCTTACACAGGAGGCCCATGAAGCCTACACACTCCTGGATGAGTGTGTGGGGCCTCCATAGGAACCAAGCCCTAAGCGTTATAAGCCTAATGACTAGCTAAAATGACCCATCCAGCAAAAATTATGGTGACATCTCCGTCCCCCTGATTCTGCTAGAGAGAGTGACGAATATGTCCTAAGACTCTGACAAAACAGTAGCTTGAGAGCATGCTCGAAAAATTCCAATATCCATGGCATGGAACCAGTTATTCTTGGTGGTCCTGCATATGGGATGAACAAATCCTTTGTTCTCATAGGATTGTCGCCTAGTATGGATACAAACACTACCCGTACTGGGCAGAAAGCCACAAGGATCCCTCTTGGCACAAGGCTCAGATCCCGGCAATATCCTGACTGAGGAAAAGAACCCATAGAAAGGGTGCCTTCATGACTGAGACTTTACTCAAAATTGAACTGAAAGAGATTCCACCTGGAGCAGCAAGCTGTCAAGGGGCCTTAAGAGTCCTGATTCTGGCCAAGCTTCCTGCTCGAGGATGTAGACCTAGAGAGATTGACATCACAGCTCAATCCTTACTCCAACTAGACTGGAGGGGATCCCATCTGGAGCTGTAATTCACCGAAGGATCCTTCCTAGCTTAAAGCTGTGATCTTGGCAAACTTCCTGGCTAAAGAGCTAGCCCTTGGAGTGCATGTCTTCATAGCTCAGTCTTTACCCAGGCTGGACTGCAAACAGATCATATCTGATGCCAGCAAGAAAGCCCAGAGCAAGAGGGATCACACAGGTGGTGGATCTAAGCAGTGTCCAGCATTCAGCACAAAGCTCTTTTCTTCACCCCTGTCACTATTTTAGCACATTTGATTAATGGACTTTATGTGATATATTTTGTGCACAATTACACTTTATATGTGTTTATTCTTTATTATGATTATTTGTTGGAACACTGTATTTTTGGCACATATTTATTTGAATACTTATTCCTTTTAAGTGTTTTTTGTGCAGCTTGTGGGAATATATTTGTCATATTTCATATTAAGAAGTAAACCCTGCCTAGAGAGACTTGGTTCTCCTTCAAGTCTCAGATGCAACCACCCATCAAAGAATTGGACGAGTAAGGGGTAGTCTACCCAGGAGACATTGGATATGACAGGGACTGAGAGCTTTATGATCAGTTGAAGTCTGGAATGCACCTGACCAGAGGACCGAAGCAAAGAAAACAAAGCAGTCAAAACTATACAAGCTCTATTCAAATCCTTTTGTAGGATTTATAGATATTAGCTTAGAGCAGTGTTTCCCAACTCCGGTCCTCAGGGCACACTAACAGGCCAGATTTTAAGTATTACCTTGGGGAGATGCAGACTAGTATACTGAAATCACTGAGCAGCAAATTATATCACCTGTGATGTATTTCAGTTTTCTTGCAAACCTGGCCTGTTAGTGTGCCCTGAGGACCGGAGTTGAAAAACACTGGCTTAGAGCAACAGCCAAGCCTGATTAGTCTCTTCCTGCCAGGATGAGAAAGTGGAAGAGATGAACAAAGCTGGAATATTGCTCTTTGCGACAGAAGATCTCATCCGAGAGAAAGGCCTTCAATCCGATACCCTGGTATCAAAAGCAGGAACCAAGGCCTGTTTGGCCAATAGGGAAACATTGCCACAGTCTTAGCAACAGACCACCCCAAAAAAAGTGTATATGGATCAAACTGGAAAGCCTATGGCTTGTGAGACCTTTCCTGATCTGACACAGCATCAGCACCCAGAGCTTGGCCCAGGCCCTTAGGGAAAATCTTTCCAGCTTGTAACAGTAAGGAGATTGTACCAGATCTAACTCTGAAATCTTGTCCAGAGATAAAATCCACTTGGAAGGACCTGTATGTAGGAACCACTTATTGCCCAATTGGGCCGCAGAATATGGATTCCTTCTTGAAATTCTATGTAGATGTAAGATAGATAAGGAATTTTCTACTCCACACAGATCACAGTCATCTCTACCTGTTCTCAGTGGACTGACCCTGCAGATTCGGACCTGCCCCTGATGTAGGACATCACTGTGAAGTTGCTCAGCCTCACTGGAGACTAAAAAGCCTGCTGTCAGATGACATAAGAAGAAGGGAGCACAAAAGAGCTGGCCACAAAACCAGAGTGTTCAAACTAACTTCCCAACCGGGGAGTTCTACTGGCAAAATAACTTCCTAACATGGGAGTTCCACTGGCAATAACTCAGCAACACAGAAGATTTATTACTGTACCAGCAAGTTTTGCAAGACATGAATCGCTGGGTGCATGATCAACATTGGAGGAAAAACCCCTTTCAGAATAGGAGGCCTCTTCCATTGAGCACACCTCAATATAGGGATGGGAGAGACCATGGTCCTGATCATCAGGTATTGAAACACTGACAGGTGAAGAGAGGAAAGTCAGGAATACCCAGCATCCTACCACCAGTATGCTCTAGTGCAGCCCTCAAATTTTCCACTCGCCTACTCGCATTTTGCGAGTGGAAAATTATGTATGGCGAGCTACTGTCAGGGGAAGAGAGGTGAGGAAAGCCGCCGAAGGATTGGATAATGTCAGCGGCGGATCATCCCGCTGTACCAGCTTTAATTGTAATTGCCGCGCGCTCGCCGACACACAGTTCCGTCTCTTAGCCCGGCTTCTTTGATAGACAGAACACCTGGCCAACCAGGACGTGTTCTGTCTATCAAAGAAGCCGGGCTAGGAGGCGGGACTGTGTATGTCGGCGAGCGCGCGGCAATTACAATTAAAGCTGAGCGGGATGATCCGCCGCTGACATTATCTGGCCAGCAGGACTGATGGAGGGGTTCAAGCTGATCATCTCACCCAGAGCAGGTACAAGGGAGGGTGGGATGGATGGAAGGATGGCTGCCCTGGGCGTCTGTGTCATGGGAGGTGGAGGGGCGCTGCCAGGAGAGAGCGGGATGTGCTCTCTCTGTCTTCTTGCCGGGCTTCACACACTCCTGTCAGATCGGGACTTCTCCCCTTAAAGAGTCAGAGTGGAGGTGGAGCAGAGGAGAAGACAATTAGTTCCTAATGCTTTGCATGGACAGCTGGCGGGAGAGATGCGGCTGCAGAAGGGGAAGAAGATTGCGGCTCAGGAAGGACACTGGATGTCAGATCCGGACTATACAGAGTTTGTTATCCCCTCTCCTCCGAGTCAAAGCAAGCAATGTGGAAAGGGGGTGGGTAACAAACTCTGTATAGTCCGGATCTGACATCCAGTGTCATTCCTGAGCCGCAATCTTCTTCCCCTTCTGCAGCCGCATCTCTCCCGCCAGCTGTCCGTGCAAAGCTATAGGAATAGGCTTCTCCTCCGCTCTGACATATGAAGAGGAGGATCACAGAGCGATGTGCTGCGCTGTATCTGAGGTCTGCATGCTGGAGGAAAGGGTGAACTACACTGACTGGGGTACAAATCTTATCCTGTCACCTCCCAAATTCCCATCTCAGCACAATTCCCCGCCCCCTAATAGCACAATCCCCCCCATCTCAGCACAATCCCCCCTCCTAGCACAACCCCCCCAATCTCAGCACAATCCCTCCCATCTCAGCACAATCCCCCCTCCTAGTTCAACCCCCCATCTCAGCACAGTCCCCCACTCCTAGCACAACCCCCCCCCTCCCTCCTAGCACAACCCCCCCCTCCCTCCTAGCACAATCCCCCCTCCCTCCTAGCACAACCCCCCCCCCATCTCAGCACAATCCCCCCTCCTAGCAAAACCCCCTTATCTCAGCACAGTCCCCCCATCTCAGCACAACCCCCCCCCCTCCTAGCACAACCCCCCCATCTCAGCACAGTCCCTCCCCCTCCTAGCACAACCCCCCCATCTCAGCACAATCCCCCCCCCCTCCTAGCACAACCCCCCCATCTCAGCACAGTCCCCCCCCTTAGCACAACCCCCCCTCCCATATTGATCCCACCTAGAAGTAATCATCTTCTCCCCACCCCTCATGCTACAAATTCTCTTATTCCACCCCCACCCCCCAGGGACAATCCCCCAAAAAGTATTTGTACTAGGAGGGGTGGGGAGAAGATGATTACTTCTAAGTGGGATCGATATGGGGGGGGGGGAGCGGGGTTGTGCTGGGATGGGGAATTTGAGAGGTGACAATATAAGATTTCTTCTAGCAGGGGAATTGGGGGGGGTGCTAGGAGGAGTGATTCATGCTGGGGGGGGGGTGAGGATTTGTGCCAGGAGTGGGGATTTGGGGATCGCCCTTATAGAGATTATTGGAATGGGGTGGGGGGATGGATTTGTGCCAGAACAGGAAGTCTTGGGGCTGTTAAAAAGGGGTATTGGGGGGGGGGTTGTGCCAGTAGGAATAATGGGGTTTTTTTGTGCTAGGGGGAAAATTTTGATGGGGGGAGGATTTGACGGTTAGGATTTGTTCTAGGAGGTGAAATTTGGGGGGGGGGGGGTACTAGGATGGTGATTTGGGGGTTCCAGACCCTTGATGGGCACTGATTAGGCTGCACTGATGGGCACTGAAAACGTTGTTATTAATATTTATTTTTGTAACTTCTGCATTAATGCAAAAACATTTAACGGTGTAATTTTATGAGATAATTTATGAGGGCGTGTTTAGGGGTGGAATTAGGGGCGGGGCAGGGTAGGAGTTGGGTGGGGCAACTGGTGGCGAGTAACCCTTAAGGCCTGGCTAGTAGCTTAGGACTTTAAATTTTGAGCCCTGCTCTAGTGGCAAAAACTATGTATCCTGAACCGTGATAGATTAGGCTCTAAGATACACAAGGATTTGCGTAGGAGACACAAGACCCTTTTTGAAAGACTAGCCAGCCAATCCCTTGTAGAGTTTTGAGAACTCCCTCTGTATACTTGACAGGAATTCCTGTCTAGAAGAGGAGTGGATCAAGAACCCAACCAACAGTCATATATGCTGCATGACAAATTAATCCATGTAGAAACAGAGTATGTCAGAAGACAGCTCTGGGAATTGGAAATAGGCATCCTTCTGAGCAACAATAGTACTCCTCTTAAAATCACATCTTCTGAAATTGGAATTGCTGTCCCTAGAGGCAGTAAGAACCACGTTGGCTAGCAGAACTTGCTTATTGTTGCTGGAGCAAAGAATTCCTCCTGGCACAGTCAGTGCTTGACCTGAAGGTCCAACCGTCGGAGACCAAATCTGTATCTTCCTAGCAAAAGAGGAGCAACCAGGTACCCATAGGATACGTATGGATGGCACAAATATAAAAAAGACCAGTAAGCAACCTTTACCTCTACTTTGTTGAGGACTCTTTCTCTCTTCAACTCTTTCTAGATTCCAGGCCGGAACTACAGGAGCTGGACACTGACTCTTGAACTGCAGTCCTCTTTCATTCAGCAGACATGTACTCTGAGGGAAGGAGGCCAAACTAAACATAGCTCTTGGTTGTCAAATGAGGCTAGCCCTTGAAGGGTACTGTTTAGACTCTCACAATGAAGACAAGATTGTCTTACTTGTAGAATTATTCCCAGCTATTTGCTATCAAAATAAAGCTAGCCCTTGAGGGGGACTGCTAGATTCTCGCAATGCAGACAAGATTGTCCCACCTGTAGAGTTATTCCCAGCTATTTGCTATCAAATGAAGATAGCCCTTTGTTTAGACTCTCGCAATGCAGACAAGAATGTTTTACTTGTAGAATCATCTCTAGCTATTTGCCATCAAGATAAAGCTAGCCCTTGAAGGGCAGAATAAACTCTTGCAATGTAGACCAGATTGTCCCACTTGTCATAATTATTATTTAGACTAGAATATTCTTCATCCCAACTTCCATTGCATTGGACGGAAGGCAAGGGTTAAGGCAGGCTCCCAGGCTGCAACTGCAGACAGATATACCCCTTAGGGACAAGTCCAACACAAGGCCATCAACAGAAGATGCCACACACCCCCAAGGACACACCCAATTATCCTGATTGAGTAGGCCCCTGAAGGACACAGCATTCTCCAATGGCAACTCCATGTATACGGCTAAGCTGATGAAGGCGACATCAACCAAACATGTGACTCATTATGCTGGAAAACCTCTTCCCCAAGAGTGCCTTATTCTGACATCCTGCAGGGCAGGTAGAAGGGTCTTGGTTGGGGTTTGAACTTGAGCAACCCAGAACTGCAAGATGCTGACCACTAAGACATTCTGCTGCTCTGTCCTTCTGTTCAATTTGCATCCCTCTTGAAGAATGATCTTCTAGCTTAAACATCATAGGAAAAAAGGCAATGCAATCCTTTGGAAGTGCTAATTGCATTGCAGGTACCTCTGCTATTTTAGGCATCCTAGCAGCCTACAAAAGGAGGTAGAAAAAACCTGCTCAAACATTTTCCTCAGCTGCATATTCCTTTTAGGAATTGTTTGAAGCGAGGTAAATTGGCCAATTGACTGGTCCTGCAAGAAAAAGCTTGACATTGTCATAGTAGAGAGTCCTTGCACAGGGAGAGCTGTAACAGGTTCCTTTAGAGTGTCTTGACTACCCGTGGCAACCTGATGGTCGCTGTCATCTTGCAACCTGGCTGCCTGAACAAGGCAGGAAATGCATACATGATTTTACCAGCCAAGGCATGAGCAGCAAAGGCCCAGTTTATAGTGTAGATCATGTAGATCTGGAGAGGCTTAATAGCAAATGTCCATTAGTCAGCTTTTCATACACTAGTTTTAAGAAACCCTCAGGAGGGCTGACAATCCAGGTACAGTATCAGTAAGGAAAACACTGCCCCCTCCAGCTATAACCTGCATAGAACAGACAAGACATAGAGGTATAAGGATATCTGTTCAGGACAGAAAACAACTGCACCAAACTTTGATAAAAATGTCCTTTTCTAACGCAAGTGGAGTTACTCCCTAGCAGCTGGAATGGCAATCGATGCAGGGTGACCCGGATCCCAGGAATAGCAGAGCACACCATCATGCTGGGCACACTTTAGAGGTCATCTCATTTTACCTAGGCATCCGACCTAGCGCAACTGCTCGGTGTTGGCAGAGCTTCAGTTATTACAGGTGTCAATCTTCTGCGCATGTGTGCCATTCACCACCCTGCTGTTAGCTGGGAATTGCATGACTTCTGGACACCACAGGATGCTCCCAATATCTGGATAGCTATCGCCCGTAAGACCCCAGTCGCCAAGTCTTCCAGAAGGTAGGAAACTTCATACAAAATGGTGCTTATGAGTGAGGAGGACAAAAAAGGAATGCGGCCTCTGGCTCAGCCTGAATATTTATGGGAGTGGGGTTCTATGGGGTAGGAGCGAGGGCGGGGCTACCCAAACGTATGCTGCCATGGAAGTCTGTCAGGAAAATATGTTTCTCATTGACAGAAAAAGGCTTTACATCTTTATTAGAATTTTGTTTTAAGGGTCATTTCCATCTATACACTGCTGTCATCACTTGTTACATTCACTTCAATGCAGCAAGGTAAAACACATGTGATGCGCCATACCATAGTGAGTTGCAGTGCATTCAAAAAATTACGACATATCCGATCTTTGACCTGTTATACAGTGCATCCGAAAAGTATTCACAGTGCTTCACTTTTTCCACATTTTGTTATGTTACGGCCTTATTCCATAAGGATTAAATTCATTATTTTACTCAAGATTCTACAAACAATACCCCCTAATGACAATGTGAAAAAAGTTTGTTTAAAATCTTTGTAAATTTATTAAAAACAAAAAGAAAAAAACACATTTATATTAGTATATTTACAGCCTTTGCTATGACACTCAAAATTAAGTTTAGGTGCATCCTGTTTCCACTGATTATCCTTGAGATGCTTCTACAACTTGATTGGAGTCCACCTGTGGGAAATTAAGTTGATTGGACATGATTTGGAAAGGCACACACCTGTCTATATAAGGTCCCACAGTTAACAGTGCATGTCAGAGCACAAACCAAGCCATGAAGTCCAAGGAATTGTCTGTAAACCTCAGAGACAGGATTGGCACAAATCTGAGTAAGGGTACAGAAAGATGTATGCAGGATTGAAGGTCCCAGTGGGCACAGTGGCCACAATCATCCATAAATGGAAGAAGTTTGGAACCACCAGGACTCTTCCTAAAGTGGGTTACCTGGCCAAACTGAGTGATCAGGGCCTTAGTCAGGGAGATGATCAAGAACCCAATGGTCACTCTGAAAGAGCTCCAGCGTTTCTCTGTGGAGAAAGGAGAACATTTCAGAAGCACAACCACTTCTGCAGCACTCTACCAATCAGGCCTGTATGGTACAGTGGCAAGACGGAAGCCGCTCCTCAGTAGAATGCACATGACAGCCCGCCTGGAGTTTGCCAAAAAGCACCTGAAGGACTCTCAGACCATGAGAAACAAAATTTCATGGTCTGAAAAAACAAAGATTGATCTCTTTGGCCTGAATGGCAAGCATCATTTCTGTAAGAAACCAGGCACCGCTCATCACCTGGCCAATATTATCCCTACAGTGAAGCATGGTGGTGGCAGCATCACGCTGTGGGGATGTTTTTCAGCGGTGGAACTGGAAGACTAGTCAGGATCAAAGGAAAAATTGATGCAGTAATATACAGAGATGGCTTTAACGAAAACCTGCTTCAGAGAGCTTTGGACCTCAGACTGGTGTGGGGTTTGATCTTCCAACAGGATAACGATCCAAAGCACACAGCCAAGATAACAAAGGCTATGGGACAACTCTGTGAATGTCCTTGAGTGGCCCAGCCAGAGCCCAAACTTGAACCCGATTAAAAATCTCTGGAGAGATCTAAAATGGCTGTGCACCTACGCTTCCCATCCAACCTGATGGAGCTTGAGAAGTCCTGCAAAGAAGAATGGGAAAAACTACCAAAAAATAGGTGTGACCAGCTTTCAGCATCATACTCAAAAATACTTTATTTGGTGCTGAAGGTGCTTCAACAAAGTATTGAGCAAAGGCTGTGAATATTTATGTAGCACCCTCCTAGTTAGGTGCTAGAGAAAAGGCATACAATAGCCCTGTCTGCTTATCAGGGGGACTGGATCAGTTAGCTGCTGTCACATGCCTCCCGGTGTGACCTGTTGAGTCTGGGGAGTCTCTCCACTGTATCCAGTAAGTGATCTTTTTGGACAGTGGAGGAAACCTAGCCAATAGCACACCAGGGTTTATGACTGTCCCAGTGGGCGGGATTTTCCACAGTGCACCCTGGGATTGGGAATAAATCTGTGGGGGCATGTGACAGAGTGTCTTTTGGTGGGAATATCAGTCCCAGGAGGAGGTGAGAGCTGTCTCTCCTCCTGTCAAAGTGAGAAGGTGGTCCAGGCAGTCGGCCTAGGGACCAGAGGTTGAGCTGGGATGGAGAGGATCCAAAGTTGCAGACTGAGTGGAACTACTGGCAAGAGATCTTCAGGAAAAACAGTGTCGTGAGTACTCAAGGTCTGCCCAGGTATCTGCCTAGTAGAGGGGACCACTCCAGAGAGGTCAAAGGGGATCCAGGAGCCAGCTAACCAGGAGTACACAGTAAAGGGGGTGCCAAGTAGTGAAGCCCTGAAGAATAGGGGATAAAGAGGGCGCCAGTGAGGGCCCTGAAGTGTTTCAACAGTACAGTCCGCACTACAAGTCAGCTACCTTAGGAAAGAGTACCTTAGGGAGCTTAGAATACTTTTTCCAGAGTCAGAGGTGAAGTCCAGAAGCAGGCCTAGCTGAGGCCAGCATCAGTCAGCGTTAACCAGCATCAGTCAGCTTTAACCAGCATCAGTCAGCGTTAACCAGCATCAAGGAAGTGCTAGTTAGCGCCAAGCAGAATTTTTCAGTGTCCCTGCCTAATTGTACATCCTGTAGTTCAGTTGTTGGAGTATCTTACGTCTCCCTTCTCCCATCCAAGTTCTCTAAATAAACCTTAAAAACCAAAGAAACTGGACTGGTTCTTGTCTGAGGTGCTCACAATTTAAAACCTGCTCAAAGGTACTGTTGTTGCTAGCAGTAACCCAGGGGACTCACGCTCAGCAGCTCCCTTGGGACCAGCGCTACATTTATGTACCTGAGATTTTTTACTATTTTTATTTTTAATACAGTTGCAAAGATTTCAAACAATCTTCTTTCATGTCATGGGGTATTGTTTGGAGAATTTTGAGGGAAAAAAATGAATTTAATCAATTTCGGAATAAGGCTGTAACGTAACGAAATGTGGAAAAAGTGAAGCGCTGTGAATACTTTCCGGATGCACTGTAGGTGCGTTGGCAGCCCAATATTTTTAATGGGCTGCCCTGGCAATGAACATTTTTTGCACCACAAATACGTAAATGACTCCAAAAGGGTAACTATAAATTGAGCAAAAAAAAAAAAAGTAAGCAAATATTGAGAACAAAGGACAAATCTTTACTAGGCACATGTTTTACTGTTAAAAGTATACCCATATTATATAAAAAAAAAAATAATTCACAACTAAAAGTGCTCTGTGGTCAATAGTAGAGCAGGCAATTATTGGTGCTTTTACTTTTATCGACCAACGATCTGCCAAGTATGACCTGCAAAATGAATCTTGCTGGGCACGCTACACTGCACAGGCAAGTTTGCAGATATTGACTTTCTGGCTGAGAGCTAATGATGCTGATGTACAGGCATGTCTTCACCCAGCTTTGCCTTTTATAAAAGAGTCCCTAAATGGCTAAACCATCCATACAAGTGCTGTACAGGCTGGAATAAGAGCTAAACTGTCCTGTGCAAGATCACAACACTACAGCACGTGTACCTGTCATTGCTGTTACTTTTACTTGGCACTGCTCATGTACCTTAAAAAAGACTTATTTTTAATGTTTTGTACACTAGCACTGATTGCATTATGTTATCAAGTGCCTCATTGTACTCACCTGTTCTAGTTGATAACTGGACAAATGTAACAACATTATAAACCTTCCTACCTGCTCCTGGCATAAGATGTGCATTGATCAAGTACTTTCATGGTGTCATTAGTTAGCTTTTACACACATCCTATAATAGAATAAATCTTCACATTCCTGTGTTAGAAGTTTCTGTTTGCATTCAAACCTTAGGCATGCCGCATGGCAGTGCACAGATTAATGCATGACCGCTGTGTATAGTCTCAGAACTGACACTTCCTGTGATGAAACAGAATATCAGATAATCCCTATCTCTCAGTGCAGTGTTATTCAGGTTAAAGGTAATTATTCAGATCTGACACAGACACAAGCAGACAGAGCAAATAACAGAGAGATCACCATACAGTCTTCCATCACATTAGCACTCCCACATTTGTGATGCAGCACAGAAGAAATGGGGAGGCATAGATTGTGACCTGGAACAAGAAGCTTCCTGTTCCCTTAGGCTCCGTTCACATCTTGGCGTTTCGGATCATGGTCAGAATCGCCATGATTCTTCCCGCGATCCCGAATCATGGCAAATTGCAGGACGCCTGTCCGATTCCCGTCACTTCCAATGGCACCGAAACGTGGCGCGATTTTGCCACCATTGTCAGTAAAATCACGTTAAAATCACGGTAAAATCGCACAAACAGACTCGTGGGACGCCCGTCGCCCAAAAAAGTACAAGAACCAATTTTGGGCAACAGGTGTCCCGCAACTCTGTTTGCGCAATTTTACTGCAAACCATCGAGCGACAATCGCGGCAAAATCATGTACCATTTGAAGTGACTGGAATTGCGCAGGCGCCCCGTGATTTGCCGTGATTCCGGATCGCGGGCAGAATCGCAGCGATTCTGTTCATGATCCAGAATGCCAAGATGTGAACGGAGCCTAAGGGAACGGAAAACTTCTTGTTCCAGGTCACAATCCATGCCTCACCATTTATTCTATGCTGCTTTGTCTGCTTGTGCCTGTGTCAGATCTGAATAATTACCTCTAACCTGAAGAGCACCGCATTAAGAGACAGGGATTATGTGATATTCTGTTTCATCACAGGGAGTGTCAGGTCTCACCGCGATTCTGCCCACGACCTGGAACGCCAAGATGTGAATGAAGCCTTAGTGAATAGGGACAAGCTAGATGGAATAATAAATAGACATAGAACAATAGATTGACCATCACACTACAAACTGCAATCACAACATATGAGTCCATGATTACAAGGTAGGGCAAAGAAATTACGCAGGGATTATAACTACATTAATACCTACTTAAAACAAGGAAAACATTTGAAAGTGTACAATACCTTTAAAATTTTGAAAAACACCTCTTGGGCAGTCTTGGCCCTAATCTGCGTGGCATGATAAATCAAAAATATCTATCAACTTGATGCATATACAGTATGTATTCACTCTGATAGGAGATCATTCAAAATGGAGCTAAACTTACCTCTCCTTTAAAGGTCTCCATCCCTTGCTGGTGCCTTCTTCTTTGGCAGTCTTCATTGGCCGATGTGAGAACGTCACTCCTGCACATGTGCAGGAATCAGTCATCCCGGCACACAGGGACTGTGATGTAAGCAATGACTGCCCAGCAGGCAGATAGCTGTATTCTATTGCAGAAGAGACATTGCATGTCTCTTTTATAATAAAGAGCTGTCTGCTCACAGTTTGTTACAGTAGAAATTTAGTTCCATTTTAAATCACAAATATATATTTTGTATTGATGTGCAGATTGGCCACAATGTACCTGAATTGTAATTATTGTAAGCTTGATTGTTGGTATACATTGGGAGCTCATTGGTAGCTTAATTTTAGAAGACAATGGCTGGGTGCAGGTGTTTCATATCAAGATGAAATAAGTGAATCATCCTATCCTGCAATTTCAACTCTATAGTTAATCTCTTTGAGTGAAATGTGTTAGTAGCTGGAGATGCAGGTGGATTTGTCTGTGCACAGAATGAATTAATAAAAACTTTATCATTGCTTTTAGATTGGAGAGCGGCTCCCTTTCTTCCTTCTAAGTGGTATGTTGCAATTGTAGTTCATAGCCCTACCAAAAACACCCACTATTCTGATGAATGGACTGTTCTCTGCTGCAGTTGAAGTGGTATTTAATCCAAAAAAAAAAAAAAAAATTATATATTGCAGCTTACCAATCCTTAATTGTGGTGGCTGCATTAAATCTCTATTTAAATTTTTTTTGCTTTATTTTCACCTAGTGATCTGTACAATAAAACACTTCCTGTCTTCTGCCTCGTACACACGCAACGATTATCGTCCGACCGGTCGTCCGTCTTTTGTCCAGAGTTGTGTTTTGTTGGTTGGAATGTGCCTAGACTGCACACGAATTTTCTCGGCCAACAAAAATCAACTTCAGAAGTGATGTCATGTGCTGGTTTACTTTCTGTGTGTTTTTTCTTCTCTGAGCATGCCCAGTCTTGCTCATCAGATTTTTGTCTGCCGAAATCTATACTGACTGACGGAAAATCGGCCGTTGTGTTGACGGCCAACAAAAATTTTATAGCCTGCACACCAGATTTTTTTCGGCCGAAAAGTCGGAGTTGGTTGTCGAAAGCATCATACTAACAAGCCGAAAATCGACCGATCGGACGTTGGCCGAAAATTATCAGCCAATAATCGATGCGTGAGTACGAGGCATTAGGCTTGGTTCACACCGCATTGCTGTGCAGATCACATGAGATGTCTGTGCAATGAGAATTCTGCCATACAAACTGTATGGCTGAAATCACATTTCATTCACACCAAAATGGTGAAGGAGCCTTTTTTTGGTCCGCACTAGAATCAGATCGCATGGGAGTTCACCTGCAAACCGATCTGGGGGTGTCATTAACTTTACATTGACAACCCTAGCGGTTCGCAAATATCGGTGTGAACCAGTGTGTGATTCGGGTCCAATGGGGGAACCGGCACTAAATCGCAGCATTTTCCACATCGCACCAGTGTGAACCGGGGACTTTGGATAAAGACGAAACAGAGACCACTTTGGTGGACAGCAGCATTGTCAATCTAGAGAGATGGTGGTGTTGGACCCACTAGCAGATTTATATTGATTTGACGGAAGATGAACTCCAACTAAAACATTACAAGCAGTTACAGATACATTTTTTTAATCTCTTTTGGGATAAACGTTTTACATATATAGATAAAAGCTGACTATTTTGTAGCTCTACCCCCGGAGGAGCTGCTTGGTTAGATGGTTCCTCTCTTTTGCCATGACTCGCACTTTGAGTGCCGGTTCACACTAGTGCGGCTACGGGGATCGCATGTAATGTCGGAGCGCACTGCTCCTTCATTACATGCGATCAGCTGTGCGGTGCGAGTTTAGTCATACACTTTGTATGGCTAAATTCGCACCGCACCCACAGGAAAGACGCACAGGACCCTTTTTTGCAGCCGCATCAGGATCGGATCGCACAGCGGTTCACACTTGTGCGATCCAATCCTGTGTGCGAACTGCAAGATCGCACTGTGATATGCGATCAAACTGGGGGTGTCGTTAAGATTACATTGACACCCCCAGCGTATCGCATATGGCAGTGTGACCTGCCAGTGCGTTTGCGATGCGGGAACAGGCTGCGAATTCGCAGCCTTCCCGCATCGCATAAGTGTGAACCAGGGCTGAAGGTAGGTTCAGAAAATATATTATGGCAAAACAAGTAAGACAATGCATAAAACAATAAACAAGGCAAGGGATACCTTAGATTAACTGATGGGAATATTAGCCTCACCTATGGCCATTAAAGTGGTTGTAACCCTAAAAAAAAAGAAAAGAGATCCTGTTCCCTTATAGCAGATTAAACAGGAGAGTGCTTGTGCTGTCTAATCTGCCCCTCTCTGAACTATAAAAAAAAGCCTGATTGATCCTCCCAGTTTCTGTGTGCTAACCAGGATAATCATGGCCCTGATTACTGTGGTCAGTTTACGTGCCTCCGTCATCCGCAGCTCTCACCAGCCCCCCCCCGGCCGGCAGGTCCTGTGTGTGTAAGCTGTCTCCACCCTCCCCTTCCTCCCAGTATTAGTGGTAAAGTAAACTTTAAAAAATGCCACTGCCAGCCCCTTATCTTGTATGCAGCCATAATGCACAGTGTAAGTGTTTATTGAAAACTAAGCCTATAAACACCTTTTTTTTTTTTCATATCTCTTCAGGCGGGTCACGTGACTCCTGGCCGCTAGCGCATACTAGCACATTATGTGAAACTTACATTACAACAAAGCCCTCCAGCGGCGTGCTGTCACTGCTGAAACTGTTGAAGGCGTTTCCATCTTCACCCGGTCTTCCTTCTGGGTTCGCGGACTCAGGCTGTATGAGTGCTCGTAGCCGTGATGACGTCACTCCCATGCACGGCACAGGACTCGGGTATGCCGTTCCCTCAGAATGCATGTGCCGGTGATGTCACTGGCTGTATGTACAGCAAATATCTCGCTGCAGGTTTAGGAGATAATTACAATACATTTGGTAAACTTTATTATAGGCTTACCTATAAGAAAAAAAAAAAAAAAAACATGCATGGGTGTTTACTCCCACTTTAATAGTAAAACATTCTGCCAGAATACCATCCAGTATAATTTTAGTGAACAAATATCTGCCTGAATTGCTATTGTTTTATTTGCTTGGAGTTTGGTTTATACAAAAACATAACATTGTTAAACAGAGATTCTTTGTATTCCTTTAGTAGTAATTACTACCTGTCCAGGCTGGCGGATAAGCCACAATTCTGCTGTAAAATCCAGAAGGATCTGATGGCTGCTATATTTCATTTATGAAAAAATGATAATAATGCTTTCCCTGTGAGTACTACCTAGCCCTTCTCCTCTACCATAGAATGACAGAGAAACATAGTGCATTGTAACAGAGCACAATGGCAGCTATTGTATAGGTTGTGCAGTAAATAGCTAGCTGTCAGCACAGATGCACGGCTACATGTGTTATAATATCAGAGAGAATGTGTAACCGTTTCATGCAAAATAAAAAAAATAAAAATTAAAATATGTGGAAAAAAAAAAAACTTTCCAGCCAGACCATAAGCTGAACAGATAGCTGTAATATGCATAAAATAATCTTTTGAGATGCCTGTTGTGGGTAATCACCAGTTGTGTGGTTCTCTGGAGAGGCTCTTGTTCCATTGCTCATTGTTAAGTTGATTTCAAGTAGGGCCCTGAGGGAAGACTATTGTATATAGGCAAGAGAAAATCCCTTATTCAATGTCCTCTGTCTGACAATGGCCCATGATTTCTAAAAATGACAGGAGAAAGGCAGGCAAATACATGGTATTACCCAGGCTTATGTCAAGGTAGAGTCAGATTATTTTTTCAATATAATGTAATGATAAAAGTGTTGCAGGTTGCAGCTAATTGCCTGTAAGCTAATATGCAGTACTGCCCATTTCAGGTGCCACTTTTCTGCCACAGTCACTTGTTGCACCCATGCTAAAATGCACATTTTATACATATAAATTAACTTTAACCACTTTACCACCGGAGGATTTTGCGGTCTTACGTCTGGGCCACTTTTTGCGATTTGGCACTGTGCGACTTTAACTGACAATTGCGCGGTCATGCGACGCTGTAACCAAACTAAATTTACGTCCTTTTTTTCCCACAAACAGAGCTTTCTTTTGGCGGTATTTGATCACCTGTGCGATTCTTACTTTTCGCGCTATAAACAAAAAAAAAGTGACAATTTTGAAAAAATAACAATATTTTTCACAATTTTTTATATGAAATTCCCCCCCCCCCCAAAAAAAAAATGTAAAAATCACAATTTTTTATCATTTTAGGCCAATTTGTTTTCTGCTACATATTTTTGGTAAAAAAAATTGCAATAAGCGTATTTTGATTGGTTTGCGCAAAACTTATTGCGTTTACTAACTAAGGAAAAGATTTCTGTCGTTTTTGGTGTTTTTTTTTTTAACGAGTAATGGCGGCGATCTGCGATTTTTTTTGCGGGACTGCGACATTGCCGCGGACAGATCGGACCCTTGACTGACATTTTTGACACTTTTGGGGGTACCAGTGACATTACTACAGTAATCAGTGCTATAAATATGCACTGTTACTGTAAAAATTACACTGGCAGGGAAGGGGTTCATTTTTATTAGTGATCAAGGGGTTAATGTATGCCTGGTGCTTACTAACGTGTGTGGGGGGAGGGGACTGAGTGACACAGGGACAGATCGCAGAGAGAGGGGAATGTCTTGCAACGTAGGTCTACGTCGCCAGACGTTATCGAGCCACTTTGGCGCAGTAGAGCTCTAGTGAGCAGCGGTAAAGTGGTAAAGTGATAAAGTGATAAAGTGATAACTGCCATAACGTTATCAGGGGAATTCATAAAGAGTGTCTGAAACACTATGTAGAGTCCCGTAGCGCCTCCACATGACAAATGTCGGTGCAGGTAAAAATTCATGCACCTGTTGTGTGGGAGGACAGTCCAATTTAGTGCATCTGTGCTTCCTCCACACCCTGGCACCTGTCAGACAGTACAGTACAGCAGCAGGGAGTTTTAATCCTGGGGTGGGTAGAAAGGGAGAGCCTGATGGGAATTCACAGACACTTGTTCCCTATCAGGTCTGTACCTCCTTGTGATCGTCAGGAGGCAATGTGGTGCAGATCCTTAGCCAATAGACATCCTGCTATTGGCTATAGAGGCCACCCACTGCCTGATGTCTCCTGATGGAGAATTCGGGTCTGGGAATCCCCATCAGAGATCCACCAACTGCAGCATCACTGGTTGCTAGAAGGCTGTCGGCTGTGAAGCCAACAGCGTCCTTAACCAGTGATAGGGAGACTGTAGCATATATTTGCTCTGCTACACTACATACAGAGACGGGCACTCTGCCTGTCTATGTACACCAATTTAGAGTAGGCCTTAATTATCTCCAGTTTCATTATCTACAAACTTTTAGTAATTATATTTGAATTGGGTGAATTAATATGCACTTTTAATGCAAGCGTCAGTAAATTTACCTAAACAAGTGAAAGGATGTTTTAAATCTGTCGCCAGCCATTTTAAAGGGCCATAGTGGCAGAAAACTGTCAGTAGTGTTTAATTGAATTCTCCTATATATACAGTGACTTGAAAAAGTATTCATTTGTCATGTTACAACCAAAAATGTAAATGTATTTTATTGGGATTTTATGTGATAGACCAAAACAAAGTGGCACATAATTGTAAAGTGGAAGGAAAATTATAAATGGTTTTCAACATTTTTTACAAATAAATGTGTGAAAAGTGTGGTGTGCATTTGTATTCAGCCCCTCTGATACCCCTAACTAAAGTCTAGTGGAACCAATTGCCTTCAGAAGTCACCTATCTAATACATAAGTTGTGCAAAGCTGGTAGAGACATACACAAAAAGACTTGCAGCTGTAATTGCAGTGAAAGGTGATTCTACAAAGTACTGACTTGGGAACTGAATACAAATGCACGCCACACTTTTCACATATTTATTTGTAAAGCATTTAGAAAACCATTTATCATTTTCCTTCCACTTCACAATTATGTGCCACTTTGTGTAGGTCTATCACATAAAATGTCAGATATTTTGCTGAAAGAGAAAGTTACATGGAAAGAACCAAAATTTTAGTGCCTCTGTTGAGAAATGTAAGGGCTCATGCACATGTCTGTATGAAAAAAGGCCTCTATACACGTGCAGGATCTTGCTAGCAGAAGCTGGCTCTGTATGCATGTAACATTTGAGCAACATTTACATACTGTACATAAAGTGTTACAAAAAAGTCTCTACTGGCCACCACCACTGCTCAGCTACTTGCTAGAATGGAGGCAGTTTACCAATTTAAAGCTAGGAAATTTAAAAACAACAATGTAATTGTTAAAGAGGTGCATGTATTAGCTTTTTTTTTCCAGGTTTTTTATTTTAACCTGATAATCATGTGCATAACAAATGCCCTTTCCCTGAATGGCTTCGTTTACTCCTTCACTGTATCTGTATAGCGACAGCCATGGTTGCCACCCAGACTGGATTGATAGGATGCCTGTCTTTGCTTATCTATGGTGGCTGATTAGTAGTTTACAGAAAAAAGATACATTTTATTTACTACAGTGCAGTACAGCAAGTGACAGAGACACTGCATTTCTAGCAAGATCAACACATATTTTCTCTCCTTGTTCAAATGTACCTAATCTGAAAAAAGTAAACTAATGCAGCTACCACATCTAAGGATTGGTCAGCTGCAATGTATTACATTCTCTTTTTCGTGTTTAGTTATGCTTTAAAATGTGTCCCATGGGTTACTTACAGCCTTTTGCTGGCTCTTTGTGCATGATTCCTCCAACTGACAACAATTATGGGGCACTATTCCTCCCACTGACACTAATGGTGGGACACTATTCCTCCCACTGACACTAATGGTGGGACACTATTCCTCCCACTGATAACAATGATAGGACACTATTCCTCCCACTGATAACAATGATAGGACACTATTCCTCCCACTGATAACAATGACAGGACACTATTCCTCCCACTGATAACAATGATGGGACACTATTCCTCCCACTGATAACAATGATAGGACACTATTCCTCCCACTGATTACAATGATGGCACACTATTCCTCCCACTGATAACAATGATGGGACACTATTCCTCCCACTGACAACAATGATGGGACACTATTCCTCCCACTGATAACAATGATGGGACACTATTCCTCCTACTGATAACAATGATAGGACACTATTCCTCCCACTGATAACAATGATAGGACACTATTCCTCCCACTGATAACAATGATGGGACACTATTCCTGCCACTGATAACAATGATGGGACACTATTCCTCCCACTGATAAAAATGATGGGACACTATTCCTCCCACTGATAACAATGATAGGACACTATTCCTCCCACTGATAACAATGATAGGACACTATTCCTGCCACTGATAACACTGATGGGACACTATTCCTCCCACTGATAACAATGATGGGACACTATTCCTCCCACTGATAACAATGATAGGACACTATTCCTCCCACTGATAACAATGATGGGACACTATTCCTCCCACTGATAATGTAAGGGATGTCAGGTACCCCATAGGTACCCCATAAAAAAAAAACACATTTCCGTTTTATGGCATTTCTATGAAACCACCAGTAGATGGCAGCACAAAGTTCAACTGCAAGCAAGGCACGGGAGGAACTAAAATTTAGACCTTTTGTTCCTGGGGGAACAGAATAGCAGTTGCTGTGTCCCTCAGAATAAAAAGTCATACCTCATGTCCTTATCATTGCAGGTAAGAAGGAGTATATTTAAGACTAGAAACAGGGCGAAATCCATTTAATTTACATCCCTGTGATCAGCAAAGGCTGCTGTCACTACTGTGTGATTGAATAACATACTGCACAAATGTTAGTGGGTCACACTGTCGCATCACATGATTACAGTGTACCAGGAATGTGGTTATTATATATGAGACCACTGTGATGCAGAAGGAGTAACAACATATCAGCACATGTTTAATTGGTTATTTTCTATGAGGACGTTATTCCTGTATATCAGAATATTGTTATATATATAGTTATGTAATAGTATGTATGAACAGAATAGTAGTTGCTGTGTCCCTCAGAATAAAAAGTCATACCTCATGTCCTTATCATTGCAGAAACGTTTGCAATAAAAATAATTCTGCTTTCACCCGGTCCGATCCCTTCGCACATTGGAATTATTGACCATACTTTCAGCATATGTGCAACAATAACAATGATGGGGCACTATTCTTCACACTGATAACAGTGATGGAGTACTATTCCTCCCACTGATACTAATGATGGGACACTAATCCTTCCACTGATAACAATAATGGGGCACTATTCCTCCCATTGATAACAATTATGGGGAATTATTCCTCCCACTGATACTAATGATGGGACACTAATCCTTCCACTGATAACAATAATGGGACACTATTCCTTCCACTGATACCAATGATGGGGCACTATTCCTCCCACTGATACTAATGATGGGGCACTAATCCTTCCACTGATAACAATAATGGGGCACTATTCCCCAAATAAGTCACAGGGTCCTGATGAGATACACCCAAAATTATTAAAAGAGCTTAGTGGTGAGCTGGCAAAACCATTAACAGATTTATTTAACCAATCATTAGTAACAGGAGTCGTCCCGGAAGATTGGAAATTGGCAAATGTCGTGCCCATTCACAAAAAAGGTAGTAGGGAGGAATCGAGCAACTATAGACCAGTGAGTCTGACATCAATAGTAGGCAAATTAATGGAAACCCTATTAAAGGATAGAATTGTGGAACATCTTAAATCCCATGGATTGCAAGATGAAAAACAACATGGGTTTACTTCAGGGAGATCATGTCAAACAAATCTTATAGATTTTTTTGACTGGGTGACTAAAATAATAGACGGTGGAGGTGCAGTAGACATTGCATATCTAGATTTTAGTAAGGCTTTTGACACTGTCCCACATAGAAGACTTATCAATAAACTACAGTCATTGAACATGGACTCCCATATTGTTGAGTGGATTAGGCAGTGGCTGAGTGACAGACAACAGAGGGTTGTAGTCAATGGAGAACATTCAGAACAAGGTCATGTTACCAGTGGGGTACCTCAGGGATCTGTACTGGGACCAATTTTGTTTAATATCTTCATAAGTGATATTGCAAAAGGCCTCGATGGTAAGGTTTGTCTTTTTGCTGATGACACAAAGATATGTAACAGGGTTGATGTTCCTGGAGGGAAATGCCAAATGGAAAAGGATTTAGGAAAACTAGAAGAATGGTCAGAACTCTGGCAACTGAAATTTAATGTGGATAAGTGCAAGATAATGCACCTGGGGCGTAAAAACCCAAGGGCAGAATATAGAATATTTGACACAGTCCTGACCTCAGTATCTGAGGAAAGGGATTTAGGAGTAATTATTTCAGAAGACTTAAAGGTGGGAAGACAATGTAATAGAGCAGCACGAAATGCCAGCAGAATGCTTGGATGTATAGGGAGAGGTATAAGCAGTAGAAAGAGGGAAGTGCTTATGCCACTGTACAGAACACTGGTGAGACCTCACTTGGAGTATTGTGCGCAGTACTGGAGGCCATATCTCCAGAAGGATATAGATACTCTAGAGAGAGTTCAGAGAAGAGCTACTAAACTAGTACATGGATTACAGGAAAAAACTTACCAGGAAAGGTTAAAGGACCTTAACATGTATAGCTTGGAAGAAAGAAGAGACAGAGGGGATATGATAGAAACCTTTAAATACATAAAGGGAATCAACTCGGTAAAGGAGGAGAGCATATTTAAAAGAAGAAATACTACCACAAGAGGACACCGTTTTAAACTAGAGGGGCAAAGGTTTAAAAGTAATATGAGGAAGTATTACTTTACTGAGAGAGTAGTGGATGCATGGAATAACCTTCCTGCAGAAGTGGTAGCTGCAAATACAGTGAAGGAGTTTAAGCATGCATGGGATAGGCATAAGGCTATCCTTCATATAAGATAGGGCCAAGGACTATTCATAGGATTCAGATATATTGGGCAGACTAGATGGGCCAAATGGTTCTTATCTGCCGACACATTCTATGTTTCTATGTTTCTATTCCTTCCACTGATACCAATGATGGGGCACTATTCCTCCCACTGATACTAATGATGGGGCACTAATCCTTCCACTGATAACAATAATGGGGCACTATTCCTCCCACTGATACTAATGATGGGACACTAATCCTTCCACTGATAACAATAATGGGGTACTATTCCTTCCACTGATACCAATGATGGGGCACTATTCCTCCCACTGATACTAATGTTGGGGCACTGTTCCTCCCACTGATAATAATGATGGGACACTGTTCCTCCCACTAATAATAGTGATGGAACACTATTCCTCCCACTGATAACAATTATGGGGCATTATTCCTCCTACTGAAACAAAATTATGGGGCACTGCTTCTTCATCTGGGACATTTTCTACCCCAACTGGCCACAATCCAGCTCTAATAAAATCTGAAGAACAGTAAACTGCAAAGTTTGGAGACCCCTGCTTTAACCTGTTTTCATATCCATCCAGAACATTTGCAGCAAGTTCTAAGTACGTAAAGTAACATTAAAGGTTTACTTTTTTTTCTTTTAAATAATAGGCATGTTATAC
The DNA here is from genome assembly GCF_965119305.1 of Pelophylax lessonae. Taxonomy (NCBI): domain Eukaryota; kingdom Metazoa; phylum Chordata; class Amphibia; order Anura; family Ranidae; genus Pelophylax; species Pelophylax lessonae. The sequence goes on along the minus strand of NC_138770.1, from coordinate 227,489,769 downwards.
TTACCTGCTCTGTGTAATGGTGGTGCACAGGGCAGCCCCAATCCTCTTCTTTTGGGGTTCCCCGACGGCGCTCCTGGCTCCTTCTCTTTAGCGAGTGCCTATATAGGAGGCTGCAAAATGTACACTTTGCAGTCCTTTTATGGCCATGTGCAAGAGCCCTAAGAGATAAAACTTTTGGGCAGAATGACCATTTACATATAATCATGTTTGGGCTCAGTTTATTAGGAACCTTGAATGAGATAGTGAGCATCCCCATCAGCTTAAATTGTATCTAAACCCAGGAACAAAAACATATGTTGCAGCTCCCCAGTCCTTAGATGTGGTGTCATTTTCTTTTCTTTTTTGTAGGACTTTTTCCCTTTATTATCCCTGGAAATCCTGCCAGTAACACACTTCCTGTCCAAGGGTGACAACACTAAGTCACTGTGAATCAACTGGTATTTTTTGCATTTGATATACTGTAATATAATATAACTCTTTCAACTGTATATTTGACAGACCAAAAAAGGAGCAACTAAGAGAGGTTAATTTTTTTGATTTTACATTAAAATATATTTAAAAGCTTGAATGAAGTTTTCAAATAAGTGTTCTAAAAACCTTCAATATGCTCCTAAGAGATTTATTTCAACACTCTTTTAATTGTAATGTGGCGAAGTGTGAGCTTTGCTGATTGCAGAGCTTTATGTTTGACTTGGTATGGGGTCCATGCTGAATCACTGCAGAGAGGCTGCTGCTTTCACGAAGAAGTCAGTGGTTCTCTCTGCAACTAAATGCCAATGAAGAGGGATTTGGGACAGGGACTGAATGTTGACACACACTATATTGTCAAATGTATTGGGGTACCTGCCTTTACACGCACATGAAGTTTAATGGCATCCCAGTTTTAGCCTGTAGGGTCCAATATTGAGTTGGCCCACCCTTTGCTGCTAGAACAGCTTCAACTCTTCTGGGAAGGCTGTCCACAAGATTTAGGGGTGTGTCTATGGGAATGTTTGACCATTCTTCCAGAAGCACATTGGTAAGGTCAGGCCCTGATTTTGGGTGAGAAGGCCTGGCTCGCAGCCTCCGCTCTAAATCACCCAAAAGTGTTCTATCGGGTTGAGGTCAGGACTCTGTGCAGGCCAGTCAAGTTCCTCCACCCCAAACTTGTTCATCCATGTCTTTATGGACCTTGCTTTGTGCTTCTGGAAGAAGTGTCAAACATTCCCATAAACACACTCCTAAACCTTGTGGACAGCCTTCCCAGAAAAGTTAAAGCTATTATAGCTGCAAAGGGTAGGCCAACTCTGACAATATAGTATATATATATATATATATATATATATATATATATATATATATATATAAATAATATATATATATATATATATATATATATATATATATATATATATATATATATATATGTATACATATGTAGCACCCTACAAGGTAGTTGCTAGGCAAAGTATAGTGGGCCATAGCTGCCTAACAGCAGGGCCATGATTTTCAACTGGGCTGTCATGTCTCCCAGGTGTAGCTGTTGAGACTGGGGAGTCTCCCCACTGTGCTCCATGAGAAGGTTCTCATTGGGCAGTGGAGGAAACCCAGCCAGTGGCACACTCAGTCTTGTCTCCACCCCAGAAAGGCAGATTCTGCCGCACAGGATTCTGGGAGTGGGTATGAGTTTGAGGGAAGAGCATGACACAGTGTTTTTGGCAGGAAGCAGAGTCCCAGGAGGGAGAGTACGGCTGTCTCTCCTCCTGTAAGCAGGATCGGGTGTCCCGGGTGGATGTGAGGGGGACGGAGTGAGCTGAGCTGAGCTGCAGAGAGGATTCAGTGTGCCGAGGACCAGCTGGGCAAAGGGGGGTTCAGTTTCAGGAAAGCATTCCCAGTTCGTGAGTACTGTAAACTGCCCCTGAGGGTCTGCCTAGCAGAGGGTACCACTCCGGTGAAGGTCCGAGGGTTCCAGGAGCCAGCTAGCTGTAAAGGGGGTGCCAAAGGACCATGAAGTGTAGAGGGGGTGCCTAGTGAAAGGACCCTGAAGTGTAGAGGGGGTGCCTAGCAATATGACCCTGAAGGTAGAGGGGGTGCCTAGTGAGAGGACCCTGAAGTGGAAAGGGGGCTCCAGCGGTTGGGCCCTGAAGTGTTAAAGTGTACAGCGTGCAGTGTACAGTGTTGAGAGTTGCAGCAGCACAAGCAGTGACAGGAGCTACCTTAGTCAGGAAGGACAGGAGGGGGCTGTTTGCAGGACTTTTGAGCTAACCAGAGTGTCAAGAGTCAAGTCTCAGTACAGTCCAGGACTTTTTGAGCTAGCCAGAGTGTCAAAAGTCAAGTTCAAGCACAGTTCAGCAAGTCAGTATTTCTTAAGCGCCAGCAAGCAATGGTCGGCATTCAGCTGGCGTCAAGACAGCGCTAACAGGCATTTTTCTGCAAAGTGTCCCAGTTGTACCTAGTTGAGCCAGAGGAGTATCCCACTCATTCCCTTCTTCCATCACCATTATCAATTAAACAAAACAAACCAAAGATGTCAGAATGGTCATTGTCTCCAATCTCACACTTGGATATTCAGCTTAAATGGGCTGAAGGTGTCACCGGTAACAATGGCAGACCCACATCAGGCCCAATGCCTGGAAAACCTGCTACATTTTGGGGCTCGTCTGGGATTTTGCCATTGGTTACTGGGCCGGTTGCCCCTGGCAACGGCAGAGGAAAAAGTTGGAAAAGGACATTTTTGTGCCCAGAACTGTTGTTCAAGTACCAAGCCAAGTGTGAGGCCGGATCTGCGGGAGGCAGGGAGAGTGGGATGAAGATAGAAGTGTGCATGGAAGGTTGCTCATGGCAACGCAAATGTTCAAGCAAAGTCTGTAAAATGATGAGAACCTTTGATATGGACTATGATATGTACTCTGCTTTCAGATATTGAAGGGCAGAGGGAAAAAATTTTAAAAAATGTGAAAGTGCATGAATGCTGCAACTGCTTAACAGGAAGAGGTCCGCTGAAGATGGCGTCAGGGGAACGTCACCGTTCAAAGGTTTGGGGTCACTTAGAAATGTCCTTATTTTTGAAAGAAAAGCACTCTTTTTTCAATGAAGATCACATTAAATTAGTCAGAAATACAGTCTAGATATTGTTAATGTGGTAAATGACTATTTTAACTGAAAACGGCTGATTTTTAATGGAATACCTACATAGATGTACAGAGGCCCATTTCCAGCAACCATCACTCCTGTGTTCTAATGTTACATTGTGTTAGCTAGTCCTGTTAAAAGGCTAATTGATGATTACAAAATCCTTGAGCAATTATGTTAGCACAGCTGAAAACTGTTGTGCTGATTAGAGAAGCTATAAAACTGGCCTTCCTTTGAGCTAGTTGAGTATCTGGAGCATCAGCATTTGTGGGTTCAAGTATACTCCCAAAATGACCAAAAAAAGAGACCTTTCTTCTGAAACTTGACGGTCTATTCTTGTACTGAGAAATGAAGGCTATTCCATGCGAGAAATTGCCAAGACACTGAAGATTTCCTACAACGGTGTGTACTACTCCCTTCAGAGAACAGCACAAATGGGCTCTAACCAGAATAGAGAGAAAAGAAAAGAGAAGCGGGAGGCCCGGTGCACAACTAAGCAAGAGGAAAAGTACATTTGAGTCTCTAGTTTGAGAAATAGACACCTCACAGATCCTCAACTGGCAGCTTCATTAAATGGTACCCGCAAAACACCAGTCTTAACGTCCACAGTGAAGAGGCGACTCCAGGATGCTGGCCTTCTAGGCAGAGTGGCAAAGAAAAAGTCATATCTGAGACTGGCCAATAAAAGGAAAAGATTAAGAGGGACAATAGAACACAGACATTGGACAGAGGAAGATTGGAAAAAAGTGTTATGGACAGACAAATCTAAGTTTGAGGTGTTTGGATCACACAGAAGAACATTTGTGAGAGGTAGAACAAGTGAACAGATGCTGGAGGAGTGCCTGATGCCATCTGTCAAGCATGGTGGAGGTAATGTGATGGTCTGGGGCTGCTTTAGTGCTGGTAAAGTGGGAGATTTGTACAAGGTAAAAGGGATTTTGAATAAGGAAGGCTATCACTCCATTTTGCAATGCCATTCCATACCCTGTGGACAGCAATTGATTGGCCAATTTCCTCCTACAATAGGACAATGACCCAAAGCACAACTCCAAACTATGTAAGAACTATTTAGGGAAGAAGCAGTCAGCTGGTATTCTGTTTGTAATGGAGTGGCCAGCACAGTAAGAAGACCTCAACCCTATTGAGCTGTTGTGGGAGCAGCTTGACTGTATGGTATGTAAGAAGTGCCCATCAAGCCAATCCAACTTGTGGGAGGGGCTTCAGGAAGCCTGTGGTGAAATTTCTTCAGATTACCTCAACAAATTGACAGCTAGAATGCCAAGGGTCTGCAAGGCTGTAAATGCTGCAAATGGAGAATTCTTTGATGAAAGCAAAGTTTGAAGGACAAAATTATTATTTCAAATAAAAATCATTATTTCTAACCTTGTCAATGTCTTGACTATATTTTCTATATATTTTGCCACTCATTTGATTAATAAAAGTGTGAGTTTTCATGGAAAATATGAAATTGTCTGGGTGACCCCAAACTTTTGAACAGTAGTGTATATATATTTATTTTTATTTTTCTAAAGTGGCAATTTTGCATTTTAAAGGGACTTTATAAGGCTGGAAGAGCAGGGATTGAGAAAAAAACTGATCATATGCCACACTGATGTCACACTTCTGTCTCATAGGGGGAGATTTACTAAAAAACCGGTGCACACAGAATCTGGTGCAGCTGTGTATAGTAACCAATCAGCTTCTATCTTAAGCTTGTTCAATTAAGCTTTGACAATAAAAGTTGGAAGCCAATTGGTTTCTAAAGCTGGATACACATTATCCAACTTTTGTGGTTAGATTTCCTTCAGATTTACCTTTTCTATGTAGTGTAAGGGCATGTCAGATTGCATACAAATTGAAAGTGTTTAGGTTTGACCTCATATTATATGGTTTTGGTAAGTCTAAAGGAAAAAGTCTTCAGAAAATTGTATAGTGTGTATGGCCCATAAGACCAGATGAACCAGATTATGTGTGCACCAGTTTTAGTAAATCTCCTCCATAATGTCTACACAAAATACAATATTGCAAACTAATTTATTTCACAACTTATTTACAAAAAATAATGTTTTACTCTCATGATAATGTTCTCTTTAAAATGTTTAATTCACAAAAATAAATAGCATATAAGTGAGATATTGTAATTATTTGCATGAATTGCTCCATACTGGAAGCTTTATTTTACATAATTTATCTTCACCACGAATGGCTCCAGTATTCTTACCTATATAGACATTCCATAAAATCAACGTTTTGCCAGTCAAATGCAAGAGGTATTTAAATTGTATGTACAGTCAAATTTTTTTTTTTCATGTTTTGAAAAGTGCAGGGGAAGCTTAAAGCCCCTGTCAAGTTTTTATTGCTCTGTTTCCCTAGTGTGGATATTCTCCTTCTCTATTTGTCCTGATGTCTCTTTTAACCAAAACAGTAAGTGAAGGGAAACCCAAAATGTTAATGTTGTTACCAGAACAAGAATTCAGGCTAAATCTTCCAGTGAGACCGACTTGAAAACTGTCTTAAAAAGAAATTATCCTAATTTTGAAGTATTTTCCTCTCACTTCCTGTTGTATCTCCAGGACAGGAAATGAAGGGGACCATACATTCACAACAAATCCCCCCCCAAAATACTTCTACTGCACAATAAAGTAACTCCGTCAATTAAAAAAAAAAAAATTCAAACATCAAAATGGTAAATAGTTCACTTTTTCTACTACCCTCACCTATGAATGCTGCTGCATTGATGATCTAAATTTGCTGATCTTCACCATCTGCCACATTTTTATGTGTGTTAGGTGCCTAGTCCCATGCTGAAGTGTTTGCACGTGTCTTCAAGAATTACAATGCAACAACCTTATTGTTACATTGGATTAAGGCCTTTTCACAACTGAGCGCTTTTCAGCTTGTAAATCGCTCATCTCTGAAGTCTCAAAAATGCCCAACAAGCAAAATATCATTAATTTCAATGGCCCCTGTTCACATATGAGGGTTTTGTCGCCTGAAGCAAAACACCTGAAGCTCAAAAAAGTAAGAGCTTCTTTTTTAGCAGATTACAAGCGTTTTTGTTAGATATCAATGCTTCCCTCCAAACACCTGCAAAAAACGCCTGAAAAACACCCAAAAAAACACCTGAAACTATAAACTCAGGTGTGATCGAAGCTCTAGGCTTCGTTCATATCTAAGCATTTTGGGGCGATTTTCTTCTCTAAGCCTCAGCTCTAAAAACACCCAACAAGACAAATCCCATTCATTTCAATGGCCCCTATTCACATCTGAGCGTTCTGTCACCTTAAGCAAAACGCCCGTCGCTCAAAAAGTACATGAGCTTATTTTTTTGAAGATTACAGGCGTTTTTATTTTTTTTCATTGGTCACTTGTCAACCTAAAAATCGCCTGCACAAAAACTCCTGCAAAACGTCAGAAAAATTGCCTGATAAAACAGCAATGCTTCGATGTGAACGTAGCAACTGGGTGATCTTTGGTCTTCACATAACATCAGTTAAGCAACTTCAAAACCTAAAAAAAAGAACTATTTTAAATCAAATTTATTCCTATTTAACCCTTTATTATCTCTAGTTAGCCTTTTATAAATCCTTCCTCCACCTCCCCTTTAATTTTCATTTATTTATTTCTTTATTTGTTATTTCTATTTTTACCGTCAATATTTAAATGTTTTTTCTTCATTACACTTTTGTTCTTTCGTTTAATCTTTTCAGTATCATATTAAAGGAATACACCAAATTAAAAAAAAAAACATTTTTTTATTTAATTTATAAACAGCTTTGTCTTGCTTCATATTTTAGTGTCATTATAAATAATGTTGCAAAAGCACCATTTATTTATACATTGCTTTACGCGGTTCACGCTGATATTTATACTACATAAGAAAGTGATCCTAAGATGATAGATAGATAGATAGATAGATAGATAGATAGATAGATAGATAGATAGATAGATAGATAGATAGATAGATAGATAGATAGATAGATAGATAGATAGATAGATAGATAGATAGATAGATAGATAGATAGATAGATAGATAGATAGATAGATAGATAGATAGATAGATAGATAGATAGATAGATAGATAGATAGATAATAAAGCCTTAATTTACTTTTTTACCTTTGTGAACACCTGCCTAAAATGATCATACCTACAGATCATAACACCGTGGTTTATCAATAGATTGTAGAAATTTTATATAAAAGATTAAAGAATGTGGCATACCTAAAGTATTAAACACTCAGGACAAATCATTTTAACACCCACATTCTGTATATGATACAATTCTTTTTTTTTCAGTAATAATCTAAAAAAATAATACTAATACCAGAAAAGAAAGGCAGTCGAAATTTTGGTATGGCCCTAACATGAGAGGTTACACATTAAACCAAAGCATTACCATACATTGTAGTGCGATGCAATGGAAAACAAAATAGCACAGATGCAATTTTTAGCTCTGGTAGCCCATTCGAATGATTAGGCTGCCCTGACCCAAGGTACATTAATGTGCACACAGAGCATGGAAACACACAGGTGTGATATTTTATGCAAGACAGCTAATAACCAGTACCTCTCCTATGGGAAACAATGTGTGTGTTATATATTTATTAAGGTATGTGCAGGATGCCATTCTTTCTACATTCTACCTAAAAAAGGCATGTTCCAGACTTGCATGAAAAAATTAAAAGCATGTACATTTTGTCGCTCCAAACAAGACAGTACACCTCAGCCTCTTCCAAGCATCACATACAGTTTGATAATGAAGCACATTTTCTACACTAGGAACAAGAACAGGTCCAAGATTTTGCTTTTCTTAGCAAAGGGCAATACATGAAACGCAGTGCAATAAAGTAAAATGTCAACCTTCATTAATATTTTAATGGTACATGACCTATCAAGCTGCTTATTTGTCTGGTTATATTTTTACCATTTGTTCTGTTTCACCTGCATAATTGCATGCACATGAGAAGTAGAGAACAGGTTTAATAATAAGTCTGGTATTGGAAGAGATTTTCTATTTCAGAGGCCAACCAGGTAGAAATTGAAATTTCTAAATTGAAATGAGCCAAAAATCTCTTGTATCATTTAGCCAATTTGCTTAGATAGCAAAGTCCTAAGACTACAACCTGGTATTGGCATACCTATGGCCAAAAGGGCCAAAATTATATCAAGATGTATGGTACTGTCTTTTTTCATTCAGTTAATGACCAGTTGATATCTACAGTATTAACAAAATATCATGGAAAATGTACACAGAGTACATGTGTGGCTGGTTATCTTCTAACCACATGAAAATATCCTAGGATATGTCAAGTAATCCTGCCAATCCACCAAAAAATATCCTTATGATTTTAGTATTTGCAGAACAGAGGCAGATAATCAACCCATCCATTATAGAATAAAACCTTGACAGTAATAGGGATACTTAATAAACCAGTCATACACTGAACTGGCAGTTAGACATCCAACACATAAGTTTATTGAAACCAAAAGGATTATAAGGTCATTTGGTGGAGTTAAACGTGCTTAGGTAGCTATCACATAAGATGGACTTTATGGAATTTGGTGGACTTCAGCATTTTAGCAAAGAGGGCAGGGGGGGGGGGGGGGGGGGCATTGCATGGTGTGCAAGGTCTGCTTTAAATCAGAGTTCCACAAATTTTTGCGTTTATTAAAAGCCAGCAGCTACAAAAAGTGTAGCTGCTGACTTTTATTAAACACACACTCACCTGCCCCATGGTCCAGCGATGTGGCCACCCGAATTTCGCTTCTCTCCCTCTCCTCTACGTGGCACTGACATTGCAAGTGTGGGCACCCATCTGTGACAGCTTGTTGCTTCCCAGCAGGTGTGCACTGCGCATGCACGAGCTGCCAAATGCCAAATGACATGTCAAACATGCCAAATGTGGCATATTTGGGGGGAGGAGTGCTTACAGCGCAACTTCCTCTTATGGGTGCTTTAAGAAAACCTTTTTTTTTTCTAGTTTCAGATAGAGTGAGGTAGGTTTAGGACAGGGGCAGGCAACCTTTGAAAAGTGGAGATCCTCCTGAACAACATGAAAGAGGTCAAAGATCACTGGTGTTCAGCACCCTTTTTTTTAAAAGAAATTACCTAGTAAGGCTTAATAAATAGTAAGGAAAACTTAGAAAAAGATAATGTCATTGTAAAAATATACATTTAGCCTACCTTAAAAGTGGACAGTGGCAGTCAGTAGGGCAATGGATGGTATGTGGACAGAGTTAGTAGGGCAGTGGACACTGTGCAGACAGTGTCAGTAGGGCAGAGGATGATGTCCGTAAAGCAGAGGACAGTGTCAGTAGGGCAGAGGATGATGTCCGTAAAGCAGAGGACAGTGTCAGTAGGGCAGAGGATTGTGTCCGTAAAGCAGAGGACGGTGTCAGTAGGGCAGAGGATGGTGTCCGTAAAGCAGAGGACAGTGTCAGTAGGGCAAAGGATGGTGTCCGTAAAGCAGAGGACAGTGTCAGTAGGGCAGAGGATGGTGTCAGTAAAGCAGAGGACAGTATCAGTAGGGCAGTGGACAATATCATTAGAGCAGTGGATGATGTCAGTAGAGCAATGGACAGTGACAGTAGGGCAGTAGACAGTGTTAGTAGGGCAGTGGATAGTGTCAGTAGAGCAGTGGGCGGTGTCAGTAGGGCAGTGGACAATATCATTAGAGTAGTGGATGAAGTCAGTAGAGAAATGGACAGTTACAGTAGGGCAGTAGACAGTGTTAGTAGGGCAGAGGAAAGTGTCAGTAGAGCAGTGGACGGTGTCAGTAGGGCAGTGGACAATATCATTAGAGCAGTGGATGATGTCAGTAGAGCAATGGACAGTGACAGTGGGGCAGTAGACAATGTTAGTAGGGTAGTGGATAGTGTCAGTAGAGCAGTGAACGGTATACATAAGGCAGTGGACGGTGTCAGCAGGGCAGTGGACGGTGTCAGCAGGGCAGTGGAAGATGTCAGTAGAGCAGTGAACGGTATACATAAGGCAGTGGATGGTATCAGCAGGGCAGTGGACGGTGTCAGTAGGGCAGTGGATGATGTGGAGACAATGTCAGTAGGTCAGAGGCTGGTGTCAGTAGGACAGTAGACTGGTCAGTAGAGCAGTGAACGATGTCAGTAAAGCAGTGGACAGTGCCAGTAGGGTAGGGTACAGGGCAGTGTCCGTAAGGTAGCTGTCAAGGGTGTACACATGTTTCAGCAGGAATACCCTCTGTTGCTTTCAGTGGACATTACTGCCCACTATTTTCATCCATTCAAGTAAATAGGGACACTCTGCAAGCGCCCCACAACTGTGTGCTTGTGTGGGGTCCAGGGGGTTATTGCAGGTGGTGAGGAGGCGATACAATACCTTGGTCGCTGTACTGCACAAGATTGAAGAGTACTTGCACAACGGCCTCATTTACTTGAATGGGTCATGCTTGACGGGGGCAACACCCGACAATCGTGACATGGCGTACAATTCCTGCTGCAGCCGTGTGTACACTCCTGGTCACTGCATCTAAATGGGGTGTGGAGGGGAAGGTAAAAACAAAGATTAACCATGGGGTTTTACCGCATCAGAAACCACAATTGTAAAGATTCCTTACTGCCTTGAACCCCCTAAAAGAATACGACAGAGTTTTAGATGCTATTATGACCATTTCAGTAATGTGTAAGACACTCTGACCTGAAGTTAATGCAGAAGAGTGGAGAGCTGACTTTTGGTGCAGCACAGAGCTCTTCTGTCTGGCTGCTCCTGCGATCCCCGCTCTAGCTAGCAGGGTTAAGAGGCAGAGTGTAGTAGATATCACTCTGCCTTATACTGCAGCCGGATCTACAGTTGAGGTCCGCAGCCACCTGCTCAGTCCGCAGCAGCCTTCTCCCTACGTGGCCGGTGCAGGTTCGATGCACAGCGGGTCAGCAAGCCAAAGGCCTGGTCTTCCAGTCACCTGGCCAGGGCCAACTGGTCAATCACGATTAACTGTTTGCCGACCAACAGTTTAGAACCTGTCAGGTTTTAATTGCTGTCTGTCTATGCTAGGGAGATTCCCTCTCTCTATTTGTCCTGGTGACCACTGTCAGTGGGACAGAAAGCAAGTTTTCCTAGTGAGTTGTCACCAGAACAGGAATTTAACACAAATCTTCCAGTGGAGACACTTGTTCCAGTAAAAACTAGCTATGGCAAGATATCTCTTGCTTTCATCTCACTTCCTGTTATGCTCAGGTCAGGAAGTAAAGAGAAATCTTCCAAAAAGAACACAGGTGGAAAAATACCCAACAAGGTTAGCAATTACTTTGGGTTGTTAGATTTGCATTAATTAACATAAATGTCATTGTAGCATCAACTGCAGAAACTTATAGACAGATATAAAAGGACTTACTATTCTAACACACAATTGTCTAAGAAGCTTAAAGCTGATCTTCGTGATTTACTTTATTAACACATGCTACTGTCTGAGCTACATACAGTATACAGTGCTGTGTTCCCAGGGCTGAGTACTGCTTAGCCATTCATAGAGAGCGTTGTATTCTATGAATGAATACAAAACTTCCTCTGATTGGCTGAGGTGGAGAGGCAGGTGGATGATGTCACAATCTCCATCTCAGCCAGCCAGAGGAAGCTTTGTATTTATTCATAGAATACAAAGTTTACTGTGAATGCCCGACCCAATTTTGTTCTGGGAGTTCCCATTCTGCTGCTGGAAAACAGTGCTGTATACTGTATGTAGCTGAGGCTACATACAGTCCATACAGTGCTGACCGCTACTGCATGTGTTAGTGAAGTAAGCCTTGGTCCAAACAAACTATTTAAACTTCACAAAACATCATGGAGATCAGCTTTTAAGCTGGCCATACACTAGTACATTTTAAAAGGAACGTTCTTTCTACAAACATTTCTACAAAAATTCTCAATGACTTCTTGACAAATTACATTTTAAAGTATTTCAACATTTTGTTTGCTTTCAACATTCAATTTTGGAATGATTGTAATTTCTAGAACAAAAACCACATATACTTTAATAAATTTGTTCATTTGGGAAAAAATTTCCACCATCGATTGACCCCACCAACGATTAGAAAATTGAACAATGAAAAATTTGGAACCAAATTCTACTAGTGTATGGCCAACTTTATTCCTTTAATGAAAAAGTGATTTCTGTGGGAGAAGTCTGTAGTCTACAATATAATATTCCAGCAGCATGGCACAAGGGGCGTATTTATAAACCAGTGAATCTGACATTCACCAAACATTCACTTCCAGGTGCATGTTTTAAATGACAGTAATGAATTCACCACCAGTGGATGTCTAGTGAAAGCCACATTCACTGGTGGTGGCCAGTGAATGCCACATTCTCTGGTGATTAGGCCCCTTTTACACGGGCTTTCCGATCCGGTCTGCCTGTCAGTTTTTCAGGCGGACCTGATTGGATGCTCCATGCACCTCTATGGAGCAGCGGATGCTAGCGGTGACATCTCCGCTAACACCCGCTGCTATCCGATCCGATCCTGTCTGTGAAATCCAGACGGACGGAAACCCTATTTTCCATCCGTCTAGAGGATCAGATAGGACAGTGATGGCGAACCTTGGCATCCCAGATGTTTTTGAACTACATTTCCCATGATGCTCATGCACTCAGTGTAGATGAGAATCATAAGAAATGTAGTTCCAAAACATCTGGGGTGCCAAGGTTCACCATCACTGAAATAGGATCATATGAAAACGGACAGGTGCTCCATTTTTATCCGATCCCCCATAGGAAAGAGCAGGGATCTGACAGGTCTGCCTCTGAAAAGTAAGCGGAGACGGACCTGTCATCCGCCTGCTCAGCGGGGATCGGCGGATCAATCCCCGCTGAGCAAAACGGAGTCCGCCAGGCTTCTACAAAACCTTTTCTGTGTAGCAGCCCCCCTAATACTTACCTGAGCCTGATCTTCCTACAGCTATGTGCATAACAGCTTCGGCTCTCTAGGGACTCTCCCTCCTCATTGGCTAAGACAGCAGCGGGATCTGTTAATCACATCCATTGAACCAATGGTGAGAGAGAGGGAGCAGAGCTAAGCCAAAGCTCTATATGTAAATGAACACACAGAACCGCAGCTCAGGAGCAAGCCTGCTCAGGTGCCCCATATTGCAAGCTGCTTGCTCTGGGGAAATTTGGCAGGAGGGAGGGGCCAGGAGCGCCGCCGTGAGACCGGAGAAGAGAAGAATCTAAAACACTGCACAGAGCAGGTAAGTATAACATGTTTGTTATTTAAAAAAATGGTTTTGGACTGTAATATCACTTTAATACCTATGCCCCTAACTCTATTATATATGTAAAGAAGAATAGCAGTGAGGATTTGTATGGCTAGCTGAGGTCCTCAGTTCTATTAGATCATAGTTCAACCTTTGCTAGTGTGTATTGATCTAAGATTCTGACGAGCATACACATTTGGAGGTCAGCATATGGCATTACTGTAATGCAGGTCATAATGCAGGCTGTTCAGTAGGAATGAAAGGAAGCAGAAAAACCTGCATGCATTATGTTACACATACACAGCAGAGGCACTGCAGTAGTAAGATGACTGCTCTATCATTTTATCTGCAGTTCCAGGACAGAAAGATAGCGCATGATCAATACAAGCTAGATTTTACAGTGTGAGCTTAACGATTGACGTTACAGGCCACTGGCAAAATCCCTGCTAATAACTGCATGTCCTAAAATGCCTTTTAATCTAACAGTCATCGATCTTTTTCACTGCATGTTGTGTATGAAGCAGGAAAAACACAGCTGATTCTGTACGGGAGATACCAGCACTGCACACATTGAACTGTTTGCATTTTTATTTTGAGTAACATTAGCTGTAGTGGAGCAGAATGAGTAAAAGGAAAGAAACAGACGACACTTCATAAGATCATCTGATTTTCAAGAGTCATTAAATAATTAATAAGACTTCGGAACCCCCATTTGTTATTCTAATCATATAAGCAGCCAGTGTTCATTTAGTCGACTAAAATGTTTTCATCGACTAAATGAACACAATTTTAGTCGACTAAAATACGACTAAAACTCAAACAATTCAGATGACTAAAATACAACTAAAATTAAAATGGCATTTTAGTCATAAGGCTCGGGTCAAACTACGTCGCTCCGACTTAGGGGGCGACCTGTCACGACTTGCACGGACTTCATAAAATGAATGTCTATGCAAGTCGCTCCAGGTCGCCCCGAAGTAGTACAGGACCCTTTTTCTAAGTCGGAGTGACTTGTCTCGCTCCTATTAGAACGGGTCCTGTAGTAGTCAATGGACCGCGACGGTGCACGACTTGTCAGGCTGACCAAGTCGCCTGACAAGTCGTACTAGTGTGAATGGAGACTAAGACGAAAATACAACTAAAACTAAAATGGCATTTTAGTCATAAGACTATGGCTCCTTTCACACGGCCGCTCCGTGTGAAAGGTCCGCTGCGGGACTTTTTTTTTTTCCACGGAGTGGATGACATTTCTGTCATCCGCTCCGTGTGCCCGCATATCATCCCATCCGTTTGCGGATGATATGCGGACATAATGTAAGTATATGGCACTGCGGATGTTAGCGGATGACACCACTGACATCCGATTTTCCTTCCTTTCCGTTTTTTACACGGAAGGAAAAACGGGGTTCTGTTCAATTCGTAAAAACGGAACAGAACTGACAGGAGGAAAATCGGGTGTCAGCGGATGGTATTCCGCTGACACCCGCAGTGCCATTCACTTACATTATGTCCGCAAATCATCCGCAAACGGATTGGATGATTTGCGGACACAGGGAGCGGCCGTGTGAAAGGACCCTAAAAGTTAAACTAAATTGTTTATATTGACATCAAAATAAACACTCCTCTGCTGGCCATTTCTAAATCGGCAACACAATTCCATCCCGAGCATGTAATAATAGCACATTAAAGTTTAAACATGTATTGCACTACCACATCAACATAAGTAAGGGGCATCCACTAAGGTACTAAAAGAGAAAAAATTAGGAAAAAGGCTTTTCTTATATATTTTTCTTAATATTGAATGTTGGTAATATATTCAGGTAATATGTGCGATGACAATTTAGCCAATAGAGTTTTCATTTTTTGGGGGTTATTGTATTTTAAAGTTGCACTTCTGCTTGTCAAAAAGCAATATTTCTGTTTGCTTACGAAACTCGGTTTTATTTATAAAGACGTTATATATACCACAATGGTTAAATCTGTGTCTGTAGTGCGTGTTCAAACCTTAATACCATAAATAATAACATATTCGATTTTTACCCCAGGAGTATATCATTTGTTTGGAAATTCTAGAGAATTGTTCAAATAATGCATTACAATTAACCTGGACCTATTCGATTTGTAGGTGACTAAAATGTATGAGATTTAATCGACTAAAATGTACAGGAGATTTGAGTAGACTAAAATATGACTAAAACCAAAACAATTCAGATGACTAATATATTACTAAAACTAAAATAGCATTTTAGTCAAAAGACTAAAATACAACTAAAACTAAAATACAACTAAAACTAAAATGGCATTTTAGTCAAAACACTATAACTAAAACTAAATCGAAATTTGCTGCCAAAATTAACACTGTAAGCAGCTTGGACATCATGTAATAAAAAACAAGTGTGTTTGTTAGCTCAATGAACCTATCTTTTCTTTCTGACACCCAACAATGGACAAAAAAATCAAATTTTGAACTTACTAGTAACCTCAGTGATGACTAAACTCTCTGTACAGCATGTTTTTTCCTAAAGCTGGCCATATATTGAAAGAATTCTAAAAAAGCGTGGATGGCAGAGTCTCACCGCTAGCTATTGTATTCTGACAGCCAGCACTGGCAGCTGTCAGAATACTCAAACAGTGGTTGTATTTGACTGGATGGGCCAAATGTTCAGTAAAATTGACCTTGCTTGACCAATCTTACTGAATTACAACCAAGATGTTTACACAGTGCTGCAGGCCATCCCTTGGGAGCATTAACCTTCAGAATGAGTTGGCGTTTTTTAACAGTAGTCTATTATCACCCACAACAGAAAAGCTACAGCAAAAGTGTGGGTTGCACACAATAATAAACAAGCTCCAACACTTTCTTGTATTCATTTTCTTCTTCTTTTTTTTAAATGCAACTGTTCTGTGGGCACATATTTAGTGCCGGTTCACACTATAGCGCGTGCGGCGATCGCATGTAATATCGGAGCGCACTGCTCCTTCATTACATGCGATCGGATGTGCGGTGCGAATTCAGCCATACACTTTGTATGGCTAAATTCGCACTGCACCCGCACAAAAGTCGCACATGACCCTTTTTTTCAGCCGCATCAGGATCGGATCGCACAGTGGTTCACGATCCTGTGCGAACTGTCAGATCGCACTGCGATATGCAATCAAACTGGGGGTGTCATTAAAATTTAATTGACACCCCCTGCGTATCGCATATGGCAGTGTGAACTGCTAGAGGTGCGTTTGCGATGCGGGAACAGGCTGCGAATTCGCAGCCTTCCCGCATCGCACAAGTGTGACCCGGGACTTAGACAGGAGTGGCCATGGTGCAACTTTGTTTTAACAGCTTAGTAATTAGAAACATTTTATCCAAACAAAAAAATGTTCTAGAGATAATAGACATTGTCTACATTTCTAACATAAGCAATTAACAATTTTATCTGCATTTCTGAAGCTGGATTATCTATAAATTAGGTGATCAGACACCCATAATCGCATGTTGCATGTGTGGTTGAACACCAATGGGAGGCTACAGGAGTCAAGCTGTGACTGTGCCCAAGTCCACCACTGACAGCAATAATATTTAATACAATATTAAATAATACATAGCTCCTTCCATGAATTTGGAGGCCCAATGACCAAAGGGTCCATTCACACCAAGTGCAGTGAGACTGCGTTGGGCGGCTACTCTAGTGCAGTCCCACCGCACCTCAAGCAGAAGACAAGGCAAAATGCAGCTGGTGCGCGCTGAAAAAAAATGACCATGTGCAGTACTTTTTTTCCAGCACAGCATGGGTCACTGCATGCCGGGTGATAGAACTCTATGAAATGTCATTGTGTGACATTTCAATAAAGTTTGTTTAAAAAAAAAAGTGAACAATGCAATGCACCAGTATTGGCGCATTAACACCTCGCTGGTTCGGTCTTTCAAGTTTAGATGCAGACTGGTGTGCCAAGGACTCCACCCCCACTCCCTGATATGTCATGAATACTTGAGAGGTGGCATCTCCATGACACACTTAGGCTTCATTTGGACGTGCGGTTGCGGGGGGGCATAAAAAATGCGTTAAAGTCGCATTTTTGCCACCCACCATCTGCCACCCCTTAAGCTGCATTAGGTATCGGACTGGGGTGTTTACATGCTGCAGTCATGATGCTTCACTTCTGCTGCAAAGTTTACCCGACATGTAGAGATTGGCAGGTGGCAAGCCTGTAGAATGCTACACATTCAAGCAAATGGGGAAGCGTTGTAAATGTTCCACAACCGCGTGCAATCAGGTTGCAGTGCATTTGTCAGCAAAATTAGGTTAAAAAAGGTGGTAAGGAGTTGTCGTATTGCTTCCCCACCGCCCGTCAGTAGCCTCTGACATGTTATCCAAATTGGGCTTCAGAGAATAGCGAGATTTGACACACATCTAAATCTACACTTACTGGCTCTGTTCCCACCCAACTTGGGAGTTTTGAGTGTTCCCATTCACCTTTGGGTGTTCCTAAATATCCCAATATATTGACTATAGTAAAGAAATAAAAAAATTCAATAGGGTGAGACCTCATTGAACTGTCCACTGGTCAGGGGAGGACTGGGCCAGGGGGGCAGGAGGGCAATTGCCCCCTTGGCTGCTGTGATGCCCATAAAAAGGCTGCACTGCTTCTGCCACAGACATGCCTAAAGGATTCCTGGTAAAGAGAAGTAAAAGTCCCCAGTGCGGAATGAAGACAAGGACTGGGCACATGCTTGCCCCACCCACCCCCACCCTCCCCAGCATGCATGGTGTAAACTCTGTCTGAGCAGAGGTCAGTTCCATGCCCCACTGCAGACTCTCCTCCCCTGGCCAAGTCCTGTCTGAGCTGTCCCAGCTCCCCCCAACCGCCCCGTTGGCCAGGTTGGGAACCTGGATTCGGCTCGGTGAGTAGAGAGTACCTGGAGCGGAGATTTAGCCTGGAATGGAAGTCAGGAGGAGGCCGGAAAGGGGGAGAGTGGGAGGGGGGCCAAGTCGCTGCCCCAGGGCCTCTGATTTGCACTCGTCCCCTGGGCCGAAAGTTGCCAGTCAGCCCCTGCCACTGGTACTTAACTAGTGCCCAGAGATTTCACCACTGGAGTCTCCAGGACATATAAGAAACTGTTAGGATAGGTTCAATCACAGCAAACAAATCAGCGCATATGTACTGGTATGTTCTGGTGATTTGTACTGCGGTAATTCTTTGTATGCTCTGCATTGTGTTTATTGCCCTGCAGGGTTTTTTTCTTTTGTTTTTTTAACCTAGCGCACAATGCAACACTTTGGGGGTAATTTACTAAAGGCAAATCCACTGTGCACTGAAAGTGCACTTGGAAGCGCAGTCGCTGTAGATCTGAGGGGGGCATGCAAGGAAAATAAAAAACAGCATTTTTGCTTGCACATGATTGGATGATAGAAATCAGCAGAGCTTCCTCTAATTTCAGATCTTCCCCTCAGGTCTACAACAACTGCACTTTTAAGTGCACTTGTAGTGCATAGTGGATTTGCCTTTAGTTAATCAACCCCACTGTGATGTGCTGCAGCCCCTGCTAACGCGCTGTGGTGCAACATAAAGCTGCCTGCCTCATTTATTTACAACGCCCACCAACACAGTGCATTGGTGTAAACTGTCACATTACAAAACATAGCTTTGTGACTTGTCAATGTGCCTGGACTGTGTTGACCAACGCACGTGATGTGAACTATCCTTAGATAGTTTAGCTTTCCAGCAACTCGTCAACTTGGGTGTACTGACCCCTTTGGATCTGGGTGGACTGACCTTTAAAGTGTAAATAGTTCTTAGCCGTGTTCTTTTAAAGATATCAGATTTCTGATTATTAGAGGGAAGGGTACTTGGCCTGTACACATAGGAGTTATCTGCCAGTAAAGTCCAAAACGGGTATTTCTGACCACGTGTTCCTTCTATGAGTGATCAGAACAAAACACATATTTCCTGAGCTGGACTAAAGAGAATGTCATCTAATAAAGTGTCCTTTGCTATATTACATCAGTACCAAGGACACCGACCTGTAAGGCCTCAATTTTAAACCTGGTTAGTAAAAGTATTTTTAGTTAAATTATGGCGCTTTTCCACTGCATGGAACCGAACGGTTCGGCTCGCTTTTGAGCTTTTCCACTGCTGGTACCACATGGTACGGTGTAGGAACGGTTCGGTATGGTATGGTATGGTATGGCGGCGCTTTTCCACTGCATGGAACCGAACGGTTCGGCTCGCTTTTGAGCTTTTCCACTGCTGGTACCACATGGTACGGTGTAGGAACGGTTCGGTATGGTACGGTACGGCGGCGCTTTTCCACTGCATGGAACCGAACGCTACGGCTCTCTAAAACAGTACCACCTCGATTGTGGTTCCAAGAGGTACCATACCGGTACCATATCCCACAATCCTTTGCATGCAGTCACTACTAGCCACTGATTGGTCAGAGAATCGTTATCCCACCCACTTAACTTTATTAC
Source organism: Pelophylax lessonae (assembly GCF_965119305.1). Lineage (NCBI taxonomy): Eukaryota > Metazoa > Chordata > Amphibia > Anura > Ranidae > Pelophylax > Pelophylax lessonae. Next base: position 227,469,968 of record NC_138770.1, on the reverse strand, counting down.
TACTTTAGTGGAAAAGCAAACCATACCAAACCGTACCAGCAGTGGAAAAGCAAACCGGTGTTCCGTGAGAATTACCTACCCGTGAGAAAAACCTACCCCTCGTCACTTCCGGTACTCGGCACTGTATGTAATGCAGCGGGTACATTAAAACAGCTGTGCTGAAATAGGAGTGATCTCCGCTCCTGTCCCGGTCACTTCCCTGCTCTCGGATAGTAAATATAAAAGCGGCGGCGGCTGTATGAAAACATAAATCACGGAGCCGAAAGCCGCTTTTATATTTACTTGCCGAGAGCAGGGAAGTGACCGGGACAGGAGCGGAGATGACTCGTATTTCTGCACAGCTGTTTTATGTAAGCGCCGCGTCGGTAGGTTTTTTTCACGGTACACCGTGATCTCTTCATACTAGTGCGCATGCGCACTAGTAAGCTCCTCTGTTCTTCCTTTAGGTATCCGGGGCTCTGAGCATGCGCACTGCTGCGCTGCTCAGCTGTTTCTGGCCGGAAGTGACGAGGGGTAGGTAATTCTCACGGGGTAGGTAATTCTCACGGGGTAGGTAATTCTCACGTTACACCGGCCAAGCAGGGCCGAGTAGAGCCGAGCCGGTACTTGCAGTGGAAAAGTGCCATTAGTCCCTATGATTTTATATAATACCGTGCTGTTCTTGTTTAGTATCTTACAGATAAAAAAGAAACAAAAAAACACACAAAATGTGAAGAAAGCAAAACAAATAAAAATGACATAAACAATGACTATTTAAAAAAAGATTTGTGTGCCTGTGAGTTGCCTACGTTACAAGCAGTAGTAAAGTAGTATAGTTACCATAGAAAAATGGTGTCTTTCTAACCTTCTATGTGCTGTCTGGGTTTACAGAACACTGTTCTGACGTTATGATGACCTAGAATCCTTTTAATCAGATCTGGTAATCACTAGCACCCACATAAAAAAAAAGCACATTCAGCGTTGCTGTAAAGGGGTTAAACAATAACAGTAGACCCCCCCCCCCCTCCCTGTACCGCATAGCGGACAACACAACAATGCAGTGGAATGTGGAGCCCAGCCCTTTGCTGCTGAAAGTGTTAAGTGCATTTTGAATTCTGAACAGATTTTCAAGGCTTATTAAAAGTGAGTGCCCCCACCGTAGTAGCAATACAGAGCATTTCTGTCCAGCACTGCGCAGGTTAATCGTCCTCCACAGTTAGGTCACATTGTGCGTTAGCAGCTGGCCTAGGAAGGATCATCTATTTATGAATGAGAACAAGAGGCCAGGAATAATTGAAGACTTGTCTTGTTCCATCCCATGCTGCTTCTTTGAATCTGGCATCTACATATTGCACAGTACAGAGAGAACATTAGCAGGCAGATAATGCAGCTGCCAAACTGTTTACATTGAAAAGCTAATCCCAGAGCAGATGACCCAAAAAAAAAAAAAAAAAAAAAGACAAAGCTTAAATGACACAGGCATCAGGAATTACAAAATAAGTTACTGGTTCATGTCCCATCCGTTCATTTGCAATATCCTAACTAAATCAAACTATAAATGCCCCTTTGGGGATTGCACGCAATTAAAGATGCATCCACTCTTCTGAAAATACAGCTATCCTAGAAAGTGCTTATTCAAGGGATGCAGCTTCAGGCTGACAGCATTAGGCAAGAGACTGCAGAATTACCATGCTGTGATGTTTTGTTTTTTTCACCGGGAAAACAAAGCCAAATATTGAAAGAAATATACACATAAAATATCTTTGAGATCAGTTATGTGCAAAGGTTACATAACCCAATCAATATGAGCTAGGACGATATAGATAAACCAGCGTTATCTCAAATCTTTTGTAGATGTGCAAATATGGCAATGGTATTACGCAAGAGATTTAACCTGCAGAAGATCAGAATATCAGACATGTACAGCTGCCTGGAACGCACGCTTTTCATGCAATAAACAGGCAATGGTGCACGTAACAGCAATAAATCAGGGCAACCAACCACATATGGGCTTCTACATACCTATAGCTGGTTGCAATGGGTTACTGTACACAATTGCTTTTGCACTGAATTATTAACCAGCCTAGATATACAAGAGGTAGCATTCTGGTACACGGAGTCTAAAAGTCATCTCTGCCAACAAATTATTAATACTCATTTGATAGAAGGCTAAACGACAACAGAGAGCATTTTTTCCGTTTGTTGAATATGTGAAGAGTGAATGCATCTTTAAATAATTTAGTTCTAGCCAATCCTAGGACTGCCGGGGTGCAACCACTTTTGACATAGTACCACGGACACAGGTCTAGAATAACTATTGACAATCACAAGGGTTTGCAAACGATAATAAATAAATATGACTGGTGGTCTTTTCTAATCTGATGCATAAAAAGGCTTTCAAAATCAGTAGTTTATGGTAATAATAAAAATAGGACATCAACTGTAGCAGCCTGCTTGTGAATTCAATAAATATGAATATTCAAACCCTTAAAGTTTTTCAGCAGAGACCTGCTCTCCAATGTGTATTGCAAGAGGTAATGCCCATATAGCAGCCATTCTCAACCAGAGTCCTGTGGAACTCTAGGGTTCCTCCAGAGGTTGTTGGGGGTTCCTTGAGCTGTGGCTGATTGACCTCCCATCTGATGGTGCCTGCATAGTCCCAGGGCCAAACCCACTCAGCAAAGCCAGTTACTTGACATCAATGGTCTTTTTACTGTCTGTAAATTTGGCCATACACCAGTAAAATTTTGGTTTCCAGAATGTTCATTCAGTGTTCTAATGGTTAGGTTAGCCAAGTTATATCAACATGCATTTTCAATTGAAAAGTAGCAGGATGGACATTTTTTTTTCCCGAATGATATTCTAACAGTGAATGTTGTTTTTTATTTGTAAACAATTACATATATATTTTGATAAAGACTGTTACGTCTGGGAATCCATTCAAATAGCAAATTTGGTTGACAGTTTCAAAGGAAATTAGCTGACTCAATGATGCCAAGAGAGAATGTTGATAAACAATATTTCCAATGAAAATCTTACTGTGTATGTCCGGCTTAAGGGTGGCATTCTGTCCACCACTGTAAAGGTTTCATTCTCCCTGCTGACCACCAATGTAAAGGTTTCATTCTCCCTGCTGACCACCACTGTAAAGGTTTCATTCTCCCTGCTGACCACCAATGTAGGAGGCATTTTTCTTATTGACCCCCAATGAAGCGGTTTCCATTACCCCCAGTGAAGTGGTTTTCCCATTGACCCTTGATAAATTGGTTTCCCCATTGACCCCTGATGAAGTGGTGTCCCCATTTCCTACTGACCCCCAATTAAAGTGGAGTTCCACCCAAAAGTGGAACTTCCTCTTATCTGTCCCCCCCCCCCCTCCGGTACCACATTTGACAGGACAGGTAAGTGTCCTAATATTAAAAGTCAGCAGTTACAGCATATGTAGCTGCTGACTTTTAATTTTTGGAGGGGGAGGCCAAAACACCACTTTCAGTGGTTTCCCATTAAACCTAGATGAACTGGTTTTCCCATTGACCCCCAACAAAATGGTTTTACCCATTGACCCCAGAAGAATTGCTTTTCCCATTGACCCCGATAAATGGGTTTTCCCACTAACCTCCAATGAATTTAATTTTCACTTAACTCTTGATGAATTGGATTTCCTATTGACCCCCGATGAACTGGTTTCCCCTTTGACCCCCATGGTTTGGTTTCCCCTTTTGACCCGTTACCTGTTTTTTTCTGACTGAACCCCCATGAATTGGTTTCCCCATCAACCCCTGATGAATTAATTTTCCTATCGGCCCCAACAAAATAGTTTTACCCATTGACCCTTGAAGAATTCCTTTTCCATTAACCCCCAATTAATTTATTTGAACTGGCTTTCCCATTGACCCCTGATTAATTGTTTTTCCAATTGATCCCCAATTAATTAGCTTGCCCGTTGACCCCCAATGAACTGGTTTCCCCTTTGACCCCCATGATTAGGTTTCCCCTTTTGACCCGTTACCTGTTTTTTTCTGACTAAACCCCCATGAATTGGTTTCCCCATCAACCGCTGGTGAATTCATTTTCCTATCAGCCCCAACAAAATAGTTTTACCCATTGACCCTTGAAGAATTGCTTTCCCGTTGACCCCCAATTAATTTATTTGAACTGGCTTTCCCATTGACCCATGATTAATTGTTTTTCCAATTGATCCCCAATTAATTGGCTCGCCCATTGACCCCCAATAAACTGGTTTCCCCATTACCGTTGATTAAATTCATTTTTCCGTTAACCCCTTACAAATTGGCCTTTCTGTTGACCCCCGTTGAATTGGTTTCCTATAGACCTTCAAATGATTTTAGGGGTACCCCTGGGGTGAGAAGGTTGAGAAAGGCTGCCTTATAGTAGGAAGCCCACTGGATGGGCATGTTGCACCCCGGCAGGACTCAGCGCCCTAGTTTAATCCTGTTTGGCGCTGGCCAGTCCTTTCAAGTACTTTCTGACTACAAAGCCCAGGCATACAGTCAGAAGCACCATGTAACCAATGGTCCCCTGCACAGTAGGGGAGGTGTGGGGAGCTTTGAGGAACTGTTCTAAGCCCTGCTCCACATAGTGCATTTGATCATAAATACTAAGGAAGGTGAAGATGTGGAAGAGCTGGTGGCTGTGTCCTATAATGTCAAACAATCCTGGCTGGATCCTCTCCGGGATCTTACTGATATTGAAGAAGGCGGCCACCAGCAGCCAGAAATATCTCCGGTAAAAATAGATGAAGAGAGTGGGGTTCTTCCCCCCCAGGTCAAAGAGCAGGCTCTCGATCATCACCGGGCAGGCCATGCTGAGGGGCATAGCGAAGACAAAGGTGCGGATGGCAAAGGGGTACAAGCAATCCTCCGATCGGCTCTTGCAGCACGCCACGGTGCATGTCACCGCTAGGACAAACGCCACCGGCAGCACCAGCTCGCTGTACAGCCCCATCAGCATGCTGTAGTCCACCCGGTGCCAGCCCAGGCTCTGTAGGTAGGGGGTCATGACGCTGGGGTCCAGCAGGCTGAGCCTTGGCAGCAGGTAGTAGGAGTAAGCCACGGTGCTGGCGAAGCCGTAGTAACTGATGGAGGCATAGTCCAGGAAGAAGAAGGCGGCACGCAGGCGCAGGGATCGGCAGCTGAACACATGGGCTGTACAACTCATGGCAAATGTCAGCAGCACTCCGGAGGCGTAGCACCATAGTGGCAGCAGCGCCGGGTGGGTGAAGGGCAACTCGCTGGACAGGAAGAATACCTGCGAGAACTTACTGACGAACAGCACCAGAGGGATGAAATGGGTCCAAAAATTCAGAGTCTCGTTGGTGGGCTGGAAGATGGAGGCCAGGCACTCCTGGGCGGTCAGATGAAGCCTCCGGTAACCGGAGAGGATGAAGCACTCCACGAAATCATCGGGTACCTCGTCCCAGCGGAGGAGGGAGGACGGATCCCGGTCCCGGGAGAAGCTCTGCAGGGGCATCATCGGGGGGGTCCGGTGCAGGGTGGGGGGAGCCCGGTATAGGGTGGGCGGGTGCCGGCTCCGATCCTGCTCACTGAGCTGCCAGCAGAGCTCTGCTTCTTCAGCATCAATGCAGCACAAGCTCACTCCGCTAATACACTGCCTGCACTGCTCAGCATCGCGGTAATTCAAAGCCCGGAGGAGTTCATCCTCTGGATATTATCGCACACAGCTCTTTAGCCTGCTGAGCCCCCCCCCTCCAGGATCTGTCAATGGATCACCTCCATCCACAGCCTGCACACAATGGAGGGGGGGTCCTGACCTTCAAGGTTCTGACAGATGTCAGGGTGACACCGACAATACACTGAGATGACAGCACTCTGACTACTGGGACTGTCAACTGATAGCTGGCATCGAATGAATATCCTGATATTCTATGCACCCTGCAGGAGATGGGGGTGATAGGGTTACCAGCAAGAGATAGACATGTGGGGTCACCGCCTCCTACTGTTACACCAATCAGAATAGATTACAGGGATCCTTACATAGGAGCAGATCTGTCTTTTCTGATGATGATTCCAGATCTTAGAATCATAATACATTAAGATTATAGACTGCCTGTACATTTAGATAATCCACTGATCACAGACTGCTAATGATGTCACTTTATAGACTGATCTTAGAATGATAATACATTTAGATAATAGACTGGTCATTGAATGGTAATTCATTTAGATTTTAAACTGATATTACATTTAGATTATAGACTGCTAAAGATTTCAGATTATAGACTGATCATAGAATGATAATACATTTAGATAATAGACTGACCATAGACTGCTAAAGATTTCAGATTATAGACTGATCATAGAATGATAATACATTTAGATAATAGATTGATCATAGACTGCTAATGATTTCAGATTATAGACTGATCATAGACTATGAATACATTTAGATAATAGACTGGTCATTGAATGGTAATTCATTTAGATTTTAAACTGATATTACATTTAGATTATAGACTGCAAAAGATTTCAGATTATAGACTGATCATAGAATGATAATACATTTAGATAATAGATTGATCATAGACTGCTAATGATTTCAGATTATAGACTGATCATAGACTATGAATACATTTAGATAATAGACTGGTCATTGAATGGTAATTCATTTAGATTTTAAACTGATATTACATTTAGATTATAGACTGCTAAAGATTTCAGATCATAGCCTGATCATAGAATGATAATACATTTAGATAATAGACTGATCATAGACTGCTAATGCTTTCAGATTATAGACTGATCATAGACTACAAATACATTTAGATAATAGAGTGATTATTGAATGATAATTCATTTTTAGATTAAAGACTGATCATAGACTACTAAAGATTTCATATTATAGACTGATCATAGAATGATAATACATATAGATAATAGACTGATCATAGGTCGCTAATGATTTCAGATTATAGGCTACAAAAGATTTTCAGATTATAGACTGATTATAGAATGATAATACATATAGATAATAGACTGATCATAGATCACTAATGATTTCAGATTATAGACTGATAATAGACTACGAATACATTTAGATAATAGACCAGCCTTTTGCAACCTTTTAAACACAGAGGAACCCTTGAAATACATTTCTGGTCTCGGGGGAACTCCTGCTAAAAATTAAAAAACTACAACTCATGACACATTAGTGTGACAGTCAGTGGGAAGAATGCTTCTTATTCTTGTCATCATTGGGAAGAATTCCCTCCTTACAGAAAGCTTAAGAGAACAATGGTGTCATTGGGAATTTATCTTAGAGGCAGAAATTGCCCATTTCTCAAGGAACCCCTAGCAACCTCAGGAGGAACCCTGGTTGAGAAACCCTGTAATAGACTGATAATTGAATGATAATTCATTTAGATTTTAGACTGGTCATAGACTACTAATGATTTCAGATTATAGACTGATTATAAAATGATAATACATTTAGATAATAGACTGATCATAGATCATTAATGATTTTAGATTATAGACTGTTCATAGACTACTAATACATTTCAGATTATAGACTGATCATAGAATGGTGATACATTTAGACAATAGACTGATCATTGAATGATAATTAATTTAGATTATAGACTGATCATAGACTACTAATGATTTCAGATTATAGACTGATCATAGAATGGTGATACTTTTAGATAATAGACTGATCATGATAATTCATGAAATTATTGACTGATCATAGACTACTGATGATTTCAGATTATAGACTGATCAAAGAATGATAACATATTTATAGACTGCTAATGATTTCAGATTATAGACTGATCATTGATTGCTAATACATTTAAATTATAGACTGCTTTATACACATCATAGACTGCTAATGCAGTTAGATTACAGACTGATTATAGAATGCTCATACATGTAGACTACGGTCTGATTATAGAATATTAATGATTTTAGATCATAGAATGCTAATGATTTTAGAATATACATTGATTATAGCATACAAACTATTTTAGATTGTAGATTGATTATAGATTGCTAATAATTTTAGATTCTAGACTGCTTTATGGACTGATCATAGACTGCTAAGACTGCTATTGTTTTCTGCTTCTGATAGACTGTACATTTCAATACCTATTGAATAGGATTCGTCAGACATCAGTACACCAATGAAAACATCACTGTGCCATGATGAATCACTATCATTGTACTGGCCCCCTCATTCTTTACATACTGACATTGCTGCATCAAATCTTGTGTTAAGCTCTTTGCATAGGATTAGATTTCATGTTTCAAGGTCAAGCTTAGGACAGATGGAGCAGACATTTTGATTATGTTAAAACACTTTGCTAATAAAATCACCTTGTGACCTGGAAAATGACAGCACTGCTTTAATATTTAGGCACTCTAACCCTTGAACACTGTATTTTTAATATATCATCTGGTTTATGGAGAGAATATTCCATAAAGAAAAGCTTTGGGTACTGTACCTCCACCAGTGCATGCTGGGAACTCCTTTTGTGTCCATTCTTTCTGTATTCTTAAAGTGATTGTAAAGCGTCATTTTTTTATTATGATAAAAAAAAGATGTTATACTTACCTCCTCTTCTACAGTGCCCTGCTGGCACTGTCCACTCCTTTTTCCTGCAGGTGCCTCTATAACAAGCTGTGATCTTTGGGGCACCCATTAAGGTGCTTTCCCAAGCTGGGCTGTGTGCATCTATAGACACACACAGCTCCAGTAAGCTCCACCCCGCTCCCTTTTCAGGAGTTTGTCTGAGGCCAGGAAGTGAAGGGAGAAGACCTGCAGCCAGGACAGTGCTGGATCGCTGACAGGACTAAGTGTTTGTGGGGGGAGAGGGTAGGGGGAAATAGTGGGGAGTTTTTTACCTTAATGCAGGGAATGCATTATGATTTAAAAAATGAGAGTGAAGAACCACTTTAATATTTGGTTTGTTTAATGTTTAATATGTTTGTCATGCCATGCCTGCATTTTATAGGAATTCAATTCCAGGGAAGCAGCACATCCAGTGACTTTCACTGCATGGGTAGTAAAGCTAGATCTATAACACACCCCAGACCCCCCCCTACCGTGTTGAGGGCATGTGGCTTGCTATGGCTCGCTCCTCCCCTCCCTTTTCTGACCTGCCGGGCTGCATGCTCGGATAAGGTCTGGTATAGATTTGGGGGGAATCCCACATTTTTTTTTTGTTTTTATTTTGGTGTGGGGTTTGCCTTAAAATCCATACCAGACCTGAAGTGCCTGGTATGGATCGGGGGGGGGGGGGCACACCATTTTTTTTTTACATTTTAGGAGTACTGGGAATGTAAATGTCATTTTTTTTTCTTTATAAATGTCAGTTTTGCTGCAGCAGCAGGTTCTATACACAGTACAGATGCGCCAATTTAAACGGAGACTAAGAGTACCCCCCAGGTACTATATTTAAAGGAATTTTTCATTTTCATTGTTTCATTTTAAGCATCATTAAATAACGAATATCTGAATGAAAAATTAATAAAAAATTAAATATAAATAATCTTAATGAACAAATGAAAAATAAAAAATACAAATACATGAATAAAAAAATAAAAAAAGCTGAAAAAATGAGAATAGTCAAAAATGTAAATAAAAAAACAAAAATAGCAGTGATGGAAAATTAAAAAAAATAAAATACATTTTTTTCCCCTATATATTGACTTACTTGTGAATTGTGAAAAATGTCCCCCAGTAGACCATAACTATGTCTGCGTGGTGTGGAGACTGATGTAATGTCCCCTTGAGTGTCATAGAGGGTTATGCATTGCTTAAAAACGGTTCTCCTTAAATAGAGCAATGTCTGATCATAAGAAGCTGAACAGCCTCATGGGGTCCCCGGCGTTCCAGATGAACTGCGCATGATGTCATGCGCTGCCCGTCGGCATCACTTCTGGCTATACAAAAACTGGAAGTGCTGCCAATGCCATCTTTGGATCCCTGCCGACACACATAGTGTTTGCTGAGATCCGCTCAAAGAAGGGCAGACCCCTGGTTAGTTCGACAGCCGAAACACATCGGCAAGGGATGATCCCCTTCCTGGAGAAAATCACCGGCCAGACATAGAGTGGCCCCAAAGCAACCATCGGCAAGAAAAACCCCCCTTACCCAGGAAGGGTAGGTGTGCCGGATTGGGGATATCTGTCCTAAAGAGGAAGATAATTATAATGCTAGTTGCTATTTTTTTTTTTTAAGGAAAAGTTTTTTCTTTTGCTTTTATAGGTAAAGAAGAGATTTGGGGTCTTTTTGACCCCATATCACTCCATAATGAGGGCATGTCATCCTTATTTCTATTAAAAGACATGTTTACACTCCCTGTAATAGGAATAAAAGTGATTTAAAAAAAACCTAAAAGGACAGTGTAAAAATAAAAAGTAAAATAAATAAGAATAAAACAATTTAAAAGCACCCCTATCCCTCCGTGATCACGCGCAGATGCAAGCACATACGTAAGTCGCGCACGCATATGAAAACGATATTCGCACCACACACTAGAGGTATTGCTGCGAACATTAGAGTGAGAGCAATAATGCTACTGCTAGACCTCCTCTGTATCTCTAAACAGGTAACCTGTAAAGGCGTTTAAGCGCTGCCTATGGAGATTTAAAAGTACCCTAGTTTGTCGCCAATCTACAAGCAAGCACCATTTTAAATCATGGAATGTTAGGTATCTAATTACTCAGCATAACCTCATCTTTCACATTATACAAAAAAATTGTAGTAAATCTTGTTTTTTTTTTCATTTAAGTGTATTTCTTCCCAAAAAATTGCGCTGCGCAAATTTCATGTGACATGAAAAATTGCAATAATTGCCATTTTATTGCCAGGGTCTCTGCTAAAAAAAAATGTATAATATTTGGGGGTTATAAGTAATTTGTAAACAAAAAGTGCCAGAAAAAGCCTGGTCAGCAAGTGGTTAAGCAAAAAAAAGTGAAAAAAGTTGTGATTTCATTTGTGTTAATGTACACTGCTTTTGACTATAAGACCCCATTCAGACTAGCGCGACTTGTCAGGCGACTTGTCACCCTGACAAGTCACGCTTGGTCGCTCGACATTGATTAGCACAGGACCCGTTCTAATAGGAGCGACACAAGTCACTCCGACTTAGAAAAAGGGTCCTGTACTACTTTGGGGCGACCTGGGAGCGACTTGCATAGACTTCCATTATGTGAAGTCCCTGCAAGTCGTGCCGAAGTCGCGGTCACTTCACAGGTCGCCCCTCGAAGTCGGATCGCGCCAGTCTGAATGGGCTGTAAATCTGTTTGTTTCTTCTTCCTGCTTTCCAGGGAGAAGAAACAAACAGATTGTTCCCTCTGTACAGTGCCCTGTGTCGTTTATCAACACAGGGCTCTGGGCTGTGATTGGACACAGCCGATCAACAGGTACCGGCCATGAATCATTGGCCCATTCCTGCTGACAAAATCCTGCTGTGTCCAATCACAGTGGAAGTTGGTAGGCAGGAGCGTGAGCGGCCTGGTCCCGGAAAGAGGCCTGTAGGAACCGCCTTTGCACAGTACAATGTGGGAGGGCAATCCTAAAGAGGTTAAAGTTACAGGTGAAAAAAAGACTTTTCAAGTAGTGATTAGGTCACTGGCCACCTGAAAAGATTTCTCTTTTCTTACAGTCATTGGTTCTATTGATGTCCCCTATGCTGTATGGCTGATTAAATCTGCATGGCAAGGCCATGATTTCTAGCCTGTAATTCATTAGTTCATTTTCTGTGTGGTTTTTGTTTCCTGACACATATCTGAGCACTCTAAGTTGCCTAAATGCCTTTATCACCTACCTCAATGAATAAAGAAGATTATCTGAGTTTCTTCCAGGGAAACACCCAAAGAGTCCCATCACTAGTGAGTGAGATTTGGCAGTGTTTTGGCCAGTGAGAGATTAGTTGCATTAAAGCAGAACTAAACCCACCAATTTAAAATGATATTAGCCTCTTCTGGACTGGAAGATTTTCCCCCTTCATGACCAGGCCATTTTTTGTTACTTTACTGAACAATTGCGTGGTCGTGCGAAGCTGTACCCAAAATCATTGATATCCTTTTTTCCCCACAAATAGAGCTTTCTTTTGGTGGTATTTGATCACCTGTGCAATTTTTTTTTTATAAACAAAAAAAGAGCGACAATTCTGAAAAAAAATATATATTTCTCTTACGTCCTCTGACAGTCGCAGCACGTTAGATGTTCTTCACTATTGGGTAATGCACCCTCTCTGCAGGAGAAGGCTATGTAGTGAAAACTTGACAAAAAAGAGTTAAACAAAGACACACCTCTAGGGGGCTGTCCCTCTCGACATTACCCTTAGCCATTCAGTGCTGCTCTTCAGTTTCTTGCTGCCTAGCGTTAGGAGTAGTACTAGGTTTCCCAGATGGGACTCCTATCTCAGTTTTTTATTTTTCTTTGAAACATTTTTTGATTTTATTTTCCTTACTCACACACTCACTATCGCTACTGTAGTTAGTCAGGGGGATCCTCCTGGAGAACTACAAGCAACAGCCAGGCTGGGCCTTGCACTGGATAATCTAGATCCTTAGGGTGTCCCAGCCTGATCAGCGAGTGTGCGCAGGTTGTGGTCCGCCCAGACCTCGCCACAACAATGCCCCTGTGGAAGGGGACGAGCCTGCGGAGAGCTTTCTTTGCCAAAACCTCTCAATTCTGGAACGCCCTGTGTTGCAGCGTCCCTCCTTGGCTGACGGCACCCCCACTCAGGGTGGGAGGTGGTCCGTATCGGAGCGGAGCCAGCGGTCCGTGGTATGGTGAGTCATGCTACCCCCCGTGTCCCTGGGACATTCACCTGAGGGAAAGTTATGTGGGCCCACTCCTTGGGGATGTCAGAACATGCGGTCTCTGTAGTGTCCCCCCCTGGCCGGTTTGGACGGTCCCTGCCCCCTTTGCAGTAAACGCGGCATGGGGGGTATGGGGGATTGTTACCTTGTCCTGGGGGTCTTCTTGGTAGATTCCCGCAGTGGCCAGGTCCCGGGTTCCTGACAAATTGGCGCTGTTTGTTTCGGCCGCCATTTTGGGTGAGGGCAGCCTGACTGACTCCCTGTGAGGGCAGCAGCCATTTTCTTGCTGTATTTGGCGCCGTCTTGGATGTGGGCAGCCGCCTAGTAAGGGCGGTGGCCATTTTCCCTGTGCTTTTTTCCCCATTGACTTATATTGGCATCCATTTTTGTGTGGCTCAGGGCACTGTCGGCCTCTAGTGGATGATGTAATTTCCTTCATCCATCTTGAGCGTTTTTCACTTTCATATGTCTCTGTCATTTGGGGTTTTTTAATGCATTTTGGGTGTTTTTTTCCAAAAATCAACTGCTCCCTCTAATTTATCAATGTAAAGGGGAACTCCGGTGGCAGTTGCAGGATCGCGGTGCGGACCGCGAATTCGCCGATTTAAAGGGCCAGTGTCCCTTTTTTTTGTATTACTGCCAAAATTAGTCCTAGGTTAACACTTTCCCCGCTGATCTATTTTTTTGCGCTTCCGGAACATGCGGACCACCTTTCCGCAGCACCTCTACCTGCAGCCATTGCTACAAATGTTGTCACAGTGTAAGATTCAGTACCGGCCGGTGCCCTCTCAGTCATCTTCTTCTGAGCCTGATGTGGTTGTCACGGACAGCATCCCCCTGAGTGGTTCCAATCCGTACACTTACTAGGGAAGGTGGAGGGGTCCTCCTCCGCCGCAGCGCGGGAACGCGCTTTGGTCGCTTATTCACTCTGTCAGAAAAATGTTCACAATTTTAAATTTCAGTTTTGCATGATGAGCCCACCCAGTCAGGTTAGCGGGTTTCCTTTGGGTCCTGCATAGCCCAGAAGTCGGGTCAGGTTTTCCCCTGTCCGAGGAGTTTCACAACATTGTGAATGTACAGTGGCGCTGCGTTAAGCTCACGCCTAAGTGGATTTTCAATGCTGCTATCCTTTTGCAGACAGTGTCACCTGGGGTGCACCACACTATTTCCAGATTAAATAACTCCACGGTGGTGCCCGTGGAAGACTCCCCGGTGTTTAATGACCCGATGGATGGGCGTGACTGTCAGAGGACTCGGAGAAAATAATTTTACGGTTAGTTCTTACAAAAATTCTATTTTTTCACATTCCGCTATATACTAAGTTGTAAAGCGCTACGTAAACTGTCGGCGCTATATAAATCCTATATAATAATAATAATAACATTCCCAATAAAAAATGTAAAAATCTAATTTTTTCATCATTTTAGGCCAATTTGTATTCTGCTACATATTTTTGGTAAAAAAAAATCCCAATAAGCGTATCTTGATTGATTTGCGCTAAAGTTATCGTGTCTACAAACTAGGGGAAATATTTATGTAATTTATATTTTAGTTTTGTATTTTCTACTAGTAATGGCGGCGGTCAGCGTTTTTTAGCAGGACTGTGTCATTGCGGTGGACAGTTCAGACCCCTAACCGACATTTTTGGGGGGACCAGTGACATTACTACAGTAATCAGTGCTAAAAATATGCACTGTTACTGTAATATTGACACTGACAGGGAAGGGGTTAACCCAGGGGCGATCAAAGGGTTAAATGTATGCCTAGGGGGATGTTTTCTAACTGTGAGGGGGGTGGGCTTGTGGAATCAACACAGAGACCTGTGATCCTAAATAGGAGGAACACAGGCGTTCTGCATTGATTACTGAGAGAAAAATAGTATGCTGTTCTTTCTCCACGGGGAGCGATCGTGGGGGCCCGGGGGAAATCGCGGCTGCCATCCCCGTGAATCAGCTTCCCCGCTGGCAAATAGGGGCGCGCAATTCACGCAGCCGAGCCAGCCTGCCGCAGTATATATGCGGTGAGCGGTCGGCAAGTAGTTAAACTCTATTTTTATATATCAACTGTTCTAAAATATCAACTATACCATGGCTCTATTTCTTTTTTTTTTTTATATAAGTCTCTTACCATTATTTTCAGGCTTCTTTTTTGTCCTGTGCATGCTCCCTATCTTCCGCTGATGTACCACACTGGTACTCATTTAGAGTGAGTAGTGCCGTTATTTCTGGTCACATGCTATACTCTACGTGTACTATAATTCCCATACCTGAATGTATCTGCAGGTAGATGTGTAGTCCATCTCAGGGGTGACCAGGAAAGGGTGGCTACATTGACATACACAAGGCGGGCACGGAGAACAAACGTAGCCACCCTAGAAAAGAAAGTTTGAGAATAGCAGAAAAAAGCTTGCATTTGAGGGATGAAACAATAGGAAGAGAGAGATCAAAGGTACATTCTAGTTATATTTAGACATATTGCATTTATTTTGTTTAAAAAAAAACTGAGTTTATTGTCCCTTTATTGTTTCTGAAAACAGTTATATTTAAGGCATGCCACGAACTATAACGGTTACTGTTACTAGTGTGTTTATGTAATCTCTCAACCGAACTGCTAACAATTACCATAGTTACAACTCACTGTTCATTGACACGATCAATTACTTGAGAAACAAGAATACATAAAAGAGTAAAGAATGTGACATACTTGGTGTAGGGCTGCCTTATACAGCAATTATAATGAAAATGATAAGAATGAAAATGGCCAGATAAGTGAAAATGGTAATGCCCCAGAACACCTTGATGGTCAGTGTAGCACCCACTCACATTTGTGATCAGTAGGAAAGGTGCCCTCTTACACTGGGGACAGTGGAATGGTCCCCCCTCACAATTTTAGCCAGCAGGGAAAACCAGTATTGGTTGGCATTAGGAGTAGGGCCACTTTGTACAGTTGCTCAATGAAAGAAGGGCCCCATTACACCAGTGGTAAGTGGAATGTTCCCCTTATAGAGAGTTAAAAAGATTATTGAGGTCAATGGTAACTTATATGAGATTATTGATGTCAATGGTAACTTATATGAGATTATTGAAATTTGGGAAAGGTTCCCCTGGGGTTAGGACTTTATAGGCACAAAGTATGAAAACATTTTTTTAAATATATGCAAAAAATATGATTTATTCAAATTTCACAAAAATACAAAATCCAAGATAAAAAATCACAAGCAGCAATGGAATGACAAATAGTATAACCGTGATTGTTCCAAGAACCTGAAACCCAACATGTTTCGGAAAAAACCTTTTCCTTCTTCAGGGGTTGTTCTTTTGAAGTGCTCTGACAACGAAACAACAACATGATCAAAAAATTGTACATGTAATGACTTATACATTTTGGAAATTGCGTACATAGTTGTACATATTAATGATATACATATACATATACATTCGTCACAAAAATATATATATATCGTTAGTTGAGACACTTACATGGTTAGACTTGCATTAAACTATGTTGCCTGTAGATCAAGTTTAAAAACAAGTCGGTTCACCGTGTTGTAGATTGGCAGTGCTTTTTTATTCCCTTCTAGGATCAAAAAGATATCCTGGACTGAACTGGGTGTGATTTTAGATGTGATCGGGCAGTTGTATCCCCCATATATATGGCCACCTGAAGTCCTAGAGTGTGGATGCCAGACCACTAGTTCATTTTGCCAAATTGCTAAGTAAAAAGCAGGAGGGATAGAAGCAAATCAGTAGATGAACTAAAAAGGCTGGGTCATTAAACAGTATATCCTAATGGCTTCATACTGAGAGTGTCTCTAATAAGAATATCCCATAGGATCTAATGAGTAATCCAGAAATTTATATAGAATAAAACTTACTTGTTTAGCAAAAAACAGCATATGTTCAATCCGCATGACGGTCTCCGGACAGCCGATATAGCTGAACGGAGCCCAAATGCCATTTAAATAGTACCTCCATTAGCAGAGACGTTGCTTCAGCTGGCATCCATGTAAGGGCTTCCTGGATCTTCCACGCCAGGCCCGCCCCCTTACACCGCGCATGTGCACAGGTCATGACGCAGGCGCGGGCGGAAGTGGCGTGTTCATTCCACCGGCATGGATACGGAACCGGAAGTACAATGGGAACTCCGGATCCGATTGGCTAAAATGCCTCATATGCCCGGAAGCAGAGACTGGTGGAAATCGCCAATAAGACAGACCGCTGAATAGCGATGTGTCTACCCGTGCCGGGATGGTCATATAGGGGGAAATCTTATATGAGATTATTGATGTCAATGGTAATTTATATGAGATTATTGATGTCAATGGTAATTTATATGAGAGTCAGAAATTACTAAAAAGGCTCAGGGAACTCCTAGTGACCTATGGAGGAACCCTAGGTTGTCCTAGGCAGTCTTGGACAGATTGCTTGACGTGCACAGAATAGTAGATATACAATAATTAGGTAAGTAGAAGCTTGTCCAATGGTATGACCATTCGCTGCTAAATAAGTAGATTCCCTATGTATGGGGAATACATAGCTGATGATGACATCACTTGTACAGAATCAATCAGTTCTTCTGTCTTTCCGAAGGGCTTTGGTATCCTTTAATAGAAACATGGACATAGCCTGGTGGAAAATTGTTGGCCAAACAGTTCCTGCATCCAATCAGATGCAGGCATTGCTTATACCTTGACAGTCATAGTTGCTGGCTGCCAAGATACTAAATCAAAGTGAGAAATTTGTCCATCTGCACTAGTTAGGTTATTTCTGTTAGATATATTTCATTCAGCTCCAAAGGCTGAACCAAATAAATCTTTGGGTGTATGACCAGCTAAAGACACCCTTCAGATCTGTTGCTGACCAACAGAAAAACGTCCGTTTATTGAGATTGCAATGCTCTGCTGTAAACTTGTTTTTTTTAAATCAATATGTTTTGTTATCTTTGAAAAAGAACTGGTCAGCTCAAAGGTTACTTCGAAGCAGCTGGTAAGCTAAGGGTATCGCTCAAATATCAAGGCAGGCCATCCCATAATTAGCATTAGCACAAAAGACTTGGCTGTCACAATACGGGACCGTGTTTTGTAACTGGACCCTTGGGAACTATTTTTACTGGAACATTACTGTGATTGCATAAATAGATCCAACTAAATGATAAAGTATTCTATAATCAACCACATGCAGGGAAATATGGACTGACATTCTATTCCTACACAGGTCATTATTTATTTTATACAAAAGAAACATTACTATTGATTTATTCTTTGAGCAATTGAAGGGCCTAAATCTGAAGTCCAGGCACAAATATTTAAAAGTGATTGTAAACGATCATCTTGTAAAACAACCCATTCAGTTTGGAATAAAAATGAAAAGCAAAGCATTTATGTAGAGATAGCAAAAAAAAATGATAGCTACCTTTTCCCCCTTTTTTATAAGTGAACACATACCCTCTGTTCCCTCTGTTCTCAGTGCATAAATGCTTGGGGGAGTAAAAGCAACAGTACACTGATCTTCCCTGGGAAAGGCTGTGCAGCTAGGACGTATCAGGACAAGTCTGATCATTGGAGGAGAGCACTCTGAGCTCCCAGCATAGCTAGAGAACTGACCACAGTGTGTTCTCCTGCTTAGTGTGGTCAGTTTTAAAGAGGAAGTAAATACCCCTTGTTTGTTTGTACCTATAGGTAAAACTATGATAAGGCTTACCTGTAGATACTATAAATATCCCCTAAACGTGTACCGTTTACACCATTTAGGAGAAATTTAATGTATACTGCGCCGATTGCATCATCGAGGCATGCGCTCTGAAGGAAAGGCTGCCCGTGCCATTTATTCAGGGCCTGTGCCATGACCGGTGGCTCCTGCGCGCAGGCCAATCACAGCCCTGGAGCCTGCGAACACCGGGGAAGATGTCGGCCGTGTCAGCAGCGGCTTCGTTCTAAGGTAAGAATTTCATACTGAGCTAGTATGCGATGCATATTAGCTCATTATGCCTTTGTGTTGCAGGTTTTTTTTTTTTTTTTTCTTCACGGGGGTTTACAACCTCTTTAATAGGAAAGCAGAGGGACTGTCAGGAACGGCAGGGATTTCACATAAAGGAAGCCATACAAAAAGAACAGGATACTTTCTCATACATATACACGGTAGAGCAGGCACATATCAGGAATATGAAATGTTGGGGTAGAAAACACTTTAATATAAACATAGTCCTCAAAAGCCACAAAGACAATTAATTACACTTTGCGTGAACCTTTGCAAACCATATATTACCTTATTTAAAAAAAGTGGGGCTTTGATCACTATCCTGTACATAGCAATGCAAAGAGCAGAGCTGTGGGAAGGATGCAGAAAGCCCACCCACTACAGGCTGTTTGCAGAAAATGACAAGAGGGGGTGGAGACAAGACCAGTCCTCCTGCACAGGAGAGAGAGATGCAGCGATCAGTCTTTATTACAGGAAGCTCAACTGTTGGCTCTATGTAAATCCTCTATTATAATAAGAAAAATAATTACTTTACAGAGCTGGAAGAAATACATAAAGTACACCAAGATTCAAGTAAGAATACACAGAACTCTTGCATTTAGACAATACATTGGAACATGTTGCTGAGTATCCAATAGCCATAGGCACTACACCCTTAGAAATCGTAGACAATATGCAGTTGGGGATAAATTAGGTTTTTAAGGTGCCAATACACAAAAAGGAGAATTCAACAACATTAAAAAGTTATTTTATTAGTACAATAAATTAAAGCATATATGAAAGGAATTGTTTTACATGTGCTATGCAGTTAAAACCATTTTATTCTACGTGTTTCTATGTGCATAGTTGCCAACATTTGAACAAAAATTCTCAGGTACACTTTGCAGCACAGCTATCAATTACTTACCACACCCACTTCCCTGAAGCTCCGCCTGCTCCACATAATTAATCTACGCCTACTTGTCATCAGATTATAGGGTCTGGAAATTGAAAAGGGAAGTGCACATAAAATGCATTATATAATAAGTGACACATGCTCATTGAAAACACTTTGGTTACATTTGCCCTCCCTTAAGGCTGAAATTGGAATTTAAAATGGTCCTTTAAATATATGCTTTTCCAAGTTTTAATGCATACCATTATTTTTGTAAGCGAAGCCTTGCACTCAGAAATCCTATGTTCATTTTTGGATGAAGGGTAGAAGTGCAGAATAAGTTTCCAATGGTCCTTGTAGTCCTGTTTAATTTCAGGAAGTGCCTCTGCATATCTCTTACATTTTCTCATTTGAATGCTTCTAATTGTCAGAGATTGGCCCCCAAACCCATTCAAATTTAAAGGCTTTCTCACCTTCAACAGAATATTTTCATCCCCTGCAAGGGGCAAGTAGTGTCCAGCAGCATTCCCGGGTGACGGTCCTGCTCTGCAGCTGACTGTGGTGGCCGGCGCTGGTGAGGCGTTGCCGAGAACGAGTGCCTATGATTTATAACTAGCACCTAGTTGGCGCCATTACGTAACTGCGCATGCGCCCACCTGGCCGAGCTTGTACAAGCTTTCCCAAGCCCAGCAGGTATCAGAACAGTGCGATGTTGGCCCGCAACCATTTTTTTTTTTACAGGCACAGGCTGCCCGTAACGGACATATACGGACAGCCGGGACAAATTAAATTACCCAAGACAGGGTCCTATTTGCCAGGACTGTCCCTGCAAAAGTGGGACAGTTGGCAGGTATGTATGTGCAGCCCATGATTAAACTCCTGAAGAAGCTAAATTATAGCAAAACATGTAGAGTGAAATGGATTAACTGCATTCCTTTTATATATATATATATATATATATATATATATATATATATATATAAAAAAAGAATAGCGCGCAAATGCAAAAGAAATAACTACCAAATCTGAAGACAATCCATAAATAAAAATGGGGGTTTGGTCCCACCATATGGCCATATCGTGCTCAAGCCCACTACTGCGTCAAAGTACCCCATTATCAGTGGGTCCTACACTATCCATGAAAAAGAGATGAATCCAGCCTTTCTAACCCTTGGAGATAACACTCCTTGCCATTGCATAATTATGTATTCGGTCTGACCAGACTATCGAGGTTGAGCAACCCTCCCCACCCCCCCACACACACCTGTACTCAATCAGTGTCCACCATCAAGTGGATATAGGAGGAGTCCCCTGTAGTGCATTTGCACATCCTTCCCAGCAAGGAGTGTTATCTCCAAGGGTTAGAAAGGCTGGATTCATCTCTTTTTCATGGATAGTGTAGGACCCACTGATAATGGGGTACTTTGACGCAGTAGTGGGCTTGAGCACGATATGGCCATATGGTGGGACCAAACCCCCATTTTTATTTATGGATTGTCTTCAGATTTGGTAGTTATTTCTTTTGCATTTGCGCGCTATTCTTTTTTAATATACATGTCTTTCGGTTCATAGCTGCAGCAGCTTTAGAAATACATGGGTATGCTCCCCCAGATTTTTTGCCTATATATATATATATATATGCTTTTATATTTTGTACTAAAAAAATAACTTTTTATTGTTATATTGAATCCCCTGTTTTGTGTATTGGCACCTTAAAAACCCCATTTATCCCCAATTACCTATTGTCTTGTATTTAGATAGTAACTGCTCATGCCGGAGTTCAGCTTTACATACAAAAATGTATTTTTGCTAATTCGACTTTCCCAGGCAATATTCTTATGTTGTCTTTAGGCTACTTAATTGTGAGCTAGACTCAATTTCCTTTTCTTATGTGAACTATTAACATTTTTAGCTTGTCTTTCTTCTAATGGGGAAATCACAGTTGTTTAACTTTCAGTACAGAGAACAATGAGGTGGAACAGATAAGATTTTTTTCCTTCATAAGCAATAGCCAAAAAAATGAAAGATGGTTTCTGATTGGTTGCTACATGTTACCATTCCTTGTTATTTACCTTATTGCAGCTGTTTTAAAAGTTTTTTGACAGGAGTTCTCTTGAAAAATAAATCTGTCCCAATGTTGAAGAGAAGATTGGATAATTGGAGAAATGGATTTCATGTCTTAAATTATACTGCCAGTGACTATTAGCTAGCAGCTGAAAATGACCTGTTTTGGCTCTTTCTGTTTAAAGTAGAAGTCTAGGCTAAGCGCAACCCTTTTATAGTTTCTCATGGCAAAGCTGTTTAAATCCCTAAATATAAGCTAATTACAATTTCATCTCAGTTTCTGAGAGGACTGCCAGTATACAAATTAGCTGATCTCCTAACCCAGACAGCCAGAACAATGGTGATCACCCCATTTCAAGATCATTGTAATTCATTAGGAGAGTGCTGTGTGTCCCATCCCCCACTATTGGCAGCTGTGACATGGCCATATGCAGCCCCTGACTTTAATTCTTCACATGGAAATGACTGATTTTTCTTTTCATTGGAAAGTTTTTGTTTCAGAAATTTGTATTGGGCTATATTACCATATAAGTTTAGCACAGATTGTCATTAAGGGTGGGTATTCACTATAAGAAAATCGAGCGAACTGGTCTGTTTTTTCTAATTGTATGAAAATTCTAATTGTATGAAAATTCTCATACAACAAAAGGCATTTTTTGTTGTTTATCCAGTTTGGCTCCAGGTCAATTTTTTTTATTTGTCGCATTAATGTAAAAATCTTAATTTTTGGCAATAAAAATATTTAAACCCCCAGAACATTATATATGTAAAATGATGTAGAATAAAGCGGTGATAATTGCAAATTATTTTGCACATGATATTTGCACAACTGTATGCAATTTACACACATTTTTCGGACAAAATAAAAAAAAAAATTAAGTGAAAAACCACACCATATACTACCCGTTTTTGTTTCAAATATAAAAAATGAGGTTGCATCGAGTAAATAGATAACAAACATTCCATGTCTTAAAATTGCGTGGGTCTGTGATATTGCCACCATATAGTGTGCAAAAAAATCACTATAGGTGACGCTTTAAAAGCCGTTACAGCTCATTAATTTAGAGTTAACTAGGAGCTCCTGTTCTAGAATTGTTGTTCTCACTCTGACATTCGCGATGATATGTCACACGTGTGGCGCAACCGCAGTTTACTGGGCTTACACTGGGCTTGCGTTTGTGCAGGTGTGCCGGGCAATGGGGGTTCAGGCAATTTTTTTTTATTTTATTTTAATATATTTTACCATTTTTTTTTTCTACTTGATTGCTATCACAAGGGGTCAATAAACCCTCATGTGATAGCATTTGGCAGGTGACAGGTACTCTTCATGGAGACCTTAGGGTTCCAATAGACCCCTAATGTCTCCCCTGCCCTTCACACCATCTAACCAAGCACAGATCGGCTAGGTTAGATATGTCCCCTGGCTGCACTGGTCAGGAAAGGGTGCATATGAAACCTGGAAGTGACATCACTTCTGGTTTCATTGTTTGCATATGAGATTGAGGCATTGATTTGCTTCGGTCTCACAGCAGTCTCTCTCCCCCTCCGCGTGTGGTTATGTTCCAGGGCACCAGTAAACACAGGAAAGCCCAGGAACAACGGGAGGAGGGGAGGGGGCCACCAGCAGGAGGGGGGGGGGGGAGCACTGTGCTGCTGGCTCTGTGAAAGTGATCGGCGGATATGGAACTGCCACATCAGTTTCACTTTGAAGCCTGGAGCCAGCTGAACAAAACACACACAAGCTGATGGCTGCTACAAGGGCTGCTGCTAGGGCAGTACAACTGACCCTGTTGTACCGGGCCTGGCCCCATCAGCTACACAGCGGGGCTTGGGCAGCATTACAGTTCATTATTGCCTTAAAAAATTTCCGGCAGGTGGAGTGGTACTATGAATCTCCATCCGGCTCCCGCCTCCGGTCCCCAACTGCTGAGATGCGAGGCAGCAGGCGGCTGACAGGGAACATCAGAAGGAAAGTGTGGCTGCAATAGATACAGTAGGATTGATTTTCCAAAGGCAAATAGACTGTGCACTTTGCAAAGTGCAATTGCACTCTGCAAGAGCTTAGTAAATGAGCAGAAGCTCTGTTGACTTCCATTATCCAATCATGTTCAAGCAAAAAAATGCATTTCTTTAATTTTCTTTGCACGTGATTGGGTATTCTTTGCAAAGTGAAGCCTTACCTCATTTACTAAGCTCTGGAGCAACTTAACCACTTGCCGACCGCCGCACGACTATCTACGGCGGCGGTCAGCCCCTCACAGGCAAAGTGACGTAGGTCTACGTCGCTCGTCTGTGAGGGTTTAGGGAGCGAGCGCGCGCCGCCGGAGGCGCGCTCCCGCTCCCGCTCCCGCGTGGTCACGGACCCCCCCGCGCGTGTGACCGGCGGACCCGATCGCCGCCGGCCACTCTGCGATCGGCGGGGGAGAGGGAGAAAGTCAGGCAGCTTGTGTAAACAAGCTGCCTGTCATTCTCCTCTCTGTATGAGAGATGATCACATGGATCTACTATGTAGATCCATTGATCACTCTGCATACAGTTGAAGCCACAGCCAATCACAGTTAGAATCACGCCCCTAGGGACACACACAGCCCCTCCCTCTCAAATAAAGTTAACCCCTTCACTACCAGTGTATTTTTACAGTAACAGTGCATATATATAGCACTGATTACTGTAGAAATGTCACTGGTAACCCCAAAAGTGTCAAAAATGTCAGTCAAGGGTCCGATCTGTCCGCCGCAATGTCGCAGTACCGCAAAAAAAATCGCAGATCGCCGCCATTACGCGTTAAAAAAAAAAACAACAAAAATGACAAAAATCTTTCCCTTTGTTAGTAAACGCAATAACTTTTGCGCAAACCAATCAAAATACGCTTTTTGCGATTTTTTTTTTTACCAAAAATATGTAGCATAAAACAAATTGGCCTGAAATGTTAAAAAATTTTGATTTTTACATTTTTTTTGGGAATTACATATAAAAAATGTGAAAAATATTGTTATTTTTGCAAAATTGACGCTCTTTTTTTGTTTATAGCGCATGATCAAAAAATCGCACAGGTGATCAAATACCACCAAAAGAAAGCTCTGCTTGTGGGAAAAAAAGGACGTCAAATTCGTTTAGGTACAGCGTCGCACGACTGCGCAATTGTCCGTTAAAGTCACGCAGTGCCTAATCGCAAAATAGGCCCTGGTCAGGAAGGGGGTAAAATCTTCCGGGGCTTAAGTGGTTAACTGGCCGAAAAACAAACTAACTGTCCAAATGACCCAATTTCAGCCGATTTTTCGTATAGTCTATGGCAAGCATAAGCAGGTACTCTATCATGGCTCTTTGTCACATAGCTGTTGGAAGCTGACTTTATTATGGCTGTACTGTGTTACAGTCTGTTACATACAGTACAGCCATAAGTAACTAAAGTCAGCACTTTTACTAGTTATTTAAATCGAGATTTAAATCATGATTAGACATCGACTCAATGTAAATCAAATCCACCCTGATACACACTACACGTAAATTTGTTTTCCTTGCACTTTTCTTATAGTGTGTACCCAGCTTGAGCGGCAGTGTTTTTTTGGGGAGGGGGTTTTGGACAGTATTTTTTCAATTGAAAAAACTCAGGTGTGTCTCTTCTGTCATAAATGCTTCTCTTTACCTGTCAGCATTTTCTTCCTATAAGACATTTTTTAAGTGTTTTTTGCCCGAGAGTTCCCCGAGTTCCTCGTTGCCCAAGAGTATTTAAGGGGATAATGGGAACATGCAGGTTGGGAGTATAAAAAAAAAAAAAAAATACAGGAAAAAAACAAGAAAATCTGGTCTGTAGAGTTGGAATTAAGTATGTGAAACTGTGGGGCTAAAATCCAACAGGGTTATTTAGCTGGGGAAGACAATAGGGCATGGGTGAATGGGTAAGGATGAAAGTAGGGTTAAGTTAGAGGATTTGAAGGGCAACGAAGCAAAAGAAAATGGTAATGTGGATATAAGGGAAAGGAAATAGGATTGAACAACATTAAAGTTATGTGCAGACTATAGAGCAGGGATGTCAAACTCAATTTCATTGCAAGCCACATCAGTGTTATGGTTGCCCTCAAAGGGCTGGTTGTATCTGTAAGACTAGATGTTCAGAGCAAGCCCCCCCACCACCATCAGAAGTCAAGAGTCCCCCAACCTGTCCTTGCATCGCAGTGCACTCCCCTTAACTTGTGCTGTTGCCAAGAAGAAGCTGGGGTAGAGCTGGGAAGTAGAATGTGCAGGGTCTGGAGGAGGACCCAGGGAGGGCAAAAGTCAGCTGCCGGAGTCTGCTAAATGCTGAAAGCAGGGGAGGCGAAGACGAGGAGATGCTGCGGCTGCACAGAGAGACGCAAGATCTGCTTAAGGAGTCCTGTCCTCCTCTATGCTGCCAACTGCTAATACAGGGGTTGTGGGAAGAGACAAGCCTCTCTGGGGTTGCACGGAGAAGCTCAAGATCTAGTGGGGGAGTTCTATCCTCCTCTCTGCTGCCGACTGCTGAAACAAGGTAGGAGCGGAGATGAGGGGGGTTCTACAGTCGCCGGAGAGGTGCGAGGGCCACATGAAATGGCCTGGAGGGCCAGATTTGACCTTGGGGCCTTGTGTTTTACACGTGCTATAGAGCATGGGTTCTGCAACACAGTTGTTGGAATAGATAGGTTTTCCTATCTAGGTGCTTTAAATGACAATGATTGATTCACCTGCAGTAAATGGGTGGTGAATGTTTCATTCAATGTTATATAGATATGTCCCTTAGTTATCATTTATGCTTTTATAATTTTATTCACATCTAACTGAACACACTAATGTCACTATGAGCTGGAGATCAGAAAATGATTTCAAGAGTTCCCCCAAGACCTGAAAATATTTTCAAGGGTTTCTCAGGCATAAACAGGTTGGGAAAGGTTGTTCTGTATTGTAAATGAAAACCATGGAGGAATCTGCTGAAATGTATTTTAACCGGTTTTGTACCGCCCGCCGCAGAAATATTGCGGCAGGCTGCTCCTCCTGCGCGAACCGCCATAGGCATACGTCGGTCGTGCGCCTGCAGCTAGGGGGCGAGTGCGCGACGCCGGTGGTGCGCTTCCACCCCCACTCAGCAGCGGGGACTCAGGTGCATTTGACAGGCGCCTGACACCTGCGATCGTTCCCCTCTGGGAGAGAAGGACGGGCAGCTATTGTAAACACAGCCGACCGTTCTTCTCTCTGGAATAATTACAGGGCGCCTGTGATCCTTCTATCTCCTAGGTACACATTTAACCATTTGATCGCCCCTGGGTTAACTCCTTCCCTGCCAATGGCATTATTACAGTAACTATTTTTAGCACTGATTACTGTAGTAATGTAAATTGGGGAATATGCTGCGCATAGATAAATTATAGAGGAATGTTCATTCCAGACATATAAAATGCAATATAAAATGCAATATAAAATCAGTAAAAAATGAATGAGCTGCCAACACTTGACCCATGAATTAGAAACAAACGGATCGTCATAAAACAATAAAACAATATAGGTGTAGCGCTTAAAACTTGAATATAAAATAGAACTACACAGTCCTTTGATTTAAAACAGTCCACACATATAGATCATCTAAGTTGAAATTCTCTTCCAGAAAGATGAAATGTGTGCTCCCAAAGACACTCCAAAAACCGATATCCCAGTGTAAGAAGTACCACCACCAAAAGATAAGATTGGCCTCTTACCACAGATAATTGATCCCCATGACAAACATATGAATATTGGGTTTATAGATTTGCGTTTTATTTTGGGATGTATCATAATACATTATATAATTATGTATATTTATATATTTTTATGCTTAGGATTGTATATTAAAATTTCTTTTGAATATGTACTAGTGTAGTGTCTGGCTGTGCGATCGGAGTCTCCCGACTAATCGATCTCCACTGGGAGATGACGCTGGGTTCCACTGTGGTCCATTGTGACAGCATAAGAAACAGAGAGTTAATGGAGGCTTCCTTGTTTGGCCCAATTGGGCTAAT
Source organism: Pelophylax lessonae (assembly GCF_965119305.1). Classification (NCBI taxonomy): domain Eukaryota; kingdom Metazoa; phylum Chordata; class Amphibia; order Anura; family Ranidae; genus Pelophylax; species Pelophylax lessonae. Next base: position 227,442,256 of record NC_138770.1, on the reverse strand, counting down.
ATGGATCGTTTCCGTTTTTCAAATCTATATAAAATTTGTATTGATGTGTTATGATTATAGCAATGTTATTGTCGGGCTTGATTGACCCTTAATTGGATATTTGGGTAATGTCCGGTTCCGGGTGTTGGTACGCTTGTGGACCGCATTTCATTCCGGATATCCCCTACCAGGATCCATCTGTTCCGGTCGTTGACACGCAAGTGTCATTCTTCCATGTTCCGGGTCTTGTTTACTGTGCCCCGCCTATCCGCCTCTGCCAGCGTATAAAATGAGAACGTTCACCGCAGGCCACACCCCCTGACGACGTCAGTTTCTGACGAAACGCGTAGGAGGAGCCTGCGGTGCGTCACGCTGTGACCACAGAGGGGACGCGGCGGCCATCTTTTCGGCAGGATATCGAGCCTTCGAGGACACTCCGAGACACACGCTTTTGAACACCACCCAAATGTGAGTTGCCACTTTGCAGTTTATGTGAATAAAGCTATTATAAACGGTACTACACTATGGCAGTTGTCTCCCTTCCTTATATATTCTAACACCTTGAGAGGAGTGGATACGATCAGTGTGGGAGCTGGTGCAGGACCTGTCAGTGGATTTTGATACATGCTGCTTTGGATCCTTGTCATGGGGATCAATTATCTGTGGTAAGAGGCCAATCTTATCTTTTGGTGGTGGTACTTCTTACACTGGGATATCGGTTTTTGGAGTGTCTTTGGGAGCACACATTTCATCTTTCTGGAAGAGAATTTCAACTTAGATGATCTATATGTGTGGACTGTTTTAAATCAAAGGACTGCGTAGTTCTATTTTATATTCAAGTTTTAAGCGCTACACCTATATTGTTTTACTGTAGTAATGTCACTGGTCCCCCCAAAAGTGTCAAAAATGTCAGTTAGGGGTCTGATCTGTACGCCGCAATGTCGCAGTCCCGCTAAAAATCGCAGATCGCCGCTATTACTAGTAAAAAAACCCAATAAAAATGACACAAGTAGTAGACGCGATAACTTTTGCACAAACCAATCAAAATACGCTTATTGCGTTTTTTTTTTTTTTACCAAAAATATGTAGCAGACAACAAATTGGCCTAAAATGTTAAAGCGGAGTTCCACCCTAAAAATTAGACTTACCTCCATCTTCTTGCTCTGGGTCACCTGAAAAACAAATGGATAATCGCAATTTTTTTTTTTTTTTTCTTACCTGGTTTAGAAGAAAATATACTCACCTTACCTCCTCTTCCTCCCCTCGGCGGCCACGGCGATTTGTCACTTCCTGGCATGCAATGATTCCTGGGAGCTGAACGTCATCGCTCCCAGGAATCAATGCGCCTGCACCGGCCCCGGCGTCAGTTCCGGTGCAGGCGCCGTCATACCTTGCAAAACAGCTTCTGGGCATGCCCAAAAGCTGTGCAGGGATGATGCTGCGGCACCGGAAGTGACGGCGGGGCCGGTGCAGTGCATCGTGGGACCGAAGAAGACAGAAGAGGACACAGAAGAGGATCGCGCTGGCTTCAAGCTGCCCACACCTGAGATGGCAGCGCTGGACAATACATTTTCAAGGTAAGTATTTCTTCTAAAAGGTAAGTGCAACCCGGGACACATCAGAGGCTAGCCATTGTGGAATGCACTAGCCCTGACTGTCCCGGGGGTATTTTTATTTAAAAAAAACGTTCCCAGGGTGGAACTCCGCTTTAAAAAATTTCGATCAGGCCGTGAGGCCGACTAAAATATAGTAGTGTTTACTTTTTCAGAGAGCTACACAATTTTGAGGTCATGGTCACTTTTAATGGAAGCACAAACAGTTTATCTAAAAGGTATTATGGGATGGACACAGATAAAGAGGGAGTATAATGTTCCACACTCCACAAAAGAGACATTTCTAGCTGGCAGAAAAAGAGACGTCTACACAAAGTTAGTTTTACAATGTTTCTGTAAATATAATACATTTATAAGAGAATAAAAACTTTGTTTGACATACTGGGGAAAGGTAGACTAGGGTTGGGCAACCGGACTTCTGTCACTGGAAGAAAGTTCTATTCAATATCAAGAGTATCTTTACACAAAACCTCTATTGTCACCCGACTTCCTCCGTATTAATATTACAGCGAGTTTCCTGAAATACTTCCTATATATTCCTGAAGTAAAAAATATGTTTATATCATTCTCAGAAGACAATTTTTATATAGAGTTACAGGAAGCAGTTGTGGTTGGCAACCCAAGGACAAGCCCAAGTCATTTCTATAAATTTGATTAAAAATTCCTGGGTTTCGCGCTTGGCAACAATTAAAGCAAGACTGCTGTACTAATTAGTACCTGAACACTGGACCACACAAATACTATAAAAATAATAGTGTAAGGTCTCAAAAAAAAATTGTGAATATGAAAATCACCTAATACTCAATATTATCCTTCATTATCGAATGTCCACTGCTATGTGAGATTACAAACTATATAGTGCAAATAATGTGCAAAAAGTATATAATGAATATTTTATATAAAGTGCAAAAATTCACAAATAAATGTAATAGATAATTCATACATTTTTGGATTATCTAATACATATACAGTATTTATTTGTGAATTTTTGCACATTGTTTGCACTATATAGGTTGTAGTTTTACATAGTAGTGGGCATTCGATACTGAAGGATATTAATTGGTTTTTATTTGATTTATATTAATTAACTGACACTAAACAGATTGGTTTGAGCCAAAGTGAAATATCAAAGTTATTTTACCTATCAGCTTATGAATACTTGTTTTTCTGTTTTTTGTAATCGATAATTTTTTTTGTTGCACAAAACAAGGAGAATAAAGAAAATACAAACAACGGACATCGTATAAAGCCAAAAACTGACCAGCATACAATAAAAGCATAGATGTAAAGGGGCTCATTAATTGTATCAGCAAGACATGTGCAAGTGGAGATTACAGTATTTTGTAACTATATAATGAACAGTCTAGCATGAACAGTATCAGTCGTACCCAACCCTAGAGGTACTGCTTGAAGCAGTACAGGGCAACAGAGAGAAAAAGGAAAAGAAAGAAAAAGAACAGAGGAAGGTAAGGTCCTGAGCTCATCACTCCTGGGGGTAGAGAGCACTGGTAAAATGGTCAGCAAGAAAAAATGGAGCTTCATGGGGAACCCTCTAGGAGATGCCAGGGATCCCAAACAGTGTTATGACGTTCTACCATGTTGGCAAGGCGTGCTGTAAGGGACTCCATAATCTCTACATACTTAATCCTAGTGCACAGCTTGATGGAGGTCTGCAGTGTTTGTTGCTTCCATTGGAGGGCTACGAGACATATAGCAGCTGTCAAGATATGACACACCAGCATTTTAGTAATTCATTTGTAATTCATTTATTTATAAATTTTAGATGAGTTCATAGAAAACATATAGTATATAGGGCTAATAGACATTAAGGGGTGGGGCCTGTGTCCCTCAATGGACATAAACATTGTTTAAGGCAAGTACAAAAATCCTATTTTATCATCTATTGAGGGCGATAGTAATTTACAAATTATTAACCATTTGGGACATCCGCAATGGGTCCAACTGAGGGGTGGGCAACAGCCACTGTCTGATCTGAGATAGAACCGGGAACCATGTGCAACAATCAGAAGGACCAACACAAATATGAACCAAAAGAGGTTAAGTTCCCTACAGGAAGGGCCATCTATAACACAGGGCAAAAAGGGCAGCTGCCCTGGACCCAGTCATTGTTGTGCGGCCTAAAGTAGCTGCCCCTTCAGCCTATGCCGCCCAAAAATAGTTGTAAAGTGGGTTTGAGGGGGGAGCCAAGAAAATGTTTGCCCAGTGTCCAATCAATATTAACCACTTAAGCCCCGGAAGATTTTACCCTCTTCCTGACCAGGGGGTATTTTGCGATTCGGCACTGCGTGTACTACGTCACTTTGCCTGTGAGGGGCTGACCGCCGACGTAGATAGTCATGCGGCGGTCGGCAAGTGGTTAAAAAGGCCCTGCCTGCAGGATAGTGCAGCTGCTAACAACAGACAAGGGTAAGACTACCTCAAAGTGCACCCACAACAGTAGGAGCAGGGCCGGACTGGCCTGCCGGGATAGCGGGAAAATTCCCGGTGGGCCGCTGGCCCTGGGGCCGCTTTAAGATTGAGGCCGCTTTAAGATTTGGACCGCTTTAAGATGCGGCCGCTATTGGGACCGCGCCGCGGGCGTGCCGAGACGGCCGCTGCAGCCCCGGCCCCCCGCTGCAATGGATACACTCTTTAAGTCTTCCCTACGTCAGCCGCTATGAGCGGCATGACGTCACATCTGGCAGGAGCGGCTGCGGATCATCTGACTGTCTGCAAGACGGACGGTAATGGCACTGATCCCTCCCACACCACACAGACGCCAGCAGCAGCAGCAGCATGATTGCACCCAGGGAATCGACTGACAAAGTTCTGGTGAGTGTTCATTACTACGTGGTGCACTGGAGGTGTGGTGGAAGGTTTATAGCCCTTAGTAATTCATCCATCTGAACACTGGGAGTACCACTGATTGTCAAGAATTGTTTGGACACTTGCAATGGACGTGTATATGAATACTATACACTCAGGAATTTAGCAAATGATGGACGTTATTTTGGAATATATGCAGCAATAAAGCTTTTTTCTATGCTGACATTGGTTATTTAATTAATGATTTGATGTGTTCATGCAAATCAGCACTGCTGAATGTGATAAGTTCTGGAGTTCGTTGAGAGTTAAGTACTGTATTATTGCATGGTTTTTGATTTTGGCCATAGATATATTTTCACTCCATGTTGGTAGGTTAATTGGCTCTTGTATAAATTGGCCCTGGTACAGGGCCGGACTGGCCTACTGGGGTACCGTGAAATTTCCCAGTAGAGCGGCAAGTCCCCCCTGCCCTGAGACTGCTAAGGACCTGTAAAAAAAAAATGTCCGCGGCCGACCCGACATGCGCACTGCGTACACTGCGTACCCGTACACGTTCGACTATTCCCTGACACTTAAATGTAAGGCGCCTCACCAAAAAGTATGTGAGACTCCTCAGGAGATGCAGTGCTGCGGGCATGGTACAGGAGAATCTCCTGTACCATGCCCGCAGCACTGCATCTCCTGCTCTATGCCCGCAGCCCTGCATCTCCTACACCATGCCTGCAGCCCCTGCACAATGCTGGCAAGCCTGCATCTCCTGTACTATGCCCACAGCCCTGCATCTCCTGTACCATGTCTTCAGCCCCTGCACCATGCCTGCAGCCCCTGCATCTCCTGCCCCATGTCCACAATCCCTGCATCTCCTGCACCATGTCCGCAGCCCCTGCATCTCCTGTACCAAGCCCACAGACACCCTGCACCATGCCCGCAGCCCTTGCACCATGCCCGCAGCCCCTGCATCTCCTGCACCATGCCCGCAGCCTCTGCATCTCCTGCACCATGCCCGCAGCCCCTGCGTCTTCTGCACCATGCCCGCAGCCCCTGCACCATGCCCGCAGCCCCAGCACCATGCCCGCAGCCCCTGAATCTCCTGCACCATGCCCGCAGCCCCTGCATCTCCTGCACCATGCTCGCAGCCCCTGCACCTCCTGTACCATGTCCGCACTTTTACCACTTTTGATCCAAATTTGCTTTTTTATATATATATATATATATATATATATATATATATATATATATATAAAGCCCTATGCGCTTTCATATCTATATATAATACTCTTCAAATGTGCTTTAAAATGCATGGTTTTCCCTTTTATGAACAAGAAAATAATGACGTTATGCTGTTGGGCCGGTATAATAATGCTATGGGGCTGGTATGAAATTATTTCCAGGGCTGAATTTTATTCCCAGTCCGGCCCTGAGTAGGAGCTGTAAGGCAATCAAAAATAGGTGACGCACATAACTACTTGAACAAGGTGAATTTACCAACAACAAGAAAAGACAATAAAGGGAAATGCTGGTAGGTTTCCAGCCTTCAAAAAAAAATAAAGATCCCAAAGAAAAAACTGGACAACAAATCCAGAATGTAAACACCAGCCAGTTTAAGAATGACAAAAGGCCCAAATTCTAATACTTAGACTCTAGGCATTAGGGGAAAAAGGCTTCAAAAAGGAATAGGGATGTCTAGGACAGCCATGAAATTGTGTATGAAATACAAGATGGAGAACCATCTAGCAATGCCCCAAGGGGTTCATCAAGGACTTTGCTAGTGTTAGACAACCCCCAAAGAGCCACCTTAAGTCAGAGAGACTGACAAGTAAACTGGTAAGAACGGTGCGAGTACCAACTTCAAAAGAGACAGAAGTGGGAAAAGAACCTCCTCATACTTCGTAGCAACACTAGAAAAAAAGTAGAGGAGCAAGATTGTTGACAAAGACAATCAGGAATGTCACTAGAACTTGAAAGGTTCTATCCCAGACATGGGACTACAAGTCCTCCAACCTGCCTTTATCCTGCAAAACTTCCAAAACCATTCAGCAAGAAGGATCATTTGATTAAGTCGGTATTAAACCCAAAAACAAAAACGTACTATATTGCAGCCTAGAAATACTTAGATGTGGTGACTATATACATTTTTCTTAGCCTTTTTTTCCCTTTATTTCAGCTGGTGATCCAGCCAGTAACCCACTTTCCACTTTGGGGTGTCTACATTCTGGATGAAGTAGTAAAGCAGGCACCTTTTGAAAGCAGCATTGTCAGTCTAGGGTAAGGGTAGCTTTAAACTAGTAGAAATAGATGGCCTTGACTAACAAATTGAAGCTGAACTCCAGCGAACACTTTAGAAGTAATAGCAAACTGTTTTTTTTTTTTTCCTTTTGGGATAAAGGAGTTAAATACATAAAAGTTGACCATTGTGGGCACCCCTGTCAGGGTTAAATGGTTTGTCTCAACCCTTTAACTGCTACTTTGTCTGGACAGCTTGGTCTGTTAAAGTAAGTTGAGAAAAAACAGACTTACTGGCTAGATCACCAGGTGAAAATAAGGGCAAAAAAGCCTAAAAAAAATGTATGTAGTCACCATAAAATTGGTGAGCTGCAATTTATTATTTTTTTGTTTTGGAGTTTATTACCACTTTAAGAACAGAACAAGGAATATTTTAGGATTTTCCCTAGAGGCTAAAAATCAACCATAGTAGGTGGGCCTCACTCCAATAATCGTAACCCAAAAGGATCCCCGAATGCATACTATCTCCCACATGGAGCAGGGTTGCAGCATGAGCTGTTTGCTGGCAAAAGGAAACACAGCTTTGCAGTGGTGGTTTCTTCCTGCTGTGTAATAAATAATGCACACCCAATTGCACAAATCTCTGTCCCCAGAATGGAGACTTCAGGATGGAGAGCTCCAGAAGACAAAACGGTGTCTTAAAAGGGAACCATAAAGTTGAGCATAAGATCTTTAACGTTGTCCAGCATGGGAACAAGGTCACTTCCCGTCAGACGACGAATTCCCAAGCCTTCAAACCTTTCCAATGGTGAAGGTCTTACAGCACTGAGATGAAATCCAATGGAGTCCAGATCAAGACCTACTCACAGCGGGATCCCCCAAAGAAGACTGCTCTGGGGGACCAAACTCAATTCCCAGATATAGGGACAGCACAGAAACAGTCCTGTCATGGTGGGGGAAGGATTCACCCCATGGACTGAAAGAGACTAAGGGTTCAAATCGGAAATGGCTACACCCGTAGGTACCATTTGCACATCTTGCCTGAAGGCCAGACTCCTGAAAACTAAGGGGAAGCTAATAAAAACCTAAGGTGTCTCAACAAGAGAAGGAGAGGCAATGTAGAGAGGGCACGCTCTTAGTAGCCTACCAATCTCTAAATAGAATGAGGGGGGGGAGTACTGTAATTGTTAGAGAAGGTTCCAATAACCCATAGTGTCAGAGTGCTTCAACGACTAAAAGTTATCACCATCAGTCCAGAAAAAATTGGATTTTTGACTTACTGTAAAATCCATTTCTCTGATATTCATTGATGGACACAGCTCCTGAGCCTCTTAATGATTGTGTTATACTGCCCCCTACAGGAGTAGGACACTAGGTGGAAAAAAAGTCTGGCTACGCCTATGGGCAGTCCCAGGGGGTAAACTCCCTCTCTCTGCTATAGGTACTCAGTATTGTTACAAGCAGTGTCCTAAGAATTACAACTCCACAGAGGGGTGGATGCTGTGTCTGTCAATGAGCATCAGGGAAATGGATTTTACAGTAAGTCAAAAATCCCATTTTCTCTTTCGTACATTGACCGACACAGCTCCTGATCTTCTTAACCATTGGGATGTCCCAAAGCAGTGTTAAACATGAGGGGTGGGAACAGCGAAAAATAAATTCTCAAGGCTAACTATAGCCAACCAGATAAACAGGAGCTCAGCCAAAACAACTGAAAAAAACTATACACCCTCAAAGAGAACCAGGTCCTCTAAACATCAGCCTGCAAAACCTTGTAGCCAAAGGAAGCATCCACAGATGCCAACACATCCACCTTTTAGAACTTTGTGAAAGTATGCACTGATGACCAGCCGGCCATCTTGCATACCTGCGTCACTGACGCCTGATGACGGAAGGCCCAGGAGACACTAAGCGCCCTAGTAGGGCAAGGAAGAACCTGACCCTTAACCACTTACCGCATATCGACATAGATCTACGTCGGCAGACTTTGCGGTAGTATACCGGGATGATGCCTCTAGCTTCCATAAATGGAAGTGTAGCGGAGGGGTCTAGGGTCTTTTAAACCCTCGATCCCTCCATAAAGAGTACCTGTCACTGCATATTGGTGTCACAAGGGATGTTTACATTGCTTGTGACAGCAATAAAAGTGATCAGATTTTTTTTTTTTTTAAACCTGTAATAAAGTTAGAAAAAAAATAAAATAAATAGGAAAAAAAAATAAAAAACTTAGCCGCCCCCGTCACCGTTAGCTCGCGCACAAAAAAATACGTATACGGAAGTCGAGCCGCGAATAAAATAGCTGTTCAAACCACACATGTGAGGTATCGCCGCGATCGCCAGAGCGTGGGCAGTAATTTAAAAAAAAGAGCTACACTCTAACTCTAAACTGGTAACCGTTAAATAAATTTAAAGAGTCCCCGATTGAGATCTCTATTGACCGTAGTTTGTCGCCATCCCACGCAATTTTAAACCGTAACATGTTGGGTATCTATTTACTCGGCGTGACATCATCTTTCACAATATACAAAAAATGGGCTAACTTTACTGTTTAGTATTTTTTAAATGCAGTGAAATGTGATTTTTCAAAATGTTTCCAAAAAAATGGCGTTTTAAAGACCGCTGCGCAAATACCGCGTGCAATGACCGACATTTTATTCTCCAGAGTCTTTGCTAAAAATATATATATAAGGTTTGGGGGTTCTAAGTAGTTTTCTAGGAAAAAATACTGGTTTAACTTGTAAACAAAAAGTGTCCGAAATAGGGCTGGGGCTTAAGTGGTTAATGGAATAGGCCTGAACCACCGTCTGTCTGATCCATCTGGAAATTGTCGCAGAGGAAGGGGACAGCCCTTTCCGAGGCCCATTTGTGAGCACAAATAGTGAGACTCATTTCCTAAAAGACTCCATAGCTGCCAGGTACACACCCTAATATATTCCAAAAAAGATAAGTGCTATACAGCACCCCCTTTTCCTGCGCTCGGAACCTGGTCCTCAGGCTGCCTCAATCCCGGAACTCGTGCTTATATTAGGCATCCATGATGGCTAGGCTTTGCTGCCCCTTACGACCAGGGCGGTCGACCAAACACTGAAAATACAAAGCAAAGAAAAGGGCGCACCAGCCTAGCGCATTATCCTCAGCGAGTTTATTTGGATAAAATTTAAAATCAGCTACTCACAAACAATCGTGAAATTCAGGCACATCAATTCCATACACCTGCCTCATGCCAGAGGATCAACGTCTTTACTGGAAGCAGAGGGCTGACGCGTTTCGAGGCCGTGCCTCTTCCTCAGAGCCTGGAGGCCATGGTCAAGTCCGTAGTTTAAATATGATATGAAAGGCCAGGCCTCCACATGGCCCTTGGGGATGTGGGAGGAGATATCGCCCAAATGGGCGTGACTACACAGCTAATTGCCCAAAACTATTGCAGATCACAATTATAATTACATTTCGATTGGCTAGCCCCAAGCGACCATTTATTCCACTGGTGAGCTGTCCAATCAATCAAAACTTCCCAACCCATCGTGGACTCTACTTCACATATCATACATGCCAAATGTTATATTTAAGCTGGTGTGGTAAAACTAACCTGTGCATGTCTTGGTCCAAACCAAATAGAGCATCACATCCTCCAAGCAGTGACACAGGGACAATCCAGCGCCTAGTGGAAATCGAGCCATTGCTTATGCACATCCAAAAAGATGTGCATGCACACACTCTTTGTAGGTAGATAGTGTGTGGAATTACCATAATGATACACTGCGGACTGTTAGGGGTTGCTATGGTAAGCTGAAACTGTCAAATGTAAATCGGTAATCGGGGAAGAATTTCATACTAGGCATATTACCTAGTAATATGGTGGTCTAGTGGTGTTCACTGTAGGCTTGGCTATCAGGATATTGTAAACAGTACACCATATCGGCGGGGCAGCGGCGGAACGCACGCCGCTCATCCCGGAACTAGCGTGCACACCACCGCATAATGTCACTTCCGCCCGTCCAGACCGTGACGACTTCCGACTTCAGTATACTATAGCGGCGGAGCAGCGGTGGAACGCACGCCGCTCATCCCGGAACTGGCGTGCGCACCACCGCATAACGTCACTTCCGCCCGTCCAGGCAATGACGACTTCCGCCCCCGGCAAGCCGTTCCTATGGTAACCGCAAGGAGAGGACGCGTGTGTGCCCCGCTCATGCAGCATGTAAACCGTAACATACGGGCCAAAGTAGAGCAGATCGGGGGGCCATATCCAGAAAAACTATATTTAAATGCACAATACAGAATCCACTCTGGTGGAAATAAATTGGAGAGCTCACCAAAAGTGGAAGCAATGGTGGTCACACATACTTGTAATAACAGTAGAGATATTAATACATCGGATAAAATAACCTGAACCAGTGAAATTAAAATTAACATTAACATTAATAATAATAATATCAAAATTAATAGGTACTTATGCACCAATGATGTGACTTGCTGAGCCAAAAATAAAAATCACATATATAAATAAATAGAAAGTTGCTCAATATCCAATTACAATATATACAGTGATATACAGTGATGAATAAAAAATACATATATATATATATATATACCGAACTAAAATGATTCATTATATAAACATCCCTAATAGCCCGGATCACATCCAAGGCATGCAAAGCACTTTCCTTCAGATGTTTTGGCCTGGGACACAGGGAAGGCAACACAATGTCTTCATTCACATGAAAATCAGAGACAACCTTTGGAAGGAATGACGGACAGAGGCGAAGAACCACCTTATCTCTGTGAACCGCCAAGTAAGGTGAACAACAGGATAACGCCGCCAATTCTGACACCCTGCGTACAGATGTGATAGCCACCAAAAAGGCCACCTTCTGAGACAGCGTAAACAGAGGAATCTCACAAGGGTTCTAAAAGGAAGGCTTCTGGAGGACTGAAAGCACTAAATTGAGGTCCCAAGGGGAACGCACTGGAGGAGCCAAGTGCCGAACTCCCTAAAAAAAAAGTACGCACCAAGGAGTGTGTGGCAAAGGGAAATTGAAATAAGACCGCTAATGCCGACACCTGGCCCTTGATAGTAGTCAAGGCCAAATTCTGATCAACCCCCCCCCCCCGTTGAAAGAAGGTCAAGATCCGAGCCACCGAAAGGGAACGAGGATGAACCCTTAAGAGACTCACACCATGCAATGTACGTCTTCCACGTACGATGGTAGCTCTTCCTAGAAGTAGATTTCCTAGCTTTTAACAGCATTGGAATCACTGACTCAGGCAAACCTTTATCCATCAGCAAATAGCATTTAACAGCCAAGCCGTCAAAGTCAGCGACTGTAAAGCAGAATAGAAGATTGGTTCTACCAGACCACCCCACAGCCCCAGCATCAGTAAAGGAGGGGGGAGGAGAGGGGGGGGCAACATGGCCCATAGGGACCACCAGACCAATGAAGGGGGTGGCTAACTGGAAGGAGGGGAGCCCAGGGGTCCGACCGTCCCATTGAGGGGCCAATGTCCACCCCAAAACCTTCCGGGGGGAGAGGGGGGACAGTCACTTACCATACCAGGAACCAGGCAGCCACCGCTCCAGACAGAACCTCATCTTCATCTAAATGAGGGGGCTGTCGGCCAGGGGGAACACTGTGACTCCGGCCAAGACCTGGTCGTATGCGACCTCACAATGCTTTATACTCGCAGGCCCGCCCCTGTCCGGTGGGACTATGTCCTGGCCGACCTAGCGAGGAGCTGGGGCCTGCATGCGCTCGCTGGCCAGACTGGGGTGATCACTGGATATAGATTATCCAGCCTGTTGCCCATTCTGGCAGTTGATTGTAGATCTCACAGGAAAAAAAAAAAACAGGAGAAAAATTTCTATCTAAAAAAAAAAAAAAAAAAAATTGCCAGGACCACAGATCCCAGCAAGGAACTAGGTCCTTACTCCTGACTAGGCAGAAAAAAAAACTGAGTACCTTTAGCAGAGAGAAGGAGTATACCTCCTGGGACTGTCAATAGGCGTAGCTAGATTTTTTTCTGCCTAGTGTCCCACTTCTGTAGGGGACAGTATACCTCAATAGATAAGAAGATCAGGAGCTGTGTCCATCAATGAATGAAAGAGAAATTAATACTCCTTAAGGAATCTCTCCTAAGCGTTCCACAATGAGGATGCTAAGGAAGTGCACTAGAGTGGACATAAGGTCCAGTACAGTCAACAACTTTAAGCGTCTATGAAATACAATGAGGCTTTAAGACCCTGCTAGGGGAAAAAGTAGTGAGCACTGGTCCACTGACTCTGTAACTTAGAAGGTCCTTCTTGTTATTTAGACAACAGTTCCAGAGTGTAAATAACACAGAAAGGATTGGGTAAAGGTACAACTATATGTAGCAGCACAGAAAACATGCTGTGGGGTACCTGGAATAGATGTCCATTAAATAGCCTGTGCGCTAAACCTGGAATCATGAGCATCAAAAAGCCAAGCAGACCTGATACCCAGAGACCATAACAGGTGTGCGAACAACACCCCACTTGTAGATGTGAGGGTGAACCTTCATGCTGAAGGCTTGCCAGAGGCGTTAGGAGGAGATCTCTGGTTTCTGGACTTATGGTATAAAGGGGAGTTATTCCTAGAGGATCTATGACACACTGCTAAGGTGGATAAGGTAGAAGGAACAAGGCTCTTCTGTACCTTTCACAAATCTCCTGCACTCTGGTAGGAGCATACTATAGCCACCTTAGGCCTTGCTATGACAGTTGAGAGGTGGATTAAAGAAACAACATTCCTTGAAGGTAAGATGAATCAACTGTTCCTGGGAAATCTTGTCAGTGTCCCATGCACGTAGCCAGAGCGACTCAGGCACCAGTGCTATGCGGGCCAGAAATTCAGAGGATTGTAATAAGCAGTCACAGCTAAGGCACAAGGCTCTGGGCATCTGCCTTCACTGCTCCATATAGAGGACGTAATCAATTATGACGTAGTGTGACAAATAAGAGTTACCAACAACACAGGCCAGAGGGCCAAACCAGTTAACTCAAACTGGGATCTAAGGAGGGAATTTAACTTCCTATCAGTGAAGTCCCTAAAGTGAGTATACCTTCAACCCTTCTAGTGGTATCTATGTTAACGTGAATCAATAAAGCATCCACATTGGTCATGGCCCACTTATTAGTGAATCCCTCCTTAAAGGGGGGATGCTCTTGCAATGTCTTAGGTTAAGGTGACCAGATTTTTAAAATAAATCCGGGGACATATTTTTTTTTTTAATGGCAAATGGTTAACTATTTTATAAGCATATTTTCCTCAAATTATATATGCAGTGTATGTGGTTTGTGTTTATGGCATGATTGTATGATATATATGTTATTTCTCACATTTCGTCCATGAGATAAAAAAAAGATACTTCTTAGAATTTTTTGAGATATGACTACCAAATGTTTTGAAGATAAGATAGAGAAAAAACAAAGTGCAGAGTTCAGGAGTGCGCTACTTACAGAGTGCAGAGTTCAGTAGTGCTTTACATAAAGGATGGAGGGCTATGGAGCGTTCTACATAAAGAATGCAGGGCTAAGTAGTGCTCAGGAGCATACTACATAAAGAATGCAGGGCTCAGGAGTGTGCTACATGAAGAATGCAGGGCTCAGGAGTGCGCTACAGAAGGATTGCAGGGCTCTGCAGCACGTTACATAAAGAATGCAGGGCTCAGCTATGCCCATCTCTGCAGCCTGATCAGTGCCCAGCAATGCAGCCTCACCAGTGCCGAGCAATGCAGCCTCACCAGTGCCCATCTATGCAGCCTCACCAGTGGCCAGCAATGCAGCCTCACCAGTGCCCAGCAATGCAGCCTCATCAGTACCCATCCAATGCAGCCTTACCAGTGCCCATCCAATGCAGCCTGACCAGTGCCCATCCAATGCAGCCTTACCAGTGCCTATCTATGCAGCCTGACCAGTGCCCAGCAATGCAGCCTGATCAGTGCCCATTCAATGCAGCCTCACCAGTGCCCAGCAACGCAGCCTCACCAGTGCCCATCCAATGCAGCCTGACCAGTGTCCAGCGATGCAACCTCACCAGTGCCCATCATCCAATGCAGCCTGACCAGTGACCAGCAATGCAGCCTGACCAGTGCCCATCCAATGCAGCCTGACCAGTGCCCATCAATGCAGTCTGACCAGTGCCCATCCAATGCAGGCTCACCAGTGCTCATCCAATGCAGCCTCACCAGTGCCCAACCAGTGCAGCCTGACCAGTGCCCAACCAGTGCAGTCACAAATCAGCAAAAGAGGCAAAAGAACCGCTCAGGTGAGATGGTAATCCCGACCATCAAGGTAAGGTGCAGCAAGGATCCGCAGTCCAGATAAATATGATATATAGAGAGAAAGGTAGCCGCAGTCCAACTTGAAGGTACAAAATGTAAAATCCGTTTATTAGAATCTAAGAGATAAAATCAATTCAAAGTATAGTCCATAATAAAGTCAGAGACAAGGGATGAAGGCATAGTAGTTTCACGGATAAACGTCCGCTTAGTCGTAACCAGGTCTGAGGCCACTGATAAATGGGACTGTGTGTGTCACTGTGTGTGTCTTTGAGAAGCATGTTGTGCTGTTTGGAGGTAAGCAGCTATGCTCAATATAAGGCAAGGCCTCAGGTAATCACAAACCATGGTAGCTGTTGCAGATGAGGGTTTATGGTGGCCAGAGGTGACCATGGCAATGTAGGCAGGCAGTGGAAAAAAACTGGAGATCCACATGATGTTTTAGGAGCAGAAGAGGGATGGTTCTTCCTTTAGACTGAATAGTAGAAAGAGAGTGCGGAGTACATGCATGCAGCACTCCAACTGGAGGATTACATTAGTGCTCAATCCCTTAGCCTAAACCTTACTGCAGTGGGAAAAAATGAACACGGTATCAAACAGTGCCATCTGTAAGGGAACTCATGGTGCTTCAGCCTGACCGGCCTTGTTTACTAAGTAAGCCTTCAAAGTCAGGGTCACACCCAGTGGTGTATTTAGGTTTTGTGCTGCCCTAGGCCTGACTAAACTTGGGCACCCCCTAGATTAAATATGACCCACCCCTTCCTGTAAAGGCCACACCCCTTCCTGTCTATGACCCACCCTGTCATCTGTAAACCACAATCAGATGCAGCAAACACAAGTCCAAATATCTTATAAGATTGGAGTAATCGTACTCATCCGGTGACATATTGGGATAGTACATATGAGGTGAGCAGCTCCAAAATATTATTGCCATCATATACAATTAAAAGTCCTAATTGTATATGATGGAATTCAGTATTCTCACTCAAGGACAAGGATGTGTAAAGAAATGAAATTATATTATTGACATGATGGCTGCAATACCTGGGGGCGGGGGAGGGGAGGCGGAGCATTAGGCTGCAGTGCCACACTTATTAGCATTGGCAGCTATCAGCCAGTTGTATTAAGTGTGGTCAGTGGCCTGCAGTCTGTCTGAATGTCCTCAATGGCCGGTATTATAATACCAGGAGGTAGCAGTGTGACCGCTTTATGGGGCTGCCAGACTGATTTGCCTCCTGGATCCGGCCCTCCGGCCCAATTTGCCCCATAAGACTGGCATTATACTAAAAGAGTAGCGCAAGCCGGTGGGGACCCTTTTTGTGCAGAAGTTGGGAGAAGGCTGTTTTTTTTTTCTTGCAGGGTGCAGCTTTTTTGCTGCCCCCCTGAAAAGTGCCGCCCTAGGCCTGGGCCTTGTTGGCCTAGGCCAAGATACAGCACTGGTCACACCAGAGGCTGTGCCACAGCTCTTGACCTGGAAAGTGCTCTGCTGCTAATACAGTACATTAAGGTCTGGAAAGCACAACAGTGGAGAGCTCAGTGCCTGAAAGTCACATTCCAGAGAATCCAGACTAGCCTAGCCACTTTCAGAGACCTACTCGCAGGAAATGGCTTTAGAAACTGGGTTAAATCTGAGGCTGTGTTACAGCTCTGGATCTGGAGAAAAGTCTGTGGCTAACTAACACAATATATAAAGGTCTGGACAGTGCCACAAGCAGAGCCCAGTGCCCAAATGTTCCAGGCTAGCAAAAATCAGGTATAACCTCCAAAACGGTTGCTCAGGATATAATGGATGCAGCATTTTGATGTCTTGATTGTAGCACACCCCTCGCAGGAGCTGCTGAGTTAGAATTCCCCACTGCTACATGGCCTGGCACACAGCATTTCCTTTATGCATTCCAACACAGCAGTGTTAATTTTGGCAGCAAATTTCAATTTAGTTTTAGTCTTAGTCTAAGGACTAAAATAGCATTTTAGTTTTAGTCCCATTTTAGTCTTCTGCAAGTGTTTTAGTTTTAGTCGTATTTAGTCGACTAAAACTCCAGTACATTTTAGTCGACTAAAACATCTTACATTTTAGTCGACTAAAACGTCCTACATTTTAGTCGACTAAAACTCATTTTTAGTCATCTAAATGGTCATGGTGAGGTCAGAGAGGAGGCCTGCAGTCAGTGCAGTGAGTGCACACAGTGCTGCTCAGAGTGCTGGATGGGGGTCTCAGGTTTAAGGGTGGTCTCTGGTCTGACTCTGAACTGAAGTTGTTGAACAGGATGGGCCGGGTGGGCCTCAGCGGCCTATATGCACGCACACAGCCCTAGATAGATGGCGGAATCGGATGCCAGTGGTGACTGGTGAGTGGTCTGAAGGGACTTAGGGAGGCAGCAATAGCTGGCCTGGCTGTTAACTCACAGTGGGTGCTCTGCTATGGATGTGGTGGTGGCCGGGTGCCAGTGCCGTGTGATGAGTTGGGCCTGGCGCGTCTGGCTGTAATGCTGCAGTGCTCTGGTGAGGTCATGTGACTGGTCTCGAGTCGACTCTCTTGTAGTAGTCCACTCCTCACGTCGGACGTCACGGGGCACGCCACGCCAGATGTTACACAGGCGGAGCTCCGTGAAAACCGGAAGTTTGGTAAACGTCCCAGCCTCACATTCTCCTTTAGTTTTCGTTCGTTAGCGAAAACGGATTTGATTTTCGTCATAGTTGTCGTCATTTGACGAAAATGTGCTATACTTTGCGTCTCGTTTTCATCAGTTGAAAAATGTTTTCGTTGACGAAATTAACACTGCTGTAAACTCCATTGGCTGTAATGTCATTGCACATATTACCTGAATATACAGTATTAAGAACATTAAATATTAGGGAAAAACATAAGAAAAGCCTTAGTAAATGCTCCTTACTTATGCGGTGGTGCAATACATGTTTAAACTTTAATGTGCTATTATTACATGCGCTGGATGGAATTGTGTTGCCGATATAGAAATGGCCATCAGAGGAGTGTTAATTTTGATGTCAATTTTTTATTTAGTTTTAGTTATAGTCATATGACTAACATGCCATTTTAGTTTTAGTCGTATTTTAGTCTAAAGACTAAAATGCCATTTTAGTTTTAGTCGTATTTTAGTCATCTGAATTGTTTTAGTTGAAGTCGTATTTTAGTCGACTAAAATTGTGTTAATTTAGTCGACAAAAACGTTTTAGTCGGTTTTAGTCGACGAAATTAACACTGCAACACAGAAAACAGTCCTTGGCTTATTTTTGTTGTTTTATTAAGGGGTTGATAACCTAGATGGGGTAGGGAATTATGGGATGCCCAACTTGAAAATGGCCATAGCAATGAACAAAAGGGGACAACTTCCTCCCTATTTACACAAGATCCTCTTCCTCCTTCCTCCTGCACAAAATTAGTTCACATGTACAGCATCTGCCGGTCACTCCAGAGGAAATAATAGTCGTTTCTTAAATTCAGCAACAACCCATTACAGGCTATGAATCTCTTGTCCCTTTGTGGATAAAGTAGTACATTATGAAGTGAACAGCATCTCCTTCTACCTTCCTGTAGACACTAAGCCCAGTTCTACTGCTGCAGAAGATACCAGCCCTCCCTCAAGGGCCACCGACAGCCTCTCCTCAGCACTGCATCTCCATCTTCCACCCGACTCCTCTGCTGGCCTGGCCCATGCCTATTAATGAGATTTCTCAGTCCCCTGCCAGGCCCACTCCTGGGAATTGACTGAGAGCCCATAAATATTCATGGTAGCCCCTCCTAACCTCCACTCACTATATTCTAGAATATTCTCCAACATTCTAGAAATGAGGGGGGGGGGGGTCATTATACTCTGAACTCTAATAACCCTGACCCAATTACAGGCTGACCAGTTAATGAGTCAGAGAATAGTTTGCCAACTCTCACTACTAGAAGCACACACTAGAGGGTGCTGCATACATGTATATAGTGGTCACCTTGTAATATATTAGTAGGTGAACCTGTTTATTCCAATAGAATTTATATCTGGGTCTGGGATTTTATAGCTAATTTTAGCTCAGGGCCTAATAACCAGCATAGGCTAGAGCCAGGTTAGGCATCCCACAGCCACTTCTGGTAGTTAGAGATCCAGTTGCATGACAGATTAGATGCTACTAGGGACTAAGCGCAGAGATAGGTTGACTCTGAGTTCTAGTGCCACACCAGAGTTTCTGTTGGTGAAAAGCTGAATTCCGGGTTGGTTGAACAACAGCTAGAGGGTCTCCTCATCACCATAGATCTTGTCTTCAGGTCCCTGCCACTAAGACAAATGTTGCCTCATAATCATCCTGAGGGGCCTCTGAAACTGAACATTGCTGAAACATTCAACAGGTCCTGAGACCTGTTTCCAGATTGGCTGAAAGGAGAAGGCATGCTATTGGCCAAGAAGAGGGGAGGAGACGGCCGCTGAGAAGGGACATGAAGGAGCCTGAGGGGGAAGCCGCCGCCTGTCATTCCGAAGGAACAAGGTAAGTAAACTGGCAGGCGGACGGGGGGGGGAGATGTGGTGGTGCAGGTTTGAGTGATGGGGGGGGCAGGTCCATCTGCTGGACCCCCCCCCCCCCGACTGATAGAGCAACAGCCGCCACTGCTAGTCACCATTGCCTGTAGGATACCTGCAAGTGATCTTTTCCCCATTACTGACTTACAATGCTTGTTCTGCACTGTGGAGCCATCTTGGTTGATGATTTTGCTTCCTTATGTCAGATCTGCCCCCCAATATTGGTGATCTGACTACTGGTGGGGGAATAATTAAGAAGCAGCAGGAGAGGTGTGGGACGCACAGACTGAATAATAGAAGCAGGCAGACTATTACACTGCAGCTTTCTCTTCAAAAAAAGAACAATGAGCAGCACACAAGTGACTTCCCAAATCACACTCCAAATCTCCTGGGACTAGCAGTCAGAAGCAGCACTGCTTAAAACAACTGCAGATTAACAATTTGTGAAATCAGTAGTAGTTATGCCACTCCAAACTCGCCTCTTCCCTCATACTTCCAGCTCCCATCACGTACACGCCCAGGAGCACATCCCCACTCAGCTGTTCCACTTGTCAAGTAGAAATGAACAGGCCACACACTAATGCCATCACTGTTGTAAAACCAGATTTAATATAATAAATAGAGGATTCACAACATATAGTCTCATCTGTCCTCCACTACAGCTAATCAAGCACAGATCATTCTTGATTAGCTGCACCAATGGCTACAATGTAATACACCTCTCTTCCAGGTTCATTCGTTACAGGGGGGGATCAGGGAATGGGTGTTTCCCGATCACTCCTGCTCTAAAAGTTGAAGTGATACTAAAGTCTTTTTTTTCCTTTAAAAATAACAAACATGTGATACTTACCAGCTTTGTGCAGTGGTTTTGCACTGAGCAGCCCAGATCCTACTTTTCTCGGGTCCCTCGCCGGTGCTCATGGCCCCTACCTCCTGTCGGATGCCACCACAGCAAGTAGCTTGCTATGGGGGCAACCAAGCAGAGCCGCAGCTCTGTGTGTCCATTCAGACACAGAGCTGCGGTTCGGTTCCACCCCCTTCTGTCTCCTCATTGGCTATTTGACTTTGATTGAAAGCAGTGGGAGCCACTGGGGCCGCTGCTGTGTCTTAGCCAATCAGGAGGGAGAATCCCGGACAGCCGAGGCACTTGTGCACATCGCTGGATTGAGATGGGGCTCAGGTAAGTATTGGCGGGGGGGGGGGGCTGCTGCACACAGAAGATTTTTAATCTTAATGCATAAAATGCATTAAGATAAAAACCTTCTGCTTTTACAACCACTGAGTAACAACATTTACCATGGTCTTGGGTTCCCTAGAAAAACGACTGAGCCCGTGAACAACCGTGGATGGAGTAGGGTTAGCTCTGCCTAAACCCTGGTTGTATCAAAAAAATGAAATAATCCATTTAAATGTCATTAAGACACAAACATTTGAGAACCCTGTTGGTCATTATTAAGTGGCGTATTTTGTAGGAACAAATGGAAACTTGACTAAACTCTCTCATTAGCCCATTACACACTTCATAACTCTTTGAGTTTTAAAATGGAATGAATAGACTTAAAGTGTCACTAAATCCATATCATAAAAAAATTATCAATAAATGCTGTATTACATGCTTTTCATACTCACTTAGTCACTATGAGATTTGTTTTATGTATTCTGGAAAAAAAAAACTGCTTGATCCTACTATTCTCTTTTTCCTTCTTCTGTCCCCAATTCAGCTAGGGATTTTTCAGAACAGTGTTGGCAGTTCTGCACATGCTCCGTTTTCAGTGAGTTTTTATGCTAAACATTTCCTCCCTATCGCATCTGAGCAGCCCATATGATTTTAGAGAATCACACATGTGCGCATATACACAGCGTTAAATGACAGCCCACTCCCTCCCTCCTCCTCCATGCCCACTAACCAACTAAACACCATGGGTGGCAGGATATTATATTTAGATTGATGGAGGCCTCACCTCCCTCTCATTCTAAAACACAGGTTGGAGGGACGTGACACAGTCTGTCCATACCATGTTATTTCCACAAAATAATAAAGATTTGATTTCAAATATATATTTCTATGACAATTAATAACAGTTTATTGAGATTAATTATTTATTTTTACTCTATATTCCAAAGTCCGTTTTTTTTTGTTTTTATTTGTTTATTTTGAACATGTGACCAGCAGCCCAGGACTAGAAGCTCCTCATACTTAAATATCCCTGCAGACAGGCTGGGAAAGAGCTGGGACATGTGACAGCTGTATATCAATTAGGAAAAATGTTCTTAGATTTTTTTTTTTTTCAATTAAATCTATATACAGCAATAGAAGGGAAAATGTACAGTAAATAAAAACCCTATGTGTTTGGTATCACTTTAAAGGGTAACTTTCCATATTATAGTGTACATAAAGAGGAAGTATATGCCATGTACTGGATTTGCCTCTACAGTATAATCTGTTAGATTACTAAGGCTATATTTAGAGAGGATGATAAAATATAATGGCTTTAAATATTTGAATGAAAACAGATGCCACACTAAAAGCTCACAAATTAAATTGTCCACAAGGATATGACAATTTACGCAGAACAGTTAGCCAGCTATTTAGTTATAAAGCTCCTAATTGACAAAACTCAAATGAGATAAACACACACACACAATATTATATATATATATATATATATATATAATTTGTAATACCTATTTTCCCTATACCGACAATTTCCAATGGCATCCTCAACAGAAATTCTAGTTTCTACTGCAACCAAATCATGGTGCCCTTTTGCCTACAGATTATGCAGAATAAACAAATCCACCTACAGGTTAAGGACAACTTCATTAAGGCCTTGTGGATGGAGCAGAGATAGTTTGGCTTATTCAAAATGTGCTGCAGTATAGCACAGTATAATTTCCACTTTTGTTGTGGTACGTTTGCAGCCTTTTCAAGTGAATGGTCCTCCAAAATACAACATGTGTTAACATGCAGGATAATGCACATTAGTTAATGCACTACATTGCAACACAGACATGCAAATGGACCCTGACAGTTTCAGAGAAATAACTGAGATCTTTAGGGTCGCTCACCCACTTGTGCATAGCGAAAATGAAACATCTTAACCACTTGCCGACCGCCGCAAGTACATTTACTGCGGCGGTCAGCCCCTCCTGGGCAAAGTGACGTAGTACTACGTCGCCCGCCCAGGAGCCTGTAGGGGGTGAGCGTGCGCCGCCGGAGGCACGCTCCCGCCCCCGCTCGTTCACTGAGGTCCCTGCGCAGGCTCCGATGTCAGGCAGGCGGCTGATGTAAACAAAGCCGCCTGTCATTCTCCCTGGTGTAACTGCAGAGATCATACGATCCTGCTATGTAGGATCGTATGTCTCTGTGGTTACATAAAAATCCACGCCCCTTGACAGTTAGAAGCACCCCTAGGGACACACTTAACCCCTGCATCTCTAATAAAGTTAACCCCTTCCCTGCAAGTGTAATTTTTACAGTAACAGTGCATATGTATAGCACCGATTACTGTAGTAATGTCACTGGTACTCCCAGAAGTGTCAAAAATGTTGCAGTCCCGCAGAAAAAAAAAATCACAGATCGCCGCCATTACTCGTTAAAAAACAAAACAATAAAAATTACATAAATCTTACCCGTAGTTATTAAACGCAATAACGTTTGCGCAAACCAATCAAATTACGCTTATTGCGATTTTTTTTTACCAAAAATATGTAGCTGAAAACAAATTGGCCTAAAATGTTAAAAAATTTAGATTTTTACTTTTTTTTTTTTTTTGAGAATTTCATATAAAAAAATGTGAAAAATATTGTAATTTTTTCAAAATTGTCGCTATTTTTTTGTTTATAGCGCAAAAAATAAAAATTGCACAGGTGATCAAATACCACCAAAAGAAAGCTCTGTTTGTGGGAAAAAAAGGGCGTCAATTTCATTTCGGTACAGCGTCGCACGACCGCGCAATTGTCCGTTAAAATCACGCAGTGCCGAATCGCAAAATAGGCCCTGGTCGTTGAGCAGGAAAATCCTCCGGGGATGGTGGTTAAAGTGATACTAAACACACACTGTTTAATTTACATTGTGCCTCCTACTTCTGTATGTGGATGATGGCACTGTAATTATTTTAATAAAAAAAAAAAAAGTACCTTTTTCCTAATCCATATGCTGTACAGCTGTCACATGACCCAGCTCGTTCTTAGCTTGCCTGCAGGCAAACATAAGTAGGAGGAGCTTCTAGTCACATGTTCAAAACAGCCTCATGAATACAGAGTAAAAAAAAATAACCCCCAGTAGAAGTCGGAAGTGACGAAACGTCGGGCGTGGCTATACGGCAAACCGCAAGTGCTTGTGAAGGAAGTGGAGGACGGCGTCCGTGGTTTGTCAACCAACGTGGAGGTGGTAAGGACCACTGGGGCGCTCCACCTCCTATTGTGGATCTATCAATGTGCTGATTTATGCTTTTTATGTAAGTGCAATGGGAGAAGGATTAGTTTAATAAATCTGTTCATTTAAAATGGTATCACACGAGGAGAGTTTTTTCTTTCTTCCATATTATCTCATGGGAATCGTGCACAAGAGGTCCCTCTGAGCTTATTCTAACCGGGAGAGAATTACTGATACTGTTATTCCCAAAGCGCTTTTGCCCATACCATGAGAATGGGGGGCGACTGTCTCTGGTAAGGAACCATTCATTGGAAGTTGGTGTGCACATTGGTGGTGGTTTATTAAGGTGATTGTTGTTGTTTGTTTCACAGGAACCACACCTGGAGAGCCCAATTAGGATTTCAAAGACTGAAAGGATCACCATTCCAGGATTGTTGGCCACTAGCAGGAGCACTTGTTATTTATATGTTAATTCATTTTGGAACTTTGATTACACTATATAGCGACTCTGCCCAATTTTAGGCAGTGTGGTCGCTTTGAGCACATTATGCGACTTTAATGTTATGTTCACAGTGTGTGTTCATTATTTGGAGTTTTTTTATATGCGAATCTTGCACAGCTATATTATTATTTTATAGGATTTACTGATTTTTCACATATATTTTTTACATCTATCAATAATTTTGCGCATATGTTATAAGTTGCAGCAGTTCTAAGAACATTGTCACATATTAGCACTTTATTAATTTTATTAGCGCGAGAGACCAACACTATTAATACCAATAAACTGTTTTAAATTGTCATAAGAATATATATTCGAAATCAAATATTTATTATTTTGTGGAAATAACATGGTGTGAGCGGTTGTCTACCAGCCACAGACTGTGTCATGCCCCTCCAGGCTGTGTCTTAGAATAAGAGGAAGATAAAGCCTCCATTAATCTACATGTAATATCCCTATCCCATTGTGTTGAGCTGGTTAGTGTGCTTGGAGGAGGAGAGAGGGAATGGGCTTTCATTTACCACTGTGTATATGCTCACATGTGTGACTCAATAGTCACATGGTCACATGGGCTGCTCAGATGTGATAGGGAGGAAATGCTCAGCACAGAAACTGAAAACTGAGCATGTGCAAAGTTGCCATCGCAGCTGCAAAATCCCTAGCTGAATCGGGAACATGAACAGAATTTGGAGCTAAAGAGCAGCAGGATCAACCAGGTTTTTTGCAGAATACAAAAAATGAACCCCATAGTGACTAAGGGCTTAATTCCCTATAGCACCTAGATAGAAAATGGGTGAACAAATAATCGCAAACTACTGAAACTAGTCAGAAATGGTATTCACTATAGCACGCGGTGAATATTTACTCACAAAATCAAATTCACTATAGGTCACATAAATTAGTGACCAGCTAAATCAGTAGTTGTGCTAGAAGCAGGTGAATTGCACATGGAAATAATGTTTAGAGCTTAATCTCATAGATTAAATGGTTCCTAAACATGTGCTATATTGTTTGGAGATGATCTGCTTTTAAAGTTCTTGAAATATTGCTGTGAAAGCAGAAATATGCTTGAAAGTCTGTGAAGAGATAAATTCACCCTGTTATTAGAACTCTGTACTGACAAAACTGAGCATGCCCAGACTAGAAAACTAGTCTAATTTAGTTTTAGCCCTGTGTTATAGTGAACTCCGAAATGTGTGAATGACAAACAAGCGTGAATTTGTGAGAGCTTGTAAACTATGTACTATTTATATATACAGTATCTCACAAAAGTGAGTACACCCCTCACATTTTTGTAAATATTTTATTATATCTTTTTATGTGACAACACTGAAGAAATGACACTTTGCTATAATGTAAAGTAGTGAGTGTACAGCTTGTATAACAGTGTACATTTGTTGTCCCCTCAAAATAACTCAACACACGAATTAATGTTTAAACCGCTGGCAAGGAAGGAACACTTTTTAATCAGAGTATAGCATCAAGTCAATTAAACTCCTGGGATAGTGATCTGGTCAGTTAAGTGGCAGAGGGGGCTGTTAAACAGTTTCAGCTGCATTGGTGTTAATGAAATTAACAGAGGCGTATCTAGAACCTTCAGGGCCCGGTGCAAGAAACCATGAAGGGCCCCTTCAAGCCCAGGGCTCTTCCCACTGATCCTGGGGCTCTTTACTCTGCTTGCGGGGGCCCTTTATTACGGTCCCACAGCGGGTCCCTTTCACAAGTTCTGCAGTGGGCCCCCTTCCTGCCATCTTGGGGCCTCCCCACGGTGGTGGTATGCCAAGGCCCGGTTGCAAGTGTGACCTTTGCGATCCTGGAAGTTCACCCACTGGTGTCAGTAGATTTTTTTAAATTTTTTGGTATTTTAATTGTATTATTTTTTATCATTTTATTTTATTTTTTTACAATGTCACTGACTATGACTCTGTCCATTTAGAGAAGCAAGGAGCTGGTAAATTACATATTTACCGACCCCTTCCTGGTTCTCTATTGTGACACATCCCATGCAGCAGCCGGCAGGAGAGGGGAGGGATAACAGTAGGGGGGGGGGACCAGGGGAGCACACAGGGGCCCAGAGACAGCAGAACACAAGTGAACTGGATAGGAGGAGTGGTGGGGGCAGCATACAGAGGAACCAATCTCCTCCATTTTCTTTCTGCAACTACAGGAGGAAAAAGGAGGACAGTGATTTCTCTACATGCTGCCCCCGCTGCCCCTCCTATCCAATGCCGGGCCCCCTGGAGCATTGGGCCCGGTTGCAATTGCAACCACTGCAACCCCTGTAGTTACGCCCCTGGAAATTAACAACAGGTGCATTAGATGGGCAACAATGAGACAACCTGCAAAACAGGAATAGTTCTACAAGTGGAGACCACTGATGTTTTTTTCCCTACTCATCTTTTCTGACCGTTTTTCACTAGTTTTGCATTTGGCTAGGGTCAATGTCACTACTGGTAGCATGAGGCGATACCTGAACCCTATAGAGGTTGCACAGGCAGTCCAACTCTTGCAGGATGGCACAGCATGTCCCTGCTGTACACTATGAATTGTAAGGTGTCCAATTTAAGTGTTTCTTTTAGATTGTAAGCTCTTTAGAGCAGGGCCCTTCTGACCATATTGGAAAGTGCTGTGAAAAATGTTGCAACATTAAATGCCAGTCAACTTTTTGGGCAAAGTAACTGAATGAACAAAATAGTGTTCCTTTTGTCCAAATAAAATGTAGAATTGGTTTTGAATTAGTTATTTTGTTTTTTGTTGAGGTTTAATAAAATATTTTAGAAGTGGAATGTCTTATTAACACACCTTCCAATCTCTATTAAATCTACTTTGCTACAAAATAATTGTATTCTGCTCACAAGCAAGTCATTAAATACAGAAAAAAATTTAAAAGAGCAAGCTTTTAACAGCTCCAATGCTGATTTTCAGGTTCCAATGATTTTTGCTATGGTCTATGTATGTCAAATTAGGTATTCATTTTCTCTAATCACCAGTTGCCCACCCCATAAACACTATTTTTTAAAAAGAATTATTTTGCGAAATAAGCATATTGAACATATGTGAAAAGATGTTGGCAAATGTCAATTTATTGCGATCGCGCACATCTTTTCGCAGTGGCACACAACTGGTTGCCTGGGCTGGCTCCTGGCCAGGAAATGCATCCTCGTGTGTGGAAGGATGTTCGGACGCACTTGCAAGGGTTAGTGCTGCTCAGAGTTGTCAGCAAGTTAACATGGTTAGATCACTTTTTTATCATGAGGAGATGTTGCTGATTTGCAAGGTAAGTGTGGGAGATGTCTTGGTGTTCCCAGGGATTAGGGGGATGTAGTGTTGGAATTTTGTGTTTAGTGATCCTCAGAACACACATCACTTCCTGATTCTATGCACAGTAGACTTCCTGCATTTCTACATGTTCCTGTAAATACAGTGTGGAATGTGTATATGCATTTTAGCAAGTGCTCCACAAACTGTCTGCTAAAATCAAATCCTCTCTATAGTTATAATGAACTTGCACATGTAACTAAGCTAGCAATTTTCACCACCCCATACATACATACATGTCTTGTTTTTGGTTGCCTCATCCTGGTGATGTTTACATGTCACCCAATCAAAAGTTGACCATTCACAGAAAATGCCACAGATGAGTCACCTCTGGTCACATTTTATCAGTTTTCCCTGACATCTGAGTGTATCTGCATATGCCTCACCTAAAGGCTACGTTCAACAATACTATTATATTACACGATTTCTTTAACCACTTAAGACCGGAAGATTTTCCTGCTTAATGACCAGGCCCTATTTTGCGATTCGGCACTGCATTACTTTAACGGACAATTACGCAGTCATGCGAAGCTGTACCCAAATAAAATTGACGTCTTTTCTTTTCCCACAAACAGAGCTTTCTTTTGGTGGTATTTGATCACCTGTGCGATTTTTATTTTGTGGCTATAAACAAAAAAAGATCGACAGTTTTGAAAAAAAAAAAACAATATTTTTCACATTCTGCTATATAACGTTCCCCAAAAAAAAATGTAAAAATCAAATTTTTTTTAACATTTTAGGCCAATTCGTTTTTCTGTTACATATTTTTGGTTAAAAAAATCGCAATAAGCGTATTTTGATTGGTTTGCGCAAAAGTTATTGTGTCTACTAACTACGGGAAAGATTTATGTCATTTTTATTGTTTTTTTTTTTTTTTTTACTAGTAATGGTGGCGATCTGCAATTTTTTGCGGGACTGTGACATTGCGGCGGACAGATTGGACCCCTAACTGACATTTTTGACACTTTTGGGGGTACCAGTGACATTACTACAGTAATCAGTGCTACAAATATGCACTGTCACTGTAATAATGACACTGGCAGGGAAAGGGTTAATACTATTGGTGATCAGGGCGTAAAATGTAAGCCTACGGGAGTGATTCTAACTGGGGGGGGGGGGGGGGGGTTGGACTTGTGAGATGATCACAGAGACATGCGATCCTATATAGCAGGATCACATGTCCTCTGTGATCATTGCAGGGAGAAGGACGGACGGCTGTGCTTACATCAGCCATCCGTCTTTCTCTGTCAGCAGGGAGAGATCGCCGGTGTCAGGCGGCAATCAGAGCCACCTGACACACGCACTGGCTCCCCAGGTGACGAGCGGGGGCGGGAGCACGCCGCCGGTGGCGCGCGCTCACCCCCTAGCCTCCTGAGAGTGAGAGACGTAGAGCTGCGTCACTTTGCCCAGGAGCGGCTGCCTGCTGCAGTAAATCTGCGGCGGGGAGTCGTCAAGTGGTTAATTGAGAGAAGGCATTACCTGCATTTTTGCTATATTTCCCTAGAATGCTTCATCTCTTGCTGGTATGTAGATAATAGACATAGAAGCCAGTAATCTTGGCCATACACTATACGAAAAATCGTTCAAACTCCTTTTCGAAAAACGAACACCGTGAGAGCAGATGATCGTGCCATCATGTAATAACCGATAAATCGTTCAATGGACACAAATGAATCCTTTATGTGTTTGTTTTTTCACAAATACCTAGTGCTGCCAGTTTAGACAAGAAACACATTAACCTTTCAATTTATCGTTCAATCGGCAGAAAATTTTCAAACTTGTCCTTAATTTTTTCGTATAGTGTATGGCCACTATAAGACACAGGAAGGAATTAATCAGCTGACCTCATTAGCACACACCTGTGGCTGCGTTGCCTCCTTCCAGCAGATCCCAACCACCCCCATCTAGGTGAACACTTTTCTAATACAATTAGGGTCCTTTCAGTTTTTTCCTCCGCTCAGTGACTTTTTTTTTTTTTAAATGGACACCGATGCACTTTTGGAGTGTCCGTTCCCTTTGTCCGTTTATCATCCCATCCGTTTAAGGATGATAAACGGAGATAATGTATGTCAATGGGATTGCGGATGATTCCACCGCTGACATCCGTCTTTGCGTCCGTTCCGTTTTTTAAACGAAAGAAAAATAGGGTTCTCTTCCGTTCCAAAAAATGGAACTGAACGGAAAGGACGCAAATCTGATAACAGAGGATGGCCATCCGCTGACATCCGCAATCCCATTGACATGCATTATGTCCGTTTTTCATCCACAAACGGATGGGAGGAAAAACTGACATATGGACTGCCTGTGTGAAAGGACCCTATCAGTGATCACTGGTCTTACTAAATACAGACATTTTTGTTTTGTCTTAAATTCACCCTGCATAGATCTGTTCATTTGGAGAGTGCAGAAAATGAGAGATCACATAACCACCTACATGGACAGAGCTGTAGTATTGAAGATAGGAGAAGCGTGTCCTGGGTTCTGTTAAGCTCAGCATACACTTTACAATCTGATTGTACAATCTCCTTTAAATCTGCCATCAATTATGTAGTGCAAGGGCCTGCCTGATTGGATACAGAGTGATCGAATAGCTAGTGTGCCTTCCCATTATATAGTTTTGGTAAATCTAAAGGAGATTGTACAAAGCTTGTACAATGAGATTGTAAACCTTTAGCCACCTAAAATATAGTAGTTGCTAACTACGTCTAATCCTTGTTTGCTTTGCAACAAGATTTCCAAAATACAAATTCACTTCAGCAACATTTAGAAAGTTAGGGGTAGCTCTTAATAGTTTTAAGGGAACTCTATGTAGCTTTGTGGAGTGGAGTGAAGTTGTGCTGCCTGCCACAAGTGGGTGTAACAACACGAATTTGATCAGAAAAATAATCAGCCTGGGGGTCCCCCCAATCCAAACCAGGCTCTTAGGTCTCTATTATATGATAAAAAATGTTAATGTCTAAATAGAATTTAATTAGAATTTTGACTTCTAGTCAGTGGCGGCTGGTGCTCCATGTGCCGGGGGGGGGGGGTGGGTGGTAGACAGACCGGGATGGACCAGACCACACCAAACACCCCCCCCCCCCCGGACCACACCAACCCTGCACACCCTAGCATTGCCACCTGCAAGAGACCATACACAGAGCCCTTCTCCTCAGTCCTCAGTCCCCCACGTCTCCCCGCATCTAATCGAGTCTCCTCGAGTCCTCCCTCCTCCTCCTTGGCCAATGGCAAGGGTTCACCTTTCGGCCAATCGGGAAACGGGTCTCAGACCCGCTTCCTGATTGGACAGGAGAAGGATCCGTGTGACAATAGCGAATATTCATTCAGATAAGGGGGCCGGATGCATGGATAGGGGGGCGGCGCCCCTGGGCCCCATATACACCAGCCGCCACTGCTTCTAGTTATATATGTTAATGCTTTTATCATGGTAC
This sequence comes from Pelophylax lessonae, assembly GCF_965119305.1. NCBI lineage: Eukaryota > Metazoa > Chordata > Amphibia > Anura > Ranidae > Pelophylax > Pelophylax lessonae. The sequence goes on along the minus strand of NC_138770.1, from coordinate 227,411,171 downwards.
TACTATATATTCTAGTCTATTACACTTGCATAATAGTTTATTATGATTAACCTCCCTGGCGGTCTGATTATGTCAGAATTTTTGTGGTAAAAGCGGTACATTGTTTTGCATGGAAATCTGTTGTTATAAATAAATATATTTTAGGCCTGTAATTCTTAGGAATAACCCACTTAAATCTGTCCAAACAAGAGTCTAGTAGACATCCCGGTTATGATAAAGTTTGAAACATGAAATCATAAAATTATAATATAATAATAATAATATATTTTATTCAATAATATAATCAAACCAAAAACACTGAAATGTGTACAAACAAGGGATGCAATATTACTAGTCACTGTAATAAAGGTTCAGTAAACATCTCGGGTATGAAACATTTTCAAACATGGAACTGCACAAAGTCCGACGTCACAATCGGGACAATAGTATCTGGTTTCTTTTCTTATTTTCCTTCCAGTGTCATCTCTTTTCGAGCAACACGCCATGCACATCCTTGTAGGTGCTGACTTTTTCTCAGTTGGTGGGATGTAATCCATGAAGTGACGACCAGTCAGGCGTTCCAGCTTGACATTGCCAACAGCACGACGTCCAGATCTGTTTACAGCCATTGATGGTGTTTGGTGACTCAGAAAGATATATTCGGCAACTTTCCAAATAAAGTCCATATGAATCACAGGCTTGTCACTCTTTTTTTTAAGCCGAATGTATGCATTCCACAAGCATTACTCAAGACAATGTCTGAAGATCTTTTTATAGTATTTTGTTTGCTGCTTGTCGTTGCTTGGTCAGCTCTGTCGACACCTCCCATGGTGTTGTTGTAGTCTATCACTACTTGTGGCTTCATGACTTCTTTCCCACCTTTCATGCATACCAAACAGTGGAGGTGTTATGCACTGTACTCATTAGGCACACATCTTTCTTGTCCCGCCATCGCAGTGCCCTCATTTTGCCTTTCTGCCAGGCAACCGTTTCTCCTGTCTTCAGCTTCTTTTTGCCAAACACTGAGGGCATGTCACGCCAGTAAGCCCTTACGGTTCCATAGGCATCAGTTTTGTTATGCAGTAGAACCTCATAAAGTATAAAAGTTGTCAATTGTTACACAATAGCCCTGATTTAGCAATGGCTCAATTAGTGAAAGAACAGAAGATGTTCCCATTCCATAATTATTGTATTTTTCATCAAATTTTGTTCCTTTTCCAGTGTATGTCACTGATTTCCAAATGTAGCCAGTTGATGATTCGCACAGCATGTAGGATTTTATGCCAAATCGTGCCCTCTTTTATGCAATCTATTGCACCCAGCTAAGCCTTCCCTTGTAGGCCATTAGACTTTCATCTATGCTGATGTCTCTTTCTGGCACATAGCTCCATTGGAAATTCTGAATAATCATTTGATATACTTCCCAATTTTTTTTTAGTTTTGGTGCAGGATGAGTAGTTTCATCAAATTCTTCATTATTTTCAAAGTGCAGATATTTCATTAGGAGGGAAAATCTGTATTCTGACATGACCGTGCCAAAGAATGGAGTAGCAAGTAATGTATTGGTTGTCCAATACCACTTCTGCAGGGGTTTGCCCACCACTTATAACACAGTAAATAATGCAGGGCTAATGATAAAAAAAAAACAAAAACATATAAATGAAAATAAAACATAGAAATGTGGAAATCAGTATAAGAATATAGAGTCCATGCAAGAAGACCCGTGATACAGGTGTGTACTGGATAACTGTTCCTTTTATTGGAGATACAGGTGCTCACAGTGCAACATCCGCCACCACATGAATTGGCCTCTCACCTGAAAGCAAAAAACATGAGCATAAATCTCCACTTTTAAGCTCCAAGGCACAGGCGAACACAGATGGACTTTCCAGCTGGATGCAAGGATAATCACACAACAGAGACTCAACTGCCCCAAAAGAAGACCCCTTCGTTCAGGAACTACTTGCTCTCCACAGTGCCGTGTAAGACATAAAAAGGGCAGACCATAGTGCAATACTGATAAACCACTTTATGAAAACGCAAGCAATAAAAACCTCTTACTATGTTATAGATCATGTAAGGCAGACAAAACGCAGCATGTCTGTACTGGAACACAGCTGCTTCTGGGTGACAGCGGATGACATCACAGACTCCTCCCTCCTGCTGTCACACGGAAGAAGCAGTGTTCCAGTACGGACATGCTGTATTTTGTCTGCCTTACATGATAAAAGGTCCAGAGTTAATTTCAAGTGTGTTATTTGCATTTGGAATCTGTTGCTGTCAACTCTCAATATGAGATCCAAAGAGCTGTCACTATCAGTGAAGCAAGCCATCATTAGGCTGAAAAAACAAAACAAACCCATCAGAGAGATAGCTAAAAAAAAGATCTGTGTTTATGATCTTCTCTTTTTACTGCTTTTCTAAACAACTGAAACATCATGGGAGTGGAAGGGGATATACAGTGCCTTGCGAAAGTATTCGGCCCCCTTGAACTTTGCGACCTTTTGCCACATTTCAGGCTTCAAACATAAAGATATAAAACTGTAATTTTTTTTGAAGAAACAACAACAAGTGGGACACAATCATGAAGTGGAATGAAATTTATTGGATATTTCAAACTTTTTTAACAAATAAAATACTGAAAAATTGGGCGTGCAAAATTATTCAGCCCCCTTAAGTTAATACTTTGTAGCGCCACCTTTTGCTGCAATTACAGCTGTAAGTCGCTTGGGGTATGTCTCTACCAGTTTTGCACATCGAGAAACTGAAATTTTTGCCCATTCCTCCTTGCAAAACAGCTCTAACTCAGTGAGATTGGATGGAGAGCGTTTGTGAACAGCAGTTTTCAGTTCTTTCCACAGATTCTAACACCTGGATATGTTTATTTGTGAACCATTCCATTGTAGATTTTGCTTTATGTTTTGGATCATTGTCTTGTTGGAAGACAAATCTCCGTCCCAGTCTCAGGTCTTTTGCAGACTCCATCAGGTTTTCTTCCAGAATGGTCCTGTATTTGGCTCCATCCATATTCCCATCAATTTTAACCATCTTCCCTGTCCCTGCTGAAGAAAAGCAGGCCCAAACCATGATGCTGCCACCACCATGTTTGACAGTGGGGATGGTGTGTTCAGAGCTGTGTTGCTTTTACGCCAAACATAATGTTTTGCATTGTTGCCAAAAAGTTCGATTTTGGTTTCATCTGACCAGAGCACCTTCTTCCACATGTTTGGTGTGTCTCCCAGGTGGCTTGTGGCAAACTTTAAACAACGCTTTTTATGGATATCTTTAAGAAATGGCTTTCTTCTTGCCACTCTTCCATAAAGGCCAGATTTGTGCAGTATACGACTGATTGTTGTCCTATGGACAGAGTCTCCCACCTCAGCTGTAGATCTCTGCAGTTCATCCAGAGTGAGCATGGGCCTCATGACTGCATCTCTGATCAGTCTTCTCCTTGTATGAGCTGAAAGTTTAGAGGGACGGCCAGGTCTTCGTAGATTTGCAGTGGTCTGATACTCCTTCCATTTTAATATTATCGCTTGCACAGTGCTCCTTGGGATGTTTAAAGCTTGGGAAATCTTTTTGTATCCAAATCCGGCTTTAAACTTCTCCACAACAGTATCTCGGACCTGCCTGGTGTGTTCCTTGTTCTTTATGATGCTCTCTGCGCTTTAAACGGACCTCTGAGACTATCACAGTGCAGGTGCATTTATAAGGGGACTTGATTACACACAGGTGGATTCTATTTATCATCATTAGTCATTTAGGTCAGCACTGGATCATTCAGAGATCCTCACTGAACTTCTGGAGAGAGTTTGCTGCACTGAAAGTAAAGGGGCTGAATAATTTTGCACGCCCAATTTTTCCGTTTTTATTTGTTAACAAAGTTTGAAATATCCAATAAATTTTGTTCCACTTCATGCTTGTGTCCCACTTGTTGTTGATTCTTCACAAAAAATTACAGTTTTATATCTTTATGTTTGAAGCCTGAAATGTGGCAAAGTTCAAGGGGGCCGAATACTTTCGCAAGGCACTGTACTTGGCTGGCCAACAGCTTTTTTGTTTGTCAGTATGCACTTCCATTCAAAGTTAGCAGTAGAACCTAATGCTCCTGATTCGACTTGCTTCTTAACCACTTACCCACTGGGTACTTAAAACGCCTTCCTAACCAGACCAATTTTCAGTTTTTAGTGATCTCACATTTTGAATGACAATTACTCAGTCATGCAACACTGTACCCATATGAATTTTTTGTCTGTGCAAAGCCCTGCACAGAGGAGGTAAGTGTTTGGTATTTTAATAGAAAAAAAAAAACTGGGACTTTATAATCACTTTAAGTAGTTAATAAAGAAACATTTTTCTTTTTTTTTTTTCTTTTAAAAAAGGGAAAAGTAGGGTAATAGTTTAGATTTAGAATACAGCTAGGTAAGAGGAATGTTCCAATATAGGCATCACAAACCCCACTCCCAGTCAATAGTCAAGCCTATTGTTCCTGTAGAAAAGAGGTATCACTGAAATTAGCCATAATGCAAAAAAAATGTATTAAAATGTAATAATTTTTACTACATTGATTTGTGATCCATAGGTTATATTATACAGATAAGAAATGCACACAACTGTACCACGTACCCAATGATGCATTTCTCATGGCGAATATTTTTTTTACACAAAGCTGTATAAGTCCAAAGAAAAAAATTGGAGGATGCCATACTTGACATTTTGATTTACTATAGCCGTTAGGAGTCTGACTTGTGCAAGAGCAGTGTTTGGCAGTGCATGAAGGCTGCACTAATTCATTATTTTTATGCACCAGAGGCTCTGAATTATACGCTTTGTAATTACAGAATAATTGTGTGGCATACATTCAAATCAGTACAATGGACAACAGTTATATAGTGTTTAAACATAGTATGCAAATGCCAAATATGTAACAAATAATGTGTAAAGATTAAGTTCTTTTGAGCAGAATTCTTGGTTTTTAAGTATGACTTCTGGACAAAAGAAGTATTTTATTGCATGATACAAATTCATTTTTTAACTGGTATGTGACATTTTTTATTCCCAAATAGGGACAAGAATACTACCTTCTAGGTGAGGATTTAGTCAACTCAGCTTAAAAGTTGTATTATTCTGCATATGTTGAAATAAATCTAAAAAGTTTGTAATTCTGCAGTTTGTCTTATTTGTGAACCAATATCCATAGCTTTAAATAAATACACCTATTTTATTTCTCTACTCATGCCTTCCTTATCAAAATGTATAATGCATTCAGTTGCAGAAGAACAATAACCACATTGCCATGGCCTGTCAAGGGTTCAGTAATATTTACATCCTGCAGGCCTTGCGGCTGTGCTATCAAAAAGCCATGCATGTCGCAACCCTATCCATGCATATTGGGAGGGATTTATAAAGGCAAATAGACTGTGCACTTTGCACGTACAGTTGCACCCTGCACCCTTTGTAAATGAGATGATGCTTCACTTTGCTAAGAATACCAAATCACATTCAAGGCAATTAAAAAAGCATTTTTGCTAGCACATTATTGGATGATGAAAGTCAGCGATACTTCCCCTCATTTACTAAGCTCTGGAGCTAGCAGAGAAGGGTTCAGGATAAGGCTCAGACAGGGATACGGCTAGCAAAGAAGGGTTCAGGATAAGGTTTAAGGAACAAGCTCAAACAGGGACAAGGCTAGCAAAGAATGCTGAAGCCCTGAACCTTAGTGAAGGGCATGCTAATATTTCCACAGCAGTTCTCCTCAGGTGCAGCCTAATTAAAGGTACAGTCCAGCTGCAGGGAGACACCTGCTGGTGGGCCCTGGAACTGCGCCCCTTCAGCAGAGCCATCAGCAGGTGACCGACGTAATAACACCGATACTGACAGTATCCCCCCCCCCCCTCAAGGAGCGGCCACCGGACGCTTCATAGTGCTTCAATCCCAAAAGTCCAAAAAGGTCTTCCCTCCAAGTCTGTGGGTCTTTCAAAACTCTCTAGGCCAAAATCCTTTAATTTGCCGGAAGGCGTGCCACCAGAGTCCAGCAATTGACCATGACCCCACCACCAGGGTCTGGAGGACGTCTAGGCACCCCACAGGTCAAGTTCCTGAAGTGTAGGTGTAACATTAGGGATACACCCGCCCTCATTGCAGCACATGTCCCAACACTGGGACTGAAGGCAAGCTGGACATCAAGCAGGGGAGCGCCAGCGGCAAGCAGGGTATCCGGCAGTGGCACACCAGGCTGGGCAACAGACAGTGGCACATCAAACAGGGCGGCAGACCGTGGCACATCAAGCAAGCGGCAGACCGTGGCCCATCAAGCAGGGTGGCAGACTGTGGCTCAGCAGGCACTGGATCAGCAAGCACTGGGTCAGCAGGCACCGGAACAGCAAGCAATGGATCAGCAAGCACCGGAACAGCAAGCACTGGAACAGCAGGCTCAGTAGGAGGCACCGGAACAGCGGGCTGAGAAACAGTGGGCTGAGAAACAGTAGGCTGGGTAGTGGTCACCAGAAAACAGCAGGCATTGGATCAGCAGGCACCGGATCAGCGGGCTGAGAAGGAGACACCGGATCAGCAAGCACTGGAACTGCGGGCACTGGATCAGCAGGCTCAGTAGGAGGCACCAGATCAGCGGACACTGGAACAGCAGGCACCGGAACAGCGGGCACTGGAACAGCAGACACCAGAACAGCAGGCTGGGTAGTGGTCACCGTAACAGTGGGCACCGGATCAGCGGGCACCGGAACAGCGGGCTGAGTAACATGTATAACTGTATGTGTAGGGAAGAATATCTTCTTCTTTAATGGTTTGGATACAGGAACCTTGCGAGTAATAGCAGGGCTATCAATAGATTGTGAAGAAGCTGGAAGCCTAAAAGTGGTACTAGGAGATGGTGGAACAGGAGAGATAGTTACAGAGGAGAATTTCTGAGAGGTTGCTAGGGGCACCGGAGTAGTAGAGGAAGTTTTCACAGGGTTAAATGCAGGAAAAGTGCAACTCGTTAAGCCAGGATATGAACAAGCAGTAAAAAGCAAACCATACCTAACTGCAGCTGTGGTTGCTACGGATAACGGAGAGGGGCAACTTTGAGTAAACTGAAGTCTAGAGGCTGAAGTGTCTAGGTGCGAGTTAGCGGATTCAGAATGGAAGAGATCTAACAGGTTTGGAGTAAGGGCTGAACAAAACTCAATTTATAATCCCCTTGCTTCACTAGAGAGTGTACAGCATTAATACAATCCAGTAGAGCCTCTGGAGAAAATGCTGAATAATGTTCAATGAAATAGGGTTCACACTAAAAGGGGGAGAAAAATCATCACCACCCTTAGAGATACTAGAAAAAACGAAATCTACACAAAGTTGAATGAGTGGCTGAATCTCACAAAACAAAACGCTGCCTTGGTCAACAAGCGAATGAGCCAGACGGATGAATTCTGACAATTGCTCACTAGTATATGAACTCGGCAACAATATTACCTGTCCTCAGTTGCAAACTGTGAAAGATAAAATACCTCCTCTGACTGCATCTTGCAACAAACAGAAAATTCCTAATTCCCAGGTGCAACAGAGCTCATAGTTAGTGGCTTCAGCATTCTGTCAGGGTTACCTCCTGCAGGTATCCCTCAAGGGTGATTAGATCAGCTAGTTGCACTAAGGAATCAGGACACAAACGAATAAGGCGCAAATACATTTAATAAGCAAGTGACATACAGGTCCCTCTCAAAAAATTAGCATATTGTGATAAAGTTCATTATTTTCTGTAATGTACTGATAAACATTAGACTTTCATATATTTTAGATTCATTACACACAACTGAAGTAGTGCAAGCCTTTTATTGTTTGATTTTGGCAACAGCTCATGAAAACCCAAAATTCCTATCTCAAAAAATTAGCATATCATGAAAAGGTTCTCTAAACGAGCTATTAACCTAATCATCTGAATCAACTAATTAACTCTAAACACCTGCAAAAGATTCCTGAGGCTTTTAAAAACTCCCAGCCTGGTTCATTACTCAAAACCGCAATCATGGGTAAGACTGCCGACCTGACTGCTGTCCAGAAGGCCATCATTGACACCCTCAAGCAAGAGGGTAAGACACAGAAAGAAATTTCTGAACGAACAGGCTGTTCCCAGAGTGCTGTATCAAGGCACCTCAGTGGGAAGTCTGTGGGAAGGAAAAAGTGTGGCAGAAAACGCTGCACAACGAGAAGAGGTGACCGAACCCTGAGGAAGACTGGGGAGAGGGAAATGCCAAAATGTCTGAAGTCCAGTGTCAAGTACCCACAGTCAGTGATGGTCTGGGGTGCCATGTCAGCTGCTGGTGTTGGTCCACTGTGTTTTATCAAGGGCAGGGTCAATGCAGCTAGCTATCAGGTGATTTTGGAGCACTTCATGCTTCCATCTGCTGAAAAGCTTTATGGAGATGAAGATTTCATTTTTCAGCACGACCTGGCACCTGCTCACAGTGCCAAAACCACTGGTAAATGGTTTACTGACCATGGTATTACTGTGCTCAATTGGCCTGTCAACTCTCCTGACCTGAACCCCATAGAGAATCTGTGGGATGTTGTGAAGAGAAAGTTGAGAGACGCAAGACCAAACACTCTGGATGAGCTCAAGGCTGCTATCGAAGCATCCTGGGCCTCCATAACACCTCAGCAGTGCCACAGGCTGATTGCCTCCATGCCATGCCGCATTGAAGCAGTCATTTCTGCAAAAGGATTCCCGACCAAGTATTGAGTGCATAACTGAACATAATTTTTTGAAGGTTGCCTTTTTTTGTATTAAAAACACTTTTCTTTTATTGGTCGGATGAACTATGCTAATTTTTTGAGATAGGAATTTTGGGTTTTCATGAGCTGTATGCCAAAATCATCAATATTAACTACACAAGGATCAAACAATAGCAAGACAGGACTAGAACAGGAGACAAGGAAAGCGGGGAGCCAAGTACAGGAAACAGGGTACAGGGAACAGAGCTCAGGATAAGGGTACAGGTTACAGGATACCGGTATAGGATACAGGTTCGGGATTTGGCTCAGACAGGGATACAGCTAGCAGAGAAGGGTTCAGGATAAGGCTCAGACAGGGATACGGCTAGCAGAAAAGGGTTCAGGATAAGGCTCACACCGGGATACGGCTAGCAGAGAAGGGGTTAGCACAAGGTTTCAGGGACAAGGCTAGCAAAGAAGGGTTCAGGATAAGGTTTCAGGAACAAGCTCAAACAGGGACAAGGCTAGCAAAGAAGGGTTCAGGATAAGGTTTCAGGAACAAGCTCAAACAGTGACAAGGCTAGCAAAGAAGGGTTCAGGATACGGTTTCAGGAACAAGCTCAAACAGGGACAAGGCTAGCAAACAATGCTGAAGCCCTGAACCTTAGTGAAGGGCGGGCTAATATTCCCACAGCAGTTCTCCTCAGGTGCAGCCTAATTAAAGGTACAGTCCAGCTGCAGGGAGACACCTGCTGGTGGGCCCTGGAACTGCGCCCTTCAGTTACCGGAAGAGCAGAGCCACCAGCAGGTGACCGACATAATAACACTGATACTGACAGACACAAACCTCTTTTACCACCCCCAAACAATAAAGAGATATATCTTAGGATGAACTGGAGCAGAAAAGAGCAAGATGAAAGAACAATGTCCCAGTTAAGGTGGAAATCTTAGGAAGAAAAGAGGATCTAGGCCTCAAGACAACTTTATCCTTGTGAAGGATAAGAAATGGTTCTGTACAAGACAAGACTGCCAGTTCAGAAACTCCCCCAACAGCATTAATGGCAATAAGAAATGCTATCTATGATTTAGAGTTAATAGATATCTCTGGTGAGTTCAAAAGGTAGCCGAGAGAACCAGGTTGAGATCCCACAGTGTTACTGGAGGTTATACAGGTGTAAAACACCTTGAGCAACACCTTGTACAAAAGCCTTCACTAGGGAATGAAAAGCAAGTGGTCCTTAGAAAAAAGATCACAAAAGCTGATATTTTCCCCTTGATGGTACCCAAAGCCAAGTGCTGGTCTAGACCTGATTGGAGAAAAGTAATTTTCTAGCCTCAAACCATGCAACTGTGAGTGTATAAATGACCATGTCAGAAAGACCCCTACCTCTTAGAACCTAGGCTTCAACAATTATGCCATCAAAGCCATTGACCCTGATGCAGGGTGGTAAACTGGCCATAGAAACAGAAGATTTGGATGATCTGGAAGGGCCCATGGAGTGCCTACCAAGAGTCTGATTAGGTCAGAGTGCCATGTTCTCCAGGGGTTTATTTAGTGCAATCAATGAGAGTCTCTGAATGCCCTCCATCTAGATCCTGAGGAGCCGATGAAAAAGAAGCTTCAGAAGAGGAAAAGCATTGACCAAGTTGCACTAATACCACAGATCAGCCAGATAATCCACTGGTTCCACCAGTACATTCTTGTATCTGTAGACAAACCTGTACAGCTTGTTGTTGAACTTGAAGGCTGGGAGGTCCACATCTAACATCCCCCACCATAGAAACAAAAATCTTAAAACACCTCTAGGTGAAGAGACCATTTTCCTGAGTTCAGTTACCTGAAATGTGAATGGATGACAAGGCTAGAACATGAAGTTCTGCCCAAGACAGGGGCTATTCCACTTCTCTTTCCATTGGAAACTTCTGGTTGATGTTTTTTTATACATATAAAGATCTCTTTTTACACTTTTTGAAAAAACATAGAAACAACCCACCATGCAAGGCGGAACAGACATTAGCCTAAAGACAAAGAAGGAAGCGCCCATCTCGGAGGCCACCATCCACAGTAATTACAGGTAAAGTACAAGATATAGTAGAATACAGCCAAATAAAAGTAGCCTAGGAACCCAGGGAGGCATTTGGAGACTTAGGAAAGAGTAGGGCACATGAACTCTATCCATTGGGACCATATGGAATTAAACTTTCACATTAAATTTCTATGTTGAAGGTATATTTTTCAAAAAAGAGAAAAATCTATTGAGATCCGTTATCCATTCCAACAGCGTGGGCGGTTGGGGCGAGATCCAAATATGGACAAATAGCCTGCAGGATATGAATAGCGCTCGAGAAATGGTAAGCACTAAGTTTTGATCAATTAGGGATAAGTCAATGTACCCAAGCAAACAAGTACGGGTCAACTGTAATGTTAGTTTCCATGAGACTGTTAAGTGTCCCTACTACCTCAGCCCAATACCTCTGCAACTTGGGACAACACCACAAGAGATGGATAAGGGATCCTGGAGAGTAGCCACATCTTGCACATGTAGCGGTGTTATATATGCCTGAAAGATATTGTTTGACATTTGGGAAGGAACTAGGCTCCCTCTAGTGGTAGCTGCATGGAATTTCTCGGGCTGTGACCTTCTTTTCAGGAAGTTGAGGAGACTACATCGTCCATGGTGCTTTGCAAGGACCAGGGTGCACGGCCGCACCGCACAGCCTTCTGGGGGAAGCTTTATAAAAGAAGGGAGGAGCCAGGCTCGCTCTCTTGGAAAGACACAGTCAGACAAGCAGGAAGCCAGCGCTGTGGGCTGATGCTGCATGCTAGGCCGAAACTCCTGGGCCTTAAGTGACTAAGTTGCAGCGTTCCATCTCCAGTAGAGGATCCCTCCTGGAGGTCCCATCGATGTTCTACAGAGACCAGACTCATCTACCACCAATACCTAGTGCGGCTGGTGACAGAGGCCGGAGACTGAGACAGCAGCAGAGGCTTCCTGTGAGACAGTCCTGTTGGTGAGAGGGCACCTGCCCAAAAACTGACTCTATCTATCAAAGAAGTAACTTTAGTCAGGATTAGCCTTAGAGTAGTAGAAGGCAATATACCAGGTGGCCCAGTACATCTCTCACAGAAGTTTTACCGCCAATCCTGCACAGACACCCTGCGGTGATTACTAACTGTTTGCTGCCATTCTCTCTATTGATCATCCATCCTCAATGTGGATTACAAATCGCGAGTGCACCAACATTGCTAGCGAAGATATAGAGAAGAAACAGTGGACTCAGATAGGTCTGATTGTCTGGTACTGTGTCTAACTGAATGCTGAGCCTTATATCCAAAAGTATAATAGTGATTAAGATGGTGGTCCTATGGGCTCGGAGACATTTCCTGAAACAATTAATGTGCCCTTGAGGAGTGATATCACAGTATTTATCTTATCTTTGATTAATTAATCAGTATATCCTTTTACAAAGTCATATTTTACTGTATCAAAACTGTTTATTTGATTTACAGTAAATAACTTTCCTGTTTAAAAGCAAGCTTGTGTGTGGTCACCTTGTATTACCCAGAAGGACTGGAGAGAGGTAACAGGTCATTATTATTTATTGAAGTGTTATATTCCAATCTGTGTAGCCATTTGGTATTCCAGTCCTATTCTGGGTCAGTTGTGCCTAGGGAGGGTTCGAGCCAATTCTGTGGGTTGTTAGGCAGGACGTAGACCCAATAATCTAATCAGCAGCTCCTGCGGGGGTGGTGCTACACACAGAACGGGTCTTCTCGCACACTTATATTATACAGAAATTTGGGGGTTCGATAAACCCTGTGCAAAATAAATAATTGCATAAGCCTGTGAAAAGAGGAGATAGAAACCATCTGGAGAGACTGCAAGACATCCTCCCAAATGTCACCAGAGATGGTAGCACATCCCTCTCCCACCAAGCTTTACATAACAGAGAAAATGTCAAAACAAAGCATTCTAGCACTGTAAGCTAGGTATCTGAGATTAGAATCTTAGTGGAGAAGGCCTGTGCTATGGTCTAATAGACCCCAAATCTCTCCATGAAGAGGACCTGTCACGGCCCATGCTATTACAAGGGATACTGTTCATCCCTTGTGCTAGCAATAAAGTTTGTAAAAAAAAAAAAAAAAATAATAATAATTTGTATAAAATAAATAAATAACATTTAAAAAAAAATGTTTAAAGCGCCCCCGTCTCACTGTGCTAACGCGCAAATGAGAACACATAGGTTACTCCCGCCCGCATATGTAAACAGTGATCACACCACACATGTGAGGTATTGTTGCGAATGTCAGAGCAAGAGCAGTATTTCTAGCACCAGACCTCCTATGCCCCTGAAAACTAGTAACCTTTAAAGGCGTTTAAAGCATCGCCAATGGAAACTTTAATGCCCCGTACACACGTGCAGATTGTCGGCCGAAAAGATTCGGCCGCCGAACGATTGGCCGATTTTCGGCTTTTTAGTATGATGCTTCCGACAACCGACAGCGCACTTTCGGCCGAACAGAATCTGTCGTGCAAGCATTAAAATTTTTGTATGCCGACACCAGAGCGGCCGATTGTTCGCCAGTCAATACAGAATTCGGCCGACAGACAGCAGATTTGCAAGACTGGGCATGCTCAGAAAAGAAAAAACACAGGGAAAGTTAACCATCACATGACATCACTTCTGCAGTCGGCTGTAGTCGGCGGACAACATTCGTGTGCAGTCTTTTGCACTTTTCAGCGGACACGACAGCCCGGGGACAAAAGACGGCCGATCGTTCGGTACGTGTGTACGAGGCATAAGGCACCGTAGTTTGCCGCCATTCCACGGGCAGACACAATTTTTTTTTTTTTTTTTTTTTTTAATTCTTTTTATTTGGTTTTCAGAAAATAAGAAAGAAAAAAACACAAAATACATACAAGTACGAAGTAGCAAAGCATTTGTACATATCACAACTACGCAAACAATAGAGAGGAAAATACAATGTTTTGAACAAACAAGTAAGATATGGTGCCATCTAATAACCATACGGGTAAAGCCCACAGCCTCCCAATGGATACATTCATCGGCAGTAAATTAGTGAACAAACCTCGTTAGCCAATATCTTAATACATGTTTCTACAATGACCTGATCGGGCGGGGAGTAGGCGGAGGGGCTTATGACCCATTTCTACATTGATTTAGTAAATGGAAATTTTACATTTCTAGGAGGGTGCCCCATCCAGGGAACATGCTGCCACCCCCCAGTTCGGGTCTAGCTACCCTCCGCCCCGGCCCCCCCGAATCCATCACCCACAGATAATTGGGCTCAGTTTGAACTATGTTTGGGAAAATAATCATTCCAGATCGACCATTTGGCCTGAAATTGTTTTACCTTAAGTTCAGTTAGGGCTAGGGTTTTTTCGTAGATACAAGATTCTCCTACAAGTTGAATGACCTCCCTCTGAGAGGGAACATCTACACATTTCCACTTGCGTGCTATGGACAATCTAGCAGCAAAGAGAATGTTTTGGACGACAGTCCTAAATTGGGGGGGATACCTGTCTACATTAATACCTAAGATGGCCTGTTCAACCGTCACTCTGTTTAAGATTCCCGTAATGGAAGCAATAAGTTTTGATACAGAGGTCCAGAAACTTCTCAGAGAGATACAGGACCACATCACATGTATTAGGGTGCCCACCTGACCGCACCCTCTCCAACATAAATTAGATGTCTCTGGGGAATACTTGGCAATAGTGTATGGTGTTTTGTACCACCTGAGATGTAGTTTTTGAAGCCCTTCCCTGAAGTTGGAGCATCTGGTATGTGTTCGAGTAAGCTTATAGGAGTTTAGCCATTGCTTAGTGGTGAATTCCTGGTTAAGTTCGCTTTCCCATTTGAGGTGATGGGTGTGTTTGATAAATGACCCCTTATCCTGTAGAGCTGTGTAGAATGTGCCTATGCCTTTGAGCTGTTTGCTGGATCCAAAACATAGGGAGTGAACCTGTGCTGGCATGGAGATACTAGTTGCTTCTAGGCTAGATATCAATTGAGTCACCCTACAGAACGTGAGAAACTCCCCGGCAAACGAGGGGAACCTCACACACCTGGTGGCAAAAGAGGAGCTACCCTGATTATTTTTAAAGTCTTGGATTGTATGTATGCCAAAAGATGGCCAGTGGTTTACTTTCAGGTTTGGGGAAAGGAAGGAGAGGGCCGTCAGAGGGACAGGGATATCCACTCTGCGGCCTACCGAGTTACTATGGGTAAAAAAATACTGCCAGGCTTGTATTGTGGCACTTATAGTCGGGTGTACCACAGAAAATGCACGTTTAGATAGAGGGATGCTGAGCATCAAGTCCGCCAAGGACCCCTGTGGCACCACCGACTTTTCTAACCTGGTCCAGCTGGGAGCCTGATCTGGTCTTAGCCAATGTAGAGATTGTGTGAGGATAGCTGCCATATGATAGTCCTTCATATCTGGAACCCCCATGCCCCCCACTAGGGGATGTCTGATCAAAAGCTTATGAGAGCAGCGGGGTTTTTTCCCGGCCCACAGGAACCCAGAGACCACGGACTGCACTTTGCGGTAGAATGCTTGGGGAATCTTAATGGGAAGCGCCCTGAAAAGGTACAGGAGCTTCGGGAATGTTAACATTTTAAATGCCGCATTCCTGCCCGACCATGAAAGGAAATGTTTACCATATCTGTCGATGTCACCTGACAAGGTGTCCATAAATGGGTTGAAGTTATACTTAAATAAATCCTTCGTATTACTTGTCAGCTTGATGCCCAAGTAATCAATAGGCCCCTGACTCCACTGGAAGGGAACTAACTGTTCAATCTCAGTGCGTGTGTCGTCATCTATTCCCACCCCTAGTATGTGTGACTTAGTGTCATTGATTTTGTAGTATGAGATGGAGTGAAATTCCTGAAGAACTTCCTGAGCTGCATCAAGGGAGGTTTTTGGGGCTGTCATGGATAGGATAACATCGTCCGCGAACAATGAAATCTTATTTGGAAAACCGTGGATGTCTAGACCCCTGATACCCGGGTGGTTTCTAATTCTTTCCGCCAGAGGCTCCATCAGGAGAACGAAGACCAATGGGGAAAGTGGACACCCCTGCCTGGTCCCATTTGTGATATCAAATTTCGTAGAGAACATACCCTCTGTGTAGACATAGGCCGAAGGTTGAGTATATAAAGCCATAATCGCGTCCAAAATCTCACCCCCCATGCCGAAACGTTGCAAAACTTTATGTAGATATCCCCAGTGAATCCTGTCAAAGGCCTTTTCGGCGTCAAGGGACAGGAACACTGTGGGCGTATTTGTGGATTCGGCATGGTGGATGAGATTCAGGAGGCGCCTTGTAGCGTCAGTAGCCTGACGGCCCAGTATAAAACCCACCTGGTCCTGGTTAATAAGGTCAGGTAAGAACTTAGCTAGCCGGTTAGCCAAAATTTTGGCGTAGACCTTCAGATCCACGTTCAATAATGATATGGGTCTGAAATTCTTCGCACAGTTCGGGGGTTTCCCCGGTTTAGGAAGCGTTATAACAATAGCCTCCAGCATTTCTGGAGGAAAGGAGGCAGACGAGGCAGCCCTGTGGAACACATCCTGAAGCCTTGGGGCCAAAATCTGTACAAATTGTCTATAGTATTCTGATGAAAATCCATCAGGGCCAGGAGCTTTTTTTAAGGGTAGTGACAGTATTGCGGTGGAAATTTCCGCCGCGGAGATAGGGAGGTTCAAGTCTGATAATGCTGATGGAGTCAGTTTGGGCAGGGAGACTGACGCTAGAAAATTATCTATGTCCTCCGGGGACGGTTGGGGAGTGGACACATCGTCTTTCAAATTATAAAGGGAGCCATAGTATTGACTGAAGGCGTCCGCAATATCTTTGGGGTTGGTCAAGGTCTGTCCAGTCGAATGGTGAGTCAGTTTAGAGATGCGTTGTCGGGTACGTTCGTCCTTTAGATGGTTGGCTAGAAGTTTGCCAGCCTTGTTTCCGTGAGCAAAAAAGTTAGCTTTCTTTTTGCGGATTTGAGTTTGATGCTGTCCTAGTAGCAGTAAGCGCAACTCATTTTGGGCCTGCGTCAGCTGGTCAGTGATGTGTGGAAGCGGGTTTAGCTTGTTAAGGGATTCTAACTGTTGGATTTTTTGTAACATGTCCTCCAACTGCTGCCTCCTCTGCCTCCGTTTAGCTGCGCTTTTAGACATAAGGAAACCTCGCATAAATGCCTTATGGGCGTTCCAGACCATGAATGGGCAAGTTTCCCCATTAGCATTGTTGCGGAAGAATTCCTCCAGGGCCACTTGGACCTCGGAGGAAGTCCTTGGGTCACAAAAGATAGTAATGTCGTTTTTCCACCTGTTGGCTCTCGTGGAGCAGACCTGAGGGCCTATAGTCACTGAAACTGGTGCGTGGTCCGACCAAGTGATTTGGCCTATGGTAGATTCAACTACTTTTTGTAACAAAAACTTATCAGAGAGGATCATATCAATCCTGGAATACGAGGAATGAACTTTAGAAAAAAAGGAAAAGTCCCTCTCCGAGGAGTGATGACATCTCCAGATGTCCTGTAGGTCCGAGGCAATCAGAAATTTGGATAAGTCCGCTCTGCGGGGGTGCATTGGATGGTCCCTGGAAATGTCCTGGCGACAATTGGCCACTAAATTCAAGTCTCCCCCCAACAGTACAAATCCGGAAAGATCCGGTTTAATGTTTTTCCACATCTTCTTCAAAAAAGAATTTTGGTTAGCATTGGGGGCATAGACGTTGAGGAGGGAGTACTTGACGTTGTTAATTTCACATTTCAACAAGAGGAAGCGGCCCTCAGGGTCAGAGTGGTGCGAAATGTACTTATAATCCACAGAGTCTTTAATGAGGATGGCCACTCCCCCTTTTTTCTTAGGGCCATTGGCATAGTAAACATGGGGGAATTGCTTGAACTTAAGCATGGGGTACGTTGCGGCACAGAAATGGGTTTCCTGAATGAGCATGACATCACATTTTTGTGTGTTAAGTTCTCTGTACAGCATATGGCGTTTAAACGGACTGTTAAGACCCCGAACGTTCAATGATGTCAGTTTGAAAGACATGGTGGTATGAAGCGGTGTGAGCTCTGCAGGGTACAGGCGTCAAAAAATAGTCAAAAGAAAAAGCAAAAATAAAGTGCGAAAAAACTACAACAAAAGAAAAAAGAAAAACACATATAACACAAGGCGCTAGGAACAGGTGGCGCCTGTAAGTAAAAATTGACGATATCCGGGTGGAAATCTGGGCAGAATGAAAATCTGCTAACTTGGGGCAATTAGTACAAGATACTATAAGCAGCCGAACAGAACTGCCGGATATCTGAAACTAGGCGATCTAGTGAATGGAGGGTCAACTCCCACATAAAGCATATAGACACTTGCAGGAAGAATTCCTCCGTCAGGTGGACGGGGAACAGTCAGGACCTCTAGATTGGTGCTGCGTGTCTGAGTCATCAGAGTCCAGTATACCCCACTGACGGAGCAGGTTAATGCCATATTCCAGGGTTGTTATTTTAAATTCCTTGTCCCCCTTAGTGACTAGGAGTGTTGCCGGATAGTTCCAGCGATACTGGATATGATGGTTTCTCAGGGGTTTCGTCACTGTCAGCAAGTTCCTTCGCCTGTTCATGGTGTGGGCGGATAGGTCCGCATAAAATGACAGGCCTTGCACGCTGACCGGGAGGTCTACGGCCTTCCTCATCCGTGCCATGACCCTCTCTTTCACAGTATAGAAATGGATCCTGACAATAGCATCTCTGGGGTACTTATCAGGAATATGTTTAGGTTTTGGTAGCCTGTGGATCCTATCTATTGCCAGGTCATTGGGTGTCACATTCGGTAATAAGTCCTGCATAATAGAAGTGAAGTAGACAGATAGGTCTTGAGGTTTAACCGATTCGGGTATGCCTCTTATCTTGATATTGTTCCATCTGGAACGATCCTCAAGGTCTGCCACCTTAGACTTAAGCCATATTATTTCGTCATCGTGATCGTTATGTGCATCCACCACATCGTTGAATGTATTGGCAAACTCCCCCATCTTGTCTTCAATTTTTGTCACTCTGTCAGTCACAGCGACCACCGCAGTGTTACACTGAGACATTAATTGCAGCATGTCAGAATGTATAGCAGAGCGTAGTGAAAGCATCATGTCTCTTAACATAGAGGCCATCACAGGCTGGTCCCCTGCAGGTAAAGCTGCCATAGTCTCCTGGAATTCCAGGGTGTCATTGATGGTAATGCCTTGTGAAGGGGCTGCGGCGGCATGGTCCGTCTTTTGTTTGGATTTCACCGGGCTATTGGACTGTGAAGTCGGGGTAGACTGTGGTAGGTAGCCCACCTCGTTGTTTTGCGTGCCCGAGGGGTTCCCACTGTCTTTGGAGTCCGGGGAAGACAAGTGCTGGGGCTGTGAGGAGCGTGGCGGGCCGGCGCCATCTTGGCTGCGCGGCCTAACATTCGGGGTGAAGAAGTTTAACATCTTACCCGGTTTTCCACGATCTTTCCGTTTGTGGGACATGTCCGGTAGGTGCTCGCAGGTGTCCGGAGTGTAGTTGCGGTACTTTGGAGTGACCCTCTCCGTTGTAGTTTGCTCCGGTCTGTCTGCGTGGCGAGGAGCTGCAGGCTTAAGCTGCCATTCACCTCGCTAGCCGGCTCCGCCCCTCGGCAGACACAATTTTAAAGCATGACATGTTGGATATCTATTTACGTGAAGTAACATCATCTTTCACATTATCCCCAAAAATTGGACTAACTTTACTGTTTTGTTTTTTATTCATGAATGTGTTTTTTTTTTTTCCAAACAAATTGCATTTGAAAAACCGCTGTGCAAATACCGTGTGAAAAAAAAAATTGCAACACACACCATTTTATTCTTTAGAGTCTCTGTTAAAAAAAAATATATAATGTTTGGGGGTTCTAAGTAATTTTCTAGCAAAAAAAAAAAGTAGATTTTTACATGTAGGAGCGAAGTATCAGAATAGGCTTGGGAAGGAGGTGGTTAAAGGAGGCTGGTAATTCCAATTCATAAGCAACATAATTTATCCTTATTTTAATCGGGAATGGCCCCACAAACTTGGGTAACAGTTTCCTTGATGGACAAGCACAAGCTAATTTTAAGTTGGTTTTGGACAACAATACCTGATTGCCAGGTTCCAGGTTTAATTCCCCACTTCTCTTCCTGTCAAAAGCTTTTTTATTGTGTGCATGCGCTTTGGTTATTGCTTTCTGCAACAGTTTGTTATTAGATTCCAAGAAAGTTACTGTTTCTATCACAGCTGGAACGGAGCATTCAGGAATTGTATTGGGTTGAAATGATGGATGAAAGTCATAGTTAGCAAAGAATGGGGATTCTTTAGTAGTGGAGTGGTTAGAATTGTTATATGCAAATTCAGCTAGTGGAAGTAATAATACCCAGTCATTCTGAGAGAAAGAAGAAAAGCAACTTAAGTATTAGTATTGCTCCAGGGTCTGGTTGGTCCTTTCCGTTTGACTATTAGTTTGGGGGTGATGGGTTAAGGAAAAGGACAATTCGATCTTCAGAGTCTCTGAGAGAGTTTTCCAGAATCTTGAGGTGAATTGTACCCCCTGGTCAGACACAATGTTAGCTGGGACCGCATGGCGCCTTACTATTAGTGATGAGCCGAAACCCTCCCATTTTGGTTTGCACCAGAACACCGCAAACAGAGGAAAAGTTTGTTCAAACAAACAAACCCCATTGAAGTCTATGGGACTCGAACCTCGAAAATCAAACAGCCTTATTTTGAAGGCTTAAATGTAAGTTATTGCCCCAAAAAAGTGTATGGGGGTCTGGGTCCTGACCTGGGGAACATGTAGCAATGAAAAAAAAGTTTTTAAAAACGATTGTTTTTAAAGGAGCACTGATTTACTGATTTTAATGAGACTTAAAGTTAAACTATAAAAAATTAAAAATTCCTTCAAATATCGTGCCTGCATGTATGTAGCCTGCTGCAGCTATGCTGAAATTTCTAAAGCAAAAAATGTCATATACAAATATTCATACAAGTTTCAAATCACATGTACTTGTGATACGGGTGCAGAAAAATTGGGCCTTGCTTGTTGATGGTGCCTGAATACCGGAACCCCTCGCACAGTGGCGGACGGTGTGTTGGGGGCGCAGGGGCGCCGCCCCCCCCCTATCCATGCGTCCGGCCCCTAATCTGCATGCAGGGGCGCCGGACGCATGGAGTTCAATGGGGCTTTTTTTTTTTTTGCATCACCTGATTAGAGCCAGAGGCTCTAATAGGGCGATGCAAAGGGTGGACCCGGGGGCGCAGAGCAGTGCGTCCCGACTCCACCCATTGTGTGACAATAGCGAATGAAAATTCGCTATTGTCACACGGATCCTCCTCCCGGCCAATCAGGGAGCGGGTCTAATACCTGATTCCTGATTGGCCGCAAGGCAAACCCCATGCCATTGGCCGAGGAGGAGGCGGGAGCGGGAGGACCCGAGGAGACGCGCCCCCGCCGCCGCCGCTGCTGCTGATGATGATCCAGGTGCACTGGATTGAAGGGGGCACGCACGCTGGTCTCCGCATTGAAGGGGGCATGTATGCTGGTCACTACATTGAAGGGGGCATGTATGCTGGTCACTACATTGAAGAAGGGAATTTATGCTGGTCACTACATTGAAGAGGGCATGTACCCTGGTCAATACATTGAAGGGGGCATGTACGCTGGTCACTACATTGAAGGGGGCATGTATGCTGGTCACTACATTGAAGGGGGCATGTACGCTGGTCACTGCATTGAAGGGGGCATGTATGCTGGTCACTGCACGGGGGGCATGTACGCTGGTCACTGCATTGAAGGGGGCATGTACGCTGGTCACTACATTGAAGGGAGCATGTATGCTGGTCACTGCATTGAAGGGGGCATGTACGCTGGTCACTGCATTGAAAGGGACATGTATGCTGGTCACTACATTGAAGGGGGCATGTATGCTGGTCACTGCATTGAAGGGGGCATGTACGCTGGTCACTACATTGAAGGGGGCATGTATGCTGATCACTACATTGAAGGGAGCATGTACGCTGGTCACTACATTGAAGGGGGCATGTACGCTGGTCACTGCATTGAAGGGGGCATGTACGCTGGACTCTGCATTGAAGGGGGTATGTACGCTGGTCATTGCATTGAAGGGGGCATGTATGTTGGTCTCTGCATTGAAGGAGGCACGCTGGTCACTGTGCATTGAAAGGGGGCATGCTGGTCACTGTGCATTGAAAGGGGGCACGCTGGTCACTGTGCATTGAAAGGGGGCACGCTGGTCACTGTGCATGCTGGTCACTGTGCATTGAAAGGGGGCACGCTGGTCACTGTGCATTGAAAGGGGGCACGCTGGTCACTGTGCATTGAAAGGGGGCACACTGGTCACTGTGCATTGAAAGGGGGCACACTATACCTTAATTACTGAAGGCCCCTTTCACACTTTTGCGCCCTCAAAGTCACGCAATTTTTTACATCGTTTTTTGCCGCAAAGCAATGCCTATTACATTTTTCTGTTTGCGCCCCCCAAAAATTTTGAGCACCAGCCGCCACTGCCCTCGTAGTTACTCTTGCTGGGTGCATTAACGGGCCCTGCTGCTAAAAAAATTATACAAATATAAAATCGCATGTACTTGTCATACAGGTGCCAAAAATTGGGCCTTTGGTGTTGCTGGTGCCTGAACACCATAACCAACCCCTCACAGTTACTCTTGTTGGGTGCCGGAACAGGACCTGCTGGTAAGAATTCCATGCCAAAAATTGGGCCTTTGCGGAAGGTGGTGCCTGAACACTGTAACCAAGGCCTCACAGTTACTCTTGCTGGGTGCCGGAACGGGACCTGCTTGTAAGAATTCCATGTGTAACAGATCCCCAATACTTGGAACAAGTATTTCTGTCTTAGGTCTCCAGACTCTCACGTGATGCAGAGACCTGGCCCCTCAATTCCCCCCAAACATTAGCCTGAGCTCATTGAAGGGTAAAACAAAAGACACCATATTCACCAACTCACTTCCAATATATATCCAGTTTTAGGAGCTTGATTACATCATGCAAATGTATTGTATACAGAACGTAATTAACATACCTTGGCCTTCTGGAAAGAGACAATAGGTGAATGAGACTGCAACATTATCATAATTAGTTCAACAAACAACCGGCCCAAACATAGCCGAATACACATTCCTAGAAGTGTGAACACACTTCACCTCTAAACAGATGAAAGCAGAAGACATAGGCTCTCAGACTGCCCGTCTCCGTTTTCAACACACCTTATTATAACTGTCAGTACACATCCCCACAGTAGACGTCATTAGCATCTCTTTAGTCTCTCAATGTGTGGAGATGTCCTCTGCTGCAACAGGCAGCTTTGGGCCTGTAACATTGATTCCAGTCTGAGACTGTATCTTGGGGTGACATGGATTTGAGTCCAAAGCAACACTACTCCCATTGTCCCCCAGCATATACCCCCACACAGAGGTGCACTTCCCTACAAGCCAGGGCCCATAGTCAGTGGGCAGGAGGCTGGCCTCCACACTCCTCCAGTAGCCTATGGTGAAAGTCCCAGCAAATGGGCGTTCGTCACACCATGCAAATTTGAAATCGCATGTGCTATACAAGTGCCAAAAATTGGGCCTTTGCGGAAGGTGGTGCCTAAACACCACAACCAAGGCCTCGCAGTTGCTCTTGCTGAGTGCAGGAGCGGGACCTGCTGGTAAGAATTCCATGGAAATTTGAAATCGTATGTGCTATACAAGTGCCAAAAATTGGGCCTTTTCGGAAGATGGTGCCTGAACACCATAACCAGGGCCTCGCAATTACTTTTGCTGGTTGCAGGAAGGCACCTGCTGTAAGAATTACATGTAAATTTGAAATCGCATGTGCTATACAAGTGCCAAAAATTGGGCCTTTGCGGAAGGTGGTGCCTGAACACCATAACCAAGACCTCAGGTTTGTGTTACCTATAGAAAGAACCCACAACTGAGCAATGGTTACTGTGGCTGATATCTGCAGGGATCTCTATTCCTACAGGTCTGCGATCCCTATAGAAGGATCCACAACTGAGCAAAGGTTACTGTGGCTGATATCTGCAGGGATCTCTATTCCTACAGGTCTGAGATCCCTTTAGAAAGATCCACAACTGAGCAATGGTTACTGTGGCTGATATCTGAAGTGGTCTATATTCCTACAGGTCTGTGATCCCTATAGAAAGATCCACAACTGAGCAAAGGTTACTGTGGCTGATATCTGTAGTGATCTCTATTCCTACAGGTCTGAGATCCCTATAGAAAGATCCACAACTGAGCAATGGTTACTGTGGCTGATATCTGCAGTGATCTATATTCCTACAGGTCTGTGATCCCTATAGAAGGATCCACAACTGAGCAAAGGTTACTGTGGCTGATATCTGCAGTGATCTATATTCCTACAGGTCTGTGATCCCTATAGAAGGATCCACAACTGAGCAAAGGTTACTGTGGCTGATATCTGCAGGGATCTCTATTCCTACAGGTCTGAGATCCCTATAGAAAGATCCACAACTGAGCAATGGTTACTGCGGCTGATATCTGAAGTGGTCTATATTCCTACAGGTCTGTGATCCCTATAGAAAGATCTACAACTGAGCAAAGGTTACTGTGGCTGATATCTGAAGTGGTCTATATTACTACAGGTCTGTGATCCCAATAGAAAGATCCACAACTGAGCAATGGTTACACTGGCTGATATCTGCAGTGATCTCTATTCCTACAGGTCTGTGATCCCTATAGAAAGATCTACAACTGAGCAAAGGTTACTGTGGCTGATATCTGAAGTGGTCTATATTACTACAGGTCTGTGATCACAATAGAAAGATCCACAACTGAGCAATGGTTACACTGGCTGATATCTGCAGGGATCTCTATTCCTACAGGTCTGAGATCCCTTTAGAAAGATCCACAACTGAGCAATGGTTACTGTGGCTGATATCTGAAGTGGTCTATATTCCTACAGGTCTGTGATCCCTATAGAAAGATCCACAACTGAGCAAAGGTTACTGTGGCTGATATCTGTAGTGATCTCTATTCCTACAGGTCTGAGATCCCTATAGAAAGATCCACAACTGAGCAATGGTTACTGTGGCTGATATCTGCAGTGATCTATATTCCTACAGGTCTGTGATCCCTATAGAAGGATCCACAACTGAGCAAAGGTTACTGTGGCTGATATCTGCAGGGATCTCTATTCCTACAGGTCTGAGATCCCTATAGAAAGATCCACAACTGAGCAATGGTTACTGTGGCTGATATCTGAAGCGGTCTATATTCCTACAGGTCTGTGATCCCAATAGAAAGATCCACAAATGAGCAATGGTTACACTGGCTGATATCTGCAATGATCTCTATTCCTACAGGTCTGAGATCCCTATAGAAAGATCCACAACTGAGCAATGGTTACTGTGGCTGATATCTGAAGTGGTCTATATTCCTACAGGTCTGTGATCCCAATAGAAAGATCCACAACTGAGCAATGGTTACACTGGCTGATATCTGCAGTGATCTCTATTCCTACAGGTCTGAGATCCTTATAGAAAGATCCACAACTGAGCAATGGTTACTGTGGCTGATATCTGAAGTGGTCTATATTCCTACAGGTCTGTGATCCCAATAGAAAGATCCACAACTGAGCAATGGTTACACTGGCTGATATCTGCAGTGATCTCTATTCCTACAGGTCTGTGATCCCTATAGAAAGATCCACAACTGAGCAAAGGTTACTGTGGCTGATATCTGAAGTGGTCTATATTACTACAGGTCTGTGATCCCAATAGAAAGATCCACAACTGAGCAATGGTTACACTGGCTGATATCTGTAGTGATGTCTATTCCTACAGGTCTGTGATCCCTATAGAAAGATCCACAACTGAGCAAAGGATTCTGCGGCTGATATCTGCAGTGATCTCTATTCCTACATGTTTGTGATCCCTATAGAAAGATCCACAACTGAGCAATGGTTACTGTGGGTGATATCTGCAGTGATCTCTATTCCTACAGGTCTGTGATCCCTATAGAAGGATCCACAACTGAGCAAAGGTTACTGTGGCTGATATCTGCAGGGATCTCTATTCCTACAGGTCTGAGATCCCTATAGAAAGATCCACAACTGAGCAATGGTTACTGTGGCTGATATCTGAAGTGGTCTATATTCCTACAGGTCTGTGATCCCAATAGAAAGATCCACAACTGAGCAATGGTTACACTGGCTGATATCTGCAGTGATCTCTATTCCTACAGGTCTGTGATCCCTATAGAAAGATCCACAGCTGAGCAAAGGTTACTGTGGCTGATATCTGTAGTGATCTCTATTCCTACAGGTCTGAGATCCCTATAGAAAGATCCACAACTGAGCAATGGTTACTGTGGCTGATATCTGCAGTGATCTATATTCCTACAGGTCTGTGATCCCTATAGAAAGATCCACAGCTGAGCAATGGTTACTGTGGCTGATATCTGCAGTGATCTATATTCCTACAGGTCTGTGATCCCTATAGAAAGATCCACAGCTGAGCAATGGTTACTGTGGCTGATATCTGCAGTGATCTCTATTCATACAGGTCTGTGATCCCTATAGAAAGATCCACAACTGAGCAAAGGTTACTGTGGATGATAACTGTAGTGATGTCTATTCCTACAGGTCTGTGATCCCTATAGAAAGATCCACAACTGAGCAAAGGATTCTGTGGCTGATATCTGCAGTGATCTCTATTCCTACATGTCTGTGATCCCTATAGAAAGATCCACAACTGAGCAAAGGTTACTGTGGCTGACATCTGCAGTGATCTCTATTCCTACAGGTCTGTGATCCCTATAGAAAGATCCACAACTGAGAAAGGGTTACTGTGGCTGATATCTTCAGGGATCTCTATTCCTACAGGTCTGAGATCCCTATAGAAAGATCCACAACTGAGCAATGGTTACTGTAGCTGATATCTGAAGTGATCTCTATTCCTATAGGTCTGTGGATATTATAGAATGTTGCAGAAACTGACTGATGAACAATACTGTTACTGGTATCTGATGTAAAGAAAGACAGCTCTCTCTACCTCACACAGGAACCTTGGCCCTCCCTACACTGCTACTCACTCACTGGCGCTATACTGTCTGATATGATGTAAAGAAATCAATCTCTCCCTACCTCACACAGGAACCTGTCCCTCCCTACACTGCTAGGAATGTCTCTCTGCACTGTCTGACTCAAAAAAAAATACAACTCTCTCCCTGCCTGAATCGCGTGCCTGTCCCTGTCTCATCACCCGCACAATGACACTACATGCTGCGGCTGCACGAGCAGCCTTTATGTAGTGTTGGGCGTGTACTTGGCCCCTTATCCATGATTGGCTAAAGGCAGCCTGCCTTTAGTCCAATCATGGCAGAGATCATTTGATTGGCCAAAGCATGAGGTCAGGGTGCATGCTTTGGCCAATCACATAACGCGCTGCACGCGCAGCGCATTATGGGAAACTTAAATTTCCCACGAAGAAGCACATTTGTTCGATCAAACGAGCGATGTTTGAGTTGAACTTAGCCTCGACTCGAACTCGAAGCTCATCCCTACTTACTATTTCTCTGGTGAAAATCCATGCTGTTTCCAGAGCAGATGGTGTGCCTTTCATGGGTAGAAAATGTGCCATTTTGGACAGCTGATCGACCACTACATCCTGTCCTGTTACTCTTATTTCAGGTACATGTGGTGCATGCCTCCACATATTTCCTGCAGTCTTTCTCCAGATGGGGCCACCAAAATGTACATAGTACTAGCTCAGTTGTCTTACTGGCCCCAAACTGTCCTGCTAATGAATGGTCATGGCACAAGCTCAGAACAGGAACACGTACTTCTGGTACAAAGAATTTATCTTGGTGCCATAATAGTCCATCCTTTATTTGTAAGGGTGTCTCTAACTTTGTAAGGGAAATGATATCTTCTTGCAACAGGAGGAAGTTTCCAGAGGAAAACATGGTGTCAGGGAGCCCCGTTTCCTTAGGCTCACCAAACACGTGAGAAGGGACATCAGGTTTAGTATTCTTTGACCCGGGCCTGTACGTTATGTGGAAGGCAAGCCTTCCTGACAGGACGTCACTGAATCCCACCTAACCAAATGCTGTAGTTGAGCAGCTATAAAATAAACCCAGGGGTTGGGATAGCTAAACCTCCCACACATTTAGGGTATTGGAGCAGTTCTCATTTAATTCTCGGTGCTTTTTTTCCTGAAATATGGCAGTGAGCTTTATGAAGATTCCCAGGGGTATCCGGGATCATTTTAAGTAGGTTTGTGCTCCCCACAACAGAAAGAGGTAGCTTGCACCACACCTTACATTGAGTTTGAAATTTGGAGCGCAAAAGCAAAATTTTACCTGAAATGTAGTCCCAGGGGGAATTAGACATGACAATGCTCCAGAATTTTACCCTCCTTTATGATTAATGTACAATGGCACTGTGCAACTGAATCTGGATTGTATGACTGTGCACTCAAGTAGTTCAACATTGAAGAGATAGATGAATCACTCTTGTTGTATGTTGATAGTAATACAAGCTTCTTCTGGCAACCCCATTCCCTGCACTGTCAGGGAGACCATGATGTCTCCCCAGCCTACTAGGCTGGTATCATTCATGAGGAGCTTCCGGGATAGCAGAAGAAAAGGTTTACCCAATTGGAAGGCTGGATGGTGATCCACCAGGGCAGAATCATCCTGGTCCTGGGTGTCAGGCATATTGTTAGGTTCAATAACTGTACCTCCTTGTTCTACTGTCACGTACCTGATTGAGGCTGAGTTGACGAGAAGGCTTCCCTTACACCTTTTGTTCCATTTCCCCTGGGGTTGATTACAGGTTATAACAGTGCACAGTGCAGCAACTTTCTGAATGCCCTGTGAGCATAACAGGACTAGCACCAGAGCTAGGGCCTTGGTGAACACTCTGGGTGCAGAAGACAGACCAATAACACACTAGTAATGTCGTGTGCCTACAGCAAAATGCGGAAAGCAATGAGATACTGGCAAGATGGGGACATGCAGGTACACATCCTTGATGTCCACAAGGGCCAGATAGTGTCCTGGATGGAGGGAGATAATCACAGAAGTGCTTGATTCCATGCAAATTCTTTCACTCGAATGAAGACATTGAGTGCTTTGATATCCAGGATGGGGCAGATGCCCCTTTGGCTTGGGGAACAAGTTTGAGTAAAAACCTTGAAAGCTTTCCACCCAGGCATCACAAATGCTGTTTTTTCTGGTTTCAACAAAGGCCAATAGATGCGTTTACTCACACTTTGGAAAAAGGGGGTGTCCCATCATTGTGAGAAGGACTTGTCCACAGGCTTGGAGGCCTTGGGAGATCAGGATTTATGGCTGGACAGTTTCCAAATTTTGGCCTGACTGGGATAAAAGAAAGGAAATCTTTTTGCCTGAGGTAGAATGAGTTTTACCAGTTGGAGGCTTAGGTTTTTTTGTTGTGGTAAAAAAGTACTTTTGCCAATAGTAAACTCCCTGATAAAATTGTTGAGGAAGCCCCAAAGTTACTAAAAAGGTTTCAGCAACGAATGTACTGGAAATTTTTTTACAGTCTTGGGAACTTTAGGCGAGCCAAACCTGGTAATAGGGGGGTTTCAGACTCAGGTTGCTCCAGTTTTAAATATGTACACACTACATTCATAGGAAATGAAATGGTATCTTTAAGCCTTGGAATTTTGTCAACAGACTGAGCCTCCTCAGGAACAAATGCATCCAAAAAGGAAGATTGGGACTCCTCTTCATATGCAGCTTACAGCACTGCAGCTGTCAGAGACAGGCTCTAGAGCAGTGGTTCTTAACCTTGTTGGAGGCACTGAACCCCACTAGTTTCATATGCGCATTCACCGAACCCTTCTTAATTGGAAAAATAAAATATGATTTTTTCAAATTCAAAATCTAGGTATATATTTATACATAGGTGCACAAAATGAACAAAACCATTAAAGAACAAAACCATTAAGAACAAAGAACAAAACCATTAAAACCATTAAAACAGGATTTTCACACAAAAACATAATAATGAATATTTACTGAAAATCAGTGTGACTTCTGCTGTTGCTTCGTACGATGCTATGAGGATTGGTTTGTTGATAGGTACAAAGCCGAGAACAGGCAGACTAGCCTTTTAATCGAATCTGGCTCTCCTCACCTTGAATTCAGCGAGCGTTGTGTTCTTGTATTTTCCATCTCCATGCACCTTAAGCAAGTGTTCTTAGTTTTGCCGGTGCTAGACTAGAATTGCTCAACTTGGCATTGCAAGTCATGCAGTTATGATGCTAACTCCCATCACGTTCCGTTACACATGTGAATCCATATTGTACATATTCGTCCGACCACTTTCTTTTTTTGCTCTACATAGTATGAAGGCATTAATATCAAGAAAGAAATCACACGACGTACCATCAGGACAGTTACAATTCGACTACTGGGCGTGCCAAATTCCCTGCAGCACAGATAGGCCAAGCGATGTTGCTTGATCACCTGCAGCCAATGAGCGGGGCGTGTCATCACGAATCATGTGAGTCTGGTGTGTGTCTTGACCTCCGTCGAACCCGCGAGACTGACTCACCGAACCCCTGGGGTTCGATCGAAAGAAAGGGAGATTATATGTCCAGAGGTCACTGACTGACTAAGAGGCAGCAAGGGCAAACTGAGGTAAACTTGTGACCTTTGCCAGGAGAGCAGAGGCGAGAAATACCTCACTCTGAAGGGTGGAAAAAGGCAGTGAAAGTGAATGTGCAACACAGCTAAGAGTGATGCAGATCTGAATTCTCCAGTGTACTAAGGCTTTCAGGGAAAAATAGCATAAGACAGCAATAGTGTGCTATGGTCATATGGGAACAAGCCACAGACTTAGCTTTTGTGTTCAATTCCTCCTAAAGGAGGCAGTATAACTTAATGTTCTTTTTTCCACTTCCTGTATCCCTTGATGAACGATTATTAAAAAAAAGTTAAAGTTCCTCAGGTGGACCCAGCAATCCAAAGGAATATGACCCCCAACCTGGTATGCATGTGCAATAGGCATTGAAAGTGGCTTTTTTGTGAAGATCTTGGGAGCAGGGCTAACAGTAAGTATTCAGGTATGTGGCTTCCACGGGGGGCGGGGGAATTTTCAAGGTCATCTTTCAATACCTTGGATAAAGAATTTGCCTCCCTTCTTGCCATGAGACTTGAAGAAGATGGATCACCGAAATTACAAAATCTTTGTTGAGTCCCACAGGGGGCAAAATGCAAGTAGCACTTCATCCTATCCAGATCTCTGCTGTGGTTAGAAATTAAAAGCATATATTTTTCTGTTTTTGCTGCAGTTCCATCCCAGACAAAAGCAAAATGTATGGGTTTTCCTATGAGGGATAATACCACAGCACTGCCACCTCTCCCTCTGCTCTTTGTACTTAGCTGGCAGATATTGTGTAGCTTCCATCGCGTATCTGTTCAGTGACAGCAAACAGATTGTGAGGGAACACCTCTGTTAGAGCTTCTGTGAGCTCAGCAGTAAAGAATACAACCCAGTCTAATAATAAATCCATATTTCCACTCTGTGAATAGATAGGAGCTCAGCCGCTGCTGCCAGCTTTGTCAGGGGGTTGAGGTTGGCATCAGCCCAGTGCACATGGCATGTGAGCAACAGGCGTACACACAGAAAGAGGTTACAGGAGAAACATTGCAGGACACACACATACCACCTGCTACCAGAGACCATCCAGAAATACTTGTGTTGTGATCAGCTCTATGCATGCGGCCACAGACCAGCCAGAGATACTCCTGCTGTGCTCAGCACTGTGCCTTCTGCCAGAGATCCACCAGAAACAGTTCTTGTGCTGTGATCAGCACTGTGCCTGCTGCCATAGACGAGAACTATCACCAGCCCCTTTCCTCTGTTTGCTGTCTGTCCTCACCCCTTCCCCTTTCTGTGCTCTCTGGCCCTCACATCTAATTATGTATTTATCTCCTTGTGAGCAGCATGGTCAGACAGCAGTAGGGCAGCCTGGCTGACCTGAACCCTATCAGGCTACATGCCTTCAACATTGGGAGGGTACCATGCCAGGGAGGGTAGTAAAACCAACCACCCTGGCAAAGCACCTTGTTCCCATATTGATGCAGACAGGACCTCATCCCCAAAAACCTGGCCCAGGGAATTGAGTATCTGTGCATTTGGGAGAGGGGGGGCGACTAATCAGAATCAGGAAGCCACCTTAGAATAATAGTGCCCCCAGACATCATACATCTAGTTCTCTCCCTTAAGTGAATAAGTACAGGATACATAGAACCCTTTGGTACTCCTTCAAAGAAAAAAAAAAGGAAAAAGTAAATAAAAACCACACCATAGAAAAAAGTATTTAATTAATAAAAACTCCTCCCTATTATGTATATTTCTTTACCCTAAAAACACTCTTTAAATTAACAATATAAGGGATTATGGAAGAATATGAAATAGTAAATTGGAGACATTCATTATATTGATTAGAAAGGAGCAAGATAGCGAAAGAGTAACCGAGGAAACTGTAAACAATTAGTTGAATAGGATTGGAAAGCAGTCACCCAACCCTGGGCCCCTGAGGAAGTCATGTGACATAACACATGGGACGGAGTTGATCGACATCATTATTCCAAACCAGGAAGTAATCAGACATACAAAGGAGTAGCAGGGTCTGTCACAATTTTATATATAAAAAATAAAAGACACCTGCGCCTAGGTAAACAACTAAACAATATTAACAATGGTGATGTGAGCAGCTGCTGTTTACACTATCCAAAAGGATTGACAAATATAAATAAATTTCAGGCAGCGCTTGCTTAACCATAAAGTATTAATTACACAAAATTACGACAGTGAAAACTGTGAGTACCACTATGATGATAACAAACAATATTTCGATTATAATTATAAGTGACAAATAAAAGTGATATAGTGTAAACAAAAGTCTTTAACGCAATGTTGAGTGCTTCGTGCCTTGTTACCAGGGTATCCCCTGTGTATCCACCACTAGGGATGGCCTTGCGGTTCGCCCGGCGGTCATATCGCGGCAAACTTTGCTTGTTCGCAGTCCGCCAATTTTGCAAACATATGGCGTTGTTCGCGGCAGCCATATTAATTTACATTGGGGAGAAATTTGACCCATGACACAGCTATCAGGTGGAACGGGACAGCCAATTGAGACATTTCAGCACATGGACATACCCCCTACCTTATAAATAGACCTGACCTGGTGGCCATTTTTCTGCTTTTTGTCAGTGTAGGGATAGGTTGGCTGTGTCCACAAGGGACAGATTGTCAGTGACACAAATCGCTCTGTTAAAGTCCACAAAAAAACTTTTAACGGCTGGTATTTGGTATAGGTGTACTGTATCTTTTGTCAGTGTATGGAGAGGTTTGCTGTGTGCACCAGGGACAGATCGTCAGTGACACAAATCACTCTGTTAAGGTTCACAAAAGTCCTTTTAAAGACTGGTATTTGGTATAGGTGTACTATTCTTTGGTGTGCAGCGCACTATATAGGGGTGTAATACACTTATAATATACTTTCTAATATAGAAAGCATATTATAGTAGATTTGTATTGTGCACTGTGCAGCATTGTGACTGGTGTGGAGAGCGTTTCTGCAGTAATACTACAAACAGTGACAAAAGCACTTTTAAAAAAGTATTATAACTGGCGTGATAGACCAGAGGCCTCCCAAAACCACAGATTGAAGTGAGGTGTTATCTGAGTATACTTTTATAAGTGTATTTGTGTGCTGCAAAAATATTGCCACTTTTGCTGCGTTAACTCTGCTACACAGAGTGCCAAACTTACTGGCCAATTTTTTGTACAACTGGTGTGATAGACCAGTGGCCCCCCCAACACCACAGATTGAAGTGGGGTGTTATTTAACAGTATACTTTTATAACAGTGTATTTTAGTCCTGCAAAAATATTGTCTTTTTTGCTGCATTAACTGTGCTACACACAGTGACAACAGTTACTAGCCAATTTTTTGTAGAACTGGTGTGATAGACCAGTGGCCCCCCAATACCACATATTGAAGTGGGGTGTTATCTGAGTATACTTTTCTAAGTGTATTTGTGTCCTG
Source organism: Pelophylax lessonae (assembly GCF_965119305.1). Lineage (NCBI taxonomy): Eukaryota > Metazoa > Chordata > Amphibia > Anura > Ranidae > Pelophylax > Pelophylax lessonae. The sequence continues at coordinate 227,377,342 of NC_138770.1, read as the reverse complement.
CAAAAATATTGCCTCTTTTGCTGTGTTAACTCTGCTATACACAGTGCCAAACTTACTGGCCAATTTTTTGTACAACTGGTGTGATAGACCAGTGGCCCCCCAATACCACAGATTGAAGTGGGATGTTATTTAACAGTATACTTTTATAACAGTGTATTTTAGTCCTGCAAAAATTTGGCCTCTTTTACTGCGTTAACTGTACTACACACAGTGACAACAGTTACTGGCCATTTTTTTGTACAACTGGTGTGAT